>NC_035161.2:29716832-30317725 GCF_001659605.2 Manihot esculenta
TGAATTTTAGAATATTAATTTAAAAAATTATATAGGCGAATGCTTATTTAAGTCTTGATCAAATTAAATGAACCACTTAAATTTTTAAGATTATAATTAATAAATAATGAAACGAAATGTTTTACAATTTTAAAATAAAAAAAAAATCATGTAATCACGTGATGGCGAAAGATCTTAACAGAGCAACTATTATGTTATGTTGGTCAGTTGCAAATGGAGGAATAGAAAGGCTCTCTCTCTTTCTGTGGTGCTTGACCAGCCTGAACACTTGGCCGAATCAAAGGTGGAGCTCCACCCAGAGATCCGAAAGCTCTCGAGGATAACGATGAGCCTGTGCATGTTTTTGTTGATGCCCTAAAAGAAAATATTGTCTTGGAATTGCTGGTTCAGAATTTGCAGACAAAAACTATTACTAAATCTTAATAAAAAATGCAAAAGAGTATCATGCATAGACGACTAATTCAGAAGAAAATTTAAAGAAAAACCTTATGGAGACGTACCAAAATTCAGAAAGAATTAAGAGTGTTTACCTTCGATGCCTAAGAATTGGAAATTGGTATAAACTTTTAATTATTTGATTTTTAGGGATTAGACTTGGGATCAAATATAAATAATTTTGATACGAGTCCAATCTTACACTAATTCTGATTTTAATTTTGATTTTGTTTCAATTTAGATTTTGACTTTTTTACACTAAATTTATAATGTTTTCTTGATAATTTTAAATTATTAAAAATAATTTTAGATTTTTCACCACTATAAAAAAAAATTTAATATGTGGATAATGCAAAAAAAAAATCGTAAAAAATTCGTTGATAAATAAATTATCAATTCATGACTTTCAAGTTCGTTAATAATACTTATGAATTTACAAACAGAATTTAAATTCGTTAGTAAATTAAGAGAAAAGCAATTTAATAAAATATATTAGTAAATTATTAATAGGTTTTAATAAAATTTAAAATTATATTATATTTTTTATTAAATTTTTAATTTATGTTTAATATTTATTAAACATATATAGGAAATGAAAATAAAAAAAAAGCAAATGTGAGAAAATAATAAATAGAAAGAAAAAATAAAAAAAATGGTAGAAAAATAACATTATAAAAAAAAAGAGAGAATGAAAGTAGAGTAGAAAGGTGACTAGAGAAATATAAAAAAAGGAAATGATTAGAGAAAAAATAAATGAAGAAAAAAATAAAAAAAATAATAATATGAATGAAAATTATAGAGGGAATGGAAGAAAATGAGAGAAAAGGAAAGAAAATGATGGAAAAAGCGAATAGAAAATTGTGAAGAAAAATGAAAAAAATAATAGAAGAAGGATGAAAACTTGAGAAAAAAAAGGACAAAGGATAAGAGACGAAAAGAAAAAATAGAAAAAAATGAGTAGAAAAAATTATGAGATAAAAATAAGTGACATAAAAGAACATTATTAAAAAAACAAGAGAAAGGAAAAGAATAAAAAAAATATGATAAAATAAATGAATGATTAAAGGGGAGAATGTGATATTATATTTATAAATTTAATTTATTAACTAATTTAGTAATATATTCGCTATTTATTATTAATTTCTTTAAAAAAATATAAATTTTTTCTTTAAAAAATTATCAATAAATTTAAAATTCGTTAATACCTTTGTTGATAATAAAAAAATATAAATTTTTGAAAAAGGAACATGAGAATTATACGTAAGATTTTTTATTAAATTTATTAATAAATTTACTAATAGATGGTATATGTTTAAAAATTAAATATTTTTTTATTTATTAATTTAATTATAAAATTTAATAATAAATATTTAAATTCGTCGATAATTTTTTGTGTATATTATTATTGAATTTAAAATTCATCAATAATTTAAATATTTTTTAAATTTATTAATATTGAAATTTATTAATCAACTTTAAATTCGTTAATAAATTTCATCATTAATTATTTTATATATTTATAAATTATCAATAAATTTTAAAATATATTAATAATAATTACTAATAAATTATAAATAAATTTTAAATATATTAATAAATTTTTACACAAAATATTTTACATTAAAATTACTAATAAAATTTTAAATTTATTAACAAATCTATTAAAATTATTAACGATATTTAACATTTTTATATATATATATATATATATATATATATATATATATATATATATATATATATATATATAACATAACACTAAACGCTTTTTTTCTAAATTTATGTTAGATAGAGACATTAACAGGGGGAATTCAATGAGTAAAGTTCCCTGAACCTTAGATTAGAAAAGCAATTAAAGTACATCATCCTACTAGAATTGATTGCTATAAATTGATATAAACTGAATTATTATTTTATGTGAGATCATGGACAGCTTTAGCCCATAATTAACTTTAATAATTATTATATATTTATAATCATAAACTTATTATATATATTTAAATTAATTATATGCACTCACCGAATAAATCTGAGAGATCTCAAATTCTATTTTTTCAATTCTCAAAAAACAATTAATTATATATAAATTTAAAAATTATACATATAATTTAATAAAATATATATATATTAATTTTTATATTTTTAAAATTTTCGCTTTATATAGCATTGTAATTTTAAAAATTAGCATAGTAGTCCTAATTGCAAAAGATAAAGTTAAGTCATCATTGCTATATTATTTATTCATACACAAAAACTAAAAAGTAGATTTTATGAAGAAAATAAATTGTAATTTACCCTATAATTCATGAGAGGAATTAAAGTGTCCAAGTCTTTTGGGTGTTTGTCCTGGTGGAAAGGCTTTGGTGATATTATCATTACAGCAGAGCAGTTGTCTCAAAATGCCTTTTTCTGCAAAAAGACAATGTAATAAATAGCCCCAAATTTAGGCTCCCAAAAGAATACCCTAAGCATTAAAAATTACAAAAACTTTATCACATACAACAACTCATCTTCAATCTTGTCCAAAACAAAAAGAGTTTGAACAAAATAATACTCCATAATCAATTAGAGAAGGAAAATTTCTAAATAAATTAAATTTGCATAATTTTATTTAAATGTTTTTTTAATATTTATATGGTTATTAACCAAATTAATATATAAATGAGATGGATAAACAAAATTTTATCTGAAATTCTCTTAGGGTAGAGTTGAAAATCCCAAAAAGTGGTCAAAAGTCTTAAATACAAATTCAAGAGGAATTAATGAAGATTGAAGGGACTGTTTCATGACAAGCCAAAGCCATGTGATCCTATTGCCCAGTTAGTGAGACAGAATTAAGACCCTTCTTTAAATAAAAATAAAATTATATAAAGGTTAAATAGTTAAAATTAATAAAAAAATTAATTAATAAATTTTTTATAATATTAAAGATGTTTAATATATATTTTAAAATTGAAAAATGGTGAGTGAATAAAAAAAAAGATATTGGAGCTCGCATCAAAAGCATATATAGGGGTAATGTAGTCTTTTCAAATTGGGTCTAGTCTCCACCTATAAGAAATTGAAGGAGAGGGAGCCCAAATTGTTGCTGTGATATTGGGTGATGGATGATGACATTCAAAAGATCATGACCACTTCTGCTCTCCCCTATTTATTTCAACTTGAATAGCACACTGCATATTTTCTTCTCATCAAACACACACATAACTAGGAATTGTGGCTACCCTTTTCTTTCTCCATTCTCCTTCTGTTAATTATTAGTGGCAGGTGGCAGGAGTCATGGCTGAGAGATGGATCATAGTTAATCCCATGGTCGTCGTCTTTGTGTGGTTGCTTGCTGTGTTTTCTAGTGCTATTTGTCACCAAGTAAAAGCAGCAGCAGCAGAGGAAGAAGAAGCTGATAGGATAAGCTCACTTCCCGGCCAACCTAAAGTCTCCTTTCAGCAGTTCTCTGGTTATGTTACTGTTGAAGAAGTTGCTGGTAGAGCTCTCTTTTACTGGCTCACTGAGGCTGCTCTTGATCCCTTGTCTAAACCCTTGGTTATTTGGCTCAATGGAGGTAAGCCCTTCCTTCTCTGTCTCTCAATATTGTGTTTATGCATGCTGATAATTCTTCTTCTTCTTCTTCTTATTCTTGAAGATTGCTTAGTTGTTGTTACTGTTGTATTGCTTATAAGTTTGGATGACATAACATGCAATTGAAGATACAAGTTTATTAATGCAATGGTTTTTTTATCTTTGTTTTTCTCATTTATGTCCATAACCAGACAGTAACTTCTTTGCTTGCCGACATGATGTCTATATAGAAGAAGTTGATGTTTATGTATCTCTAGGCACCTCTCTCTTTTCTTCTTCTTTTTTTTTTTTAAAAAATTATTATTAGGGGACCCAACCCAAAACACTTCAGGTCCAAGGACAAGACTGCTATGTCTATATGTATGCAGTGAAAGAAATTTTTATATTTATTTTTTATCCTTTTCACTCTTCTTTCCCAGCCACATATTTTCCAGAATGAAGTGGCTTTGTAGTTTCTAGTTTCTACCTCCAACCAAGCAGAAAAAAAAATGGACGGAGGTGGTCACCACTCGACTGGCCTACCAATGGCTTAGTGGTAGTGGCTGGCCACTGATAGAGAGAAATAAATGTAGAAAAATCTCTTCTTCTCGCAATAATACAAGTTTGAATACATACACAAGCCTGATCTGTCTCCCTCCCTCTCTCTCTCTCTTTCTCTCTCTATCTGTGGATAGGGTAATCAGAAAGGTAAATGCTTGAAAGCAACTTAAAAGCAGGCCTCATTATTAGGTCAGAGCAATTACAGATAATTAGCTATCCTTGTCAGCTTGTGTAGGTGCAGCCATCAATGGCAGCTAAACCAGCAAATTTCTGTCTTTATTTGCTAATTATATGATTATTACAAACTTAGAAATTAAGCTACCCTACCCATTTCTTGATTCAGAGAAAGGATAAGTGTAACGACCCCAAAATGGACCGTCACCGGCGCTAGGATTCAGGTCGGCTTAAGGCCGCCAGAACCCGTAGCAAGCCTGCTATACTCTCTGTGTACCTGTAAATCTCATACATGATCATACATTTTATGTGAAAATAAAACTCTTTTCTGAACCAAGGCTTAACCTGTGCATGCACTATCTCTGTACTCTGTACTCATGTACTCTGTACTCTGTATCCCTGACTAGAGCTTGCTCTAGATGGGTTAACTCATACCTGTTAAGCCTGGTTTTCACATACAGGAAAACATAAATACATATACAGATCATGTACAAAACATTCATCACTAGGTCTAGCAACCACTATTACATCTCTTTAATATTACATGTCCACTCTAAGCTATTACAGATCTCTTTACTTTTCCTGTACTCTGCTGGACTGTCCCTGTACACTGTACACTGAACCTGCAAAACTGGGGTAAGGGAGTGGGATGAGCTCTATAGCCCAGTGAGTAGAACAGTAAAACAATTCATTAACAGATGCTCTCATGGAATGCGTCATAACACAAACATTTCACATCAAGAGTAAACCTGTCACCACATAGTCCCAGTAACTCTGTGCCAGGGCGTAGTCAAAGGCTCCTGGACTTCCTGTCATATATGTATATGTGTATATAACACCATTGTACTTACCATTGCCAGGGCGTAGTCAAAGGCTCCTGGACTTTACTATATACCTGCCAGGGCGTAGTCAAAGGCTCCTGGTCTTTGCTATACTTGCCAGGGCGTAGTCAAAGGCTCCTGGACTTCCTGTCTGTGACTATTGGATCATTCAGCATTTACTCACACCATCAAATAACAATGCAATGCAACATATTCGTGGATACTAATGCAATCACCCTATGATATCATCATGATGCCTGAGAGATGCTAAAAACATGTCATTTGGTCAATTCAAAAGCATTAAGTGTAGTTCCACTCACCTCTGGCTATCTGAACTGACTGACTCTGCAGGCTCTGAAAACTCTGGAGCAGTACTCACTGCTGCTCTCTCTGGTTCCTCTGCTCTGTGCCTACACAGATAGACTCAAATGAGGGACCAAACATACTCGGACATACCGCTAAACATCTCCCCTTAAAACCCCTTAAAACACCTTAGATCAAACATAGAAAACATGCAAAGGAAGGCTGGACAGGGCACTTTCGGGGGCACCTTCGGCGGCCGAATGTCCCTTCCAGAGACGAAAGTCAGGCATGTTCGGCGGCCTAACTTGGACTTTCGGGGGCCGAACCTGAGTTCATCCAGAACTCAGTTTTGTGCACAAGGACGCCTGCCAATCCCTCCATCACCTGCTCAGACCTCAACACATGCATTTAACCCTTCTAAAACATGCATAAACACTTCAATAAGCATAAAGGAGCTTCAAATAAATTAAACTCCAACAAACAACACACAACAACCATACACAAAGCATAGGATCCATACACCCTAATATGGACAACTTATGCATACTCAAGCACAACTCCCCTTTCCCATCATCAAACTCATTTAAAACATGATAAAAACAAAGGATTCACTCTTACCCTTTGAAGAACAAAGGCTGGCGTGACCCCAAACTTGAAGAAATGAAGATTCAAGCTTCACAAGTTCTCAAACTCCACAACTTCTCAAAACTAGTTAAAACTCACCATAAACTTATTTTTCTTTGAAAGATTTGATTAGAAACTCAAGAAAATCACCAAGGGGAAACATGTGCTTGTTCCTGACCCAAAGGAGAGCTTAAGCACCTCCATAGTCGGTCATATCCACTTAAAAAAAGTGAACCACCGCTTCACGTTCGGTGGCCAAAGCTACATGTAACACCTCATCACGTTCGGGGGCCGAACATTGAGTTTAGGGGGCCGAACATGAGCTACTTTAGGCGGCCGAACTTACACTTTAGGGGGCCGAAAGTGGCACAACTTTCCTTAGCCTTGTTTCTTCAAAACTTATTCCTTTGCTAAAACAAAAGCTTAAAACATCTAAAAACATTTTAGAAAACCTCCACTCACCCTTCAGGGATGCTCTGACATCCTCGCTTCCACCGAACGATAGGAATTCTGATGTCTGAACATGCCGGGTATTACAATAAGTCACATATCTGTCCTTGAATTTTTTTTTCCTTTTTCCCTTTTTTAATTAGTAATATATAAGCAACATTTTCTTTCTTTCTTTTTTTTTTTTTATCACTCTCAAATGGATCTTTTGGTATTTTTCATAGCAAAACACATCTTTAATTTTATGGATCCTATCTCAGTTTAATGATCTTATATCTCAGGTCCTGGTTGCTCATCTATAGCTTATGGGGCATCAGAAGAAATAGGCCCATTTAGAATAAACAAGACTGCCTCAGGTTTATATCTTAACAAGTTCTCCTGGAATACAGTGGCCAACCTCTTGTTCCTGGAAACTCCTGCTGGTGTTGGCTTCTCTTACAGCAACCGCTCCTCGGATTTGCAAGACACCGGTGATATTCGCACAGGTATGATCCACGTCTAATGCAAACTTGTTTTCTGTCATGTGTTTGCTATGATTGTTCTTCCTAAAATAACGTGGGCTTATAGGAAATAGGTCATTATTTGCATGGCCATAGCACCACCACTATCTTATAATGATGATTCCATGGTCCTAGTCTTCATCATTGGAAGCAAAGTTGCAATTGACCAACTTCAAATAATTAGCACAACTTCAACTAATCAGCCAGTTAATTCGGTATTGAGATTAATAGTAAAAAATTTTATAACTATTAGACTACCACTAACAACCATATTAATAATCGTTGCTATTGATTTATAAAAAAATATATCAACAAATAAAAATTATGAACTTAGACAAGTGGGGTTTAATTTCAAATAGCATTTTAGTTTAAAATTAATAAATTTAAAATTAAATAGTTTTAATTAAATAAATATATATATAAATTAACTCATAAACTTATAAAAAATAAATTTTTAAATTTTAAAAAATTTAAATATCTATACAGTCTAAAAATATAATTAAACTATGCAAAATTAAACTTTAAAAAATTTAGGTTTAACTCATGAAAATTTATGTAGTGTTTGAATCTAATTCTATTACGATGTTAATCTCAATTTACTCATAAACTTGAAAATGAGCCGAATTCATAAGTTTTAACAAGTCGATTATTATAAAGTTTAAATTTGGCTCATTTACTAAACGAGATTAAAAACTAAGTTTGAGTTTGGCTTGTTTAGAAATTAAGTCAAACCCAATTAAACTTTTATCGAGTGAAATCTCCAATAATTAACGAGTTGATTCATTTACATCTCTAATTACTATTAAAAAAATAATTATTAGCAATATAAATGTCACTGTTAAAATTATGTTTATCATTTTTATTTATTATAATTATTTTTATGTTTCAATAATGGTAAGTATTGATATTGTTCTCATGTGTTAATTCTGTCCAATCAATTCACCAAACATCATGCCCCAATATAATCACATGTTCATGAACAAAATAGATTTGTAGTCCATATTGAGTACATGGGTCCATTGCTAAAATTTTTTTTTTTTGTGTGTATTTATGCTCCAAATTAACATTTGTATTCTAAATATTTTGGCTAATGATGAATGATTCAGCAAAGGACTCTTTGGAATTCCTGGTTCGATGGATGAATCGATTCCCACGTTATAAACTTCGTCAAGTGTATATTACTGGAGAGAGTTATGCAGGGCATTACGTTCCTCAGCTGGCCAGAGAAATCATGATGTACAATAAAAAGTCTAAGCATCCAATAAATCTCAAAGGGATTATGGTAAATTGACATTTCATATTGCCATTTTCCTTTTCCATGGCCCATTTTTGCATTGCATTGCTGAAATCAAATGGGTTATTTAGGTGGGGAATGCAGTAACAGACAACTACTACGACAACCTTGGAACAGTGACTTACTGGTGGAGTCATGCAATGATCTCCGACAAGACATATAAGCAACTCATTAACACATGCGATTTTCGCAGGCAAAAAGAATCAGATGAATGTGAATCATTATACAGTTATGCTATGGATCAAGAATTTGGCAACATTGATCAGTATAACATCTATGCACCCCCTTGTAACAACTCTGATGGCAGCACTTCTACTCTTCAAAGTATTCGATTGCCTCACCGTCCTCATAAGGTACGTCTGATTCAATCCAGTAATCCTGTTTTCGGCTTTGACTCTCCTACTCCAGTCTTTGCTTTTCTTTCTGTTGCTTGGAAAGTAGCTGCTTCAGCTTCAGCCACTTGGATTTTCTCATCAAATGAATGACCACGAGCAACATTTTTTTTTTTTTGGCCAAATCATAGCATACTTTTGTTTTTCCAACTTGCTTGCTGTTTTCAGATTTTCAGGCAGTTATCTGGGTATGATCCTTGTACTGAAAAATATGCTGAGATTTATTACAATAGGCCTGATGTTCAGGCAGCACTCCATGCCAATATAACAAAAATTCCTTACAAGTGGACTGCCTGCAGGTTAAGTATATATCTGAGTACAATAGGTTTGTGCATCTATCATAGAACAAAAAATTGATTTGCAACTAAATATAAGTTTTTGTTGATGCAGTGAATTTCTGAATCGAAACTGGAATGATACAGAAGCTTCCATTCTCCCAATTTACAGAGAAATGATTGCTGAAGGCCTGAGGGTTTGGGTATTCAGGTTGAAATTTTTACTTTTACTGTAACTTAATTATTAATAATATTTCATGTGTACTAATCTTTTTTTTTTCTTTTTTTCTGATATTAAATCATCTGAAGTGGTGATGTAGACTCAGTCGTGCCAGTTACTGCCACAAGATACTCCCTTGCACAGCTTAAATTAGCTACAAAAATTCCATGGTATCCATGGTACGTTAAGAAGCAGGTCAGTGATTCAAACCCTTTTCTTTGCTTATTTTAATCAAACATGCTATAGATGTTTTGCATTAAACAAGAAATGTTAGAGAAATATTTTTATGGGATATGTAAGAAATAGTAAATGGGAATTGGTTTTTGTGAAGGTGGGAGGGTGGACAGAAGTATATGAAGGGCTAACATTTGCAACAGTGAGAGGAGCTGGTCATGAAGTGCCTCTTTTCAAGCCCAGAGCTGCCCTTCAGCTATTCAAATCATTCTTGAAAGGAGATCCTCTTCCCAAGTCTTGAAAGAGAGAAGAGAAGAATTGAATTAATAATCTCCAAATTTATTAACTTTTTCTGTTAATTGTTATTAATATTGTTGCTGTAGACAAAAGGGATGTCTCATTCTTAACCATTAAAAAGAATTGGTACCAAGAAAGAGGGAAAGAGAAAAGGCTTAATTGTGTATGAAAGAAAGCAAAATTCTACAAGGTTTTGCTTGTAATTATGCACAAGTCTAAATATTAATTTCAATGATTTGGTGGGGAATAATTAAAAGCCAAATCATAAGCTCTTCATGCCTACAAACAAAGACTGGTCATAATATCTATCTTTAATTTGGAAAAAAGCTGTCATGAAAATCTTATTCTAAAGGTTTGATCATGTGAATCTTTTGCAGTTCAATGATTCAAAAAGCCAACTCATGGGTTCAGATCATACACAATTTCTTATTAAATTCTCTAATCATTAAGAGAGCCACCATTTTATTAGTTTTTTTTGCTAGCCATCTAGAAACAATATGAGAGAGAGAAAGAGTGGAATTAATTTGGTAGTTGTTCTTGAAGCATTGAACAAGACCATAACAATTTAAAAAAAAAAAAATAGAAAGTATTATGGACGAGTTGGAATAGAAATTGAGATGGTCAATTTGACCTCCTTTGGAGTTCAATACACAAATGGTTTCATATTGCTCATCTTCAATAATTTTCTTCAAGTCCAGTTGCCATAATGAGAACAAAACAAATCAGTTTAGGGAGAAAAGTCTGATTTTTCTTTTAGCTATCATAATTTTGAAGTTGATGAGTTGCTTCATGCAGCAGCTCCGCAAAACCATTCTAAGTCCTTTCATAATAATAGAGATATCAAACAACAGGAAAAAAAATATATATATATATTTTTTATTTTTTCCCTTCAATTTTTTCTCATTTTCTTTGCATAATTAACTAATTAAGTATACAAGGGGTTAGGGATTAATAAAGTAAAGCACATTGCTTAAATTATTACGCAGAGAGAGAAAAGAAATCCGAGTACGGTAAGCGACACGTACTGGTCTGATATTCAAGCGCGGAGACTATTGATAGTCAATGGTCCTAACACAACGATGTAGAAAAAGACAAAGACCCAAGCAACCTTTGCGCCCTAAAGATAAGGAGCTCGACCAAAGAAGATAGATCAAGAAACCTCAGCTATTGGAATTGTAGAGTTTGACCTGCCTTTTAAAATATCTGTAACTTCCTTGAATCTCCGAGGAGGATTTGTCATTTGGGCTCTTCTTTGTACTAGCCGTACGGTTCGTTACTTTTCAATCTGAAACCCTGCACTTTCTTTCTTCTTCTGCTGCTGCTGCTGCTGCTTTGCGACTCCCCCTTCCAGATCTTGCTGATCTTTCTGAGGTGTGCTTCAAGTTTCTCTCTTTTTTTTTTTTTTTCTGATTTTATCTGTCTTTACCTTCCTTTTGTCTTTGTTCATAGCTCTTTACTTTCCTTTTGTGATATGTGCACGTTTTCTTTGTTGATGCTGCGATCTTTAGCTTTTTGCTTCCAAAATGATGTAGTGGGTTTCAAGTTTGTTTAGTGGTTCTTTTGATACTAACGATTCATTATTGCTAATTATTCTTTTTCCTTTATTTGATCAGTTTATGATTTGCCTTCTTCACCGGTTGTCAGTTGGAATCGGATGCTCATCAAGGGTTAGCTTTGAAATTCCACTCCAGTGAGTAGCATTTAATGCTCTGATTTTTTGGGAATTGAAGCGAATAAGCAAGTGTATATTTGGATTCCATTTGATTGTTGAACCCCAAAAGAGGAACCAGCTGAGGGTTGGTCTTTCTGTATTCTTAAGCCATGGGGGATTGTGGCTCTGTGTTTCCAGAATTGGAAAGAGAAGAAGACTTGATTGCTGCAGCAAAACACATAGCAAGGGCATTGGGATCAAAAAGGAACCTTACGGATGATGCCAAGAAAATTTTAGCAGACCTTAGCACCCAATTGTCTAGCATAACCACAGTCCAAGAAGACAAGGTTGAGGCAGCAAGTGAGATTGAAGAACGGCTAAATTTTATTCAGGAGAAAATTATGAGTTGGGAGACAGATCAGTCTATGATATGGGATTCCGGTCTTGACGAAGCTACTCAGTATCTAAATGCCGCTGAAGAAGCCGGAAAGTTGGTTGAAAGGTTGGAGACTTTGTCTTTGAATAAAGATGATGGGGAGAAGGAGCTGCTGAGGAGGGCTCATGATATTCTTCAAATAGCAATGGCAAGGCTTGAGGAAGAGTTCAAGTATATGCTTGTTCAGAACAGGCAACCTTTTATGCCAGAACATGTGTCTTTCCGTTCAAGCGAAGAGGATGCTACAGATCTAGGCTCTGTAATCTCTCTTGGGGATGACTCTTTTGAGGAATCAATTAATAGAGATAGCATTAGCAGAGCTTCAGAGGAATTCATCATTGATTTGGTTAATCAAGAAGTAATGTCTGACCTCAAAAATATTGCAAATTTAATGTTCCTCTCTGGTTATGATCATGAATGTTCCCAGGCATACATTAGTGTTCGAAGAGACGCCTTGGATGAATGTCTCTTTATACTTGAAATAGAGAAACTGAGCATTGAAGATGTGCTGAAATTGGAGTGGGGAAGCTTGAATTCTAAGATCAAGAGATGGGTCAGGGCTATGAAGATCTTCGTGCGGGTCTATCTTGCTAGCGAGAAATGGCTCACTGAACAAATCTTCGGAGAACTTGGAACAGTTAATCTGGTTTGTTTTGCTGAGGCTTCAAAAGCTTCAATGTTGCAGCTATTAAATTTCGGTGAAGCCGTATCTATCGGTCCCCATAAACCAGAGAAATTGTTTCCTATTCTTGACATGTACGAGGTTCTCGCAGATCTTCTTCCAGACATAGATTCTTTATACTCTGATGAGGCTGGTATTTGTGTTAGAACCGACTGTCGCGAGGTCCTAAGGAGATTGGGAGACTCTGTGAAGGCAGCATTTCTTGAGTTTGAGAATGCCATTGCAGCAAGCGTGTCTCCGAATCCTTTTGCAGGAGCTGGAATTCATCATCTCACTCGTTATGTCATGAATTATATCAGAACACTTATTGACTACCGTGAGACCCTCAATTTTCTCCTCACTGGTTGTGATGGAGAAGATCCCATAGCCTTGTCCCCTGACACGAGTCCACCTATAGAAGAAGAGAACTCAACTGAAAGAATTTATAATGCTTCCCCAGTGGCTTTTCACTTCAGATCAGTTGCTTCGATTTTAGAACACAACCTCAATGACAAGGCCAAGTTATACAGAGATCCTTCATTGCAGCATATCTTCTTGATGAACAACATACATTACATGGCACAAAAGGTTAAGCATTCGGAACTGAGGAACATTCTCGGTGATGATTGGATACGAAAACACAACTGGAAATTCCAGCAGCACGCCATAAACTACCAGAGAGCTACTTGGAGCTCGATCTTGTCTTTGTTGAAGGATGAGGGAAATTCCAGTTGCGATTCTGTCTCAAAAACTTCTCTCAAGGAGAGATTTCGGAGCTTTTATCTTGCTTTTGAGGAGGTTTACAGGAGTCAAACAGCATGGATCATCCCTGATCCTGAGCTTCGTGAAGATTTGCAAATTTCAATATCTGTGAAAGTGATTCAAGCCTATAGAACATTTGTTGGAAGACAGAACAATCACATTAGTGACAAGCACATCAAGTACAGCGCTGATGACTTACAAAACTATCTGTTGGATCTCTTTCAGGGATCTCAAAAATCACTGCACAATCCCCACAGGAGATGATACAAGAATAGAATAGATCAATTTTTAGAATTTCATGAGTTAAAGCTTTTGGCTTTATGTCCTCTGCTAATGTAATCTTATTTTTCTCTACCTCTGCTCTTGTAAGTTCTATTTGATTAATAAACTGATGTTTCTATGCCAAACCTCCACTAGTAACTGTGTCTGCTGATACCATAAATTGGGTTAAATTTATGCAAATGACATGAGAAGAACAAATGGAAGATGAGATTTTTCCGCTGTAAATATATGAGATTTTATATGAATTTTATTATAATTTTACAGGAGTTTATATATTCAGTGTCGGTAAGCTTTTTCAATGAAAGATATCAAGAAAAGGGGTCCTGAAGCTGCTGCAAAAATAAAGCAACTGACAACTCTCAAAGGACAGAAATACTGGTAACTAATAATTGAGTTGCAACTGTGTAATATTAGCCGTTCATTTGCATTTAAGACCTAGAGTGAGGGACGGCTGTGATTGCACAATAACAGCAAGCACAACTACCCTTTAACGAATTGAGGTCAAATTTGGTTTGCTTGCTGTTGTCCCACTATAAATGAAATTTCCCAACTGGAAGGGATTTGACCAATGGGAAGTTGAGAAATTAAAGGTCCACTTTCACTATAAAAATATCAAAAACAAAAATAGATTTGCTTTTGGAGACATTGGAAGTTGTCAAACAACTTTTCCCTGTGACCTATTAGATACATGACCTTTATTTGCATTGAATTTTCATCTTAAATTATTTCAAAATTATATTTTCTTATATTTTGTTTTTTTTTTAATTCAAAGTTTATTCGTTCAATTTTCAATTAATTTTATGAAAAATTACTAAATTTCCACACAAATATACTATTTTTTAAATATAAATATTTTGATTTTTATATTTTATTTTTATCAAACTTATAAAAATGTTTTGCTTTTGAATATGGACAGGAGAATACTTCAGTTTGACGGAATCAAGATGTAATGCGTAAATTTTGATATAATTTAGGGATGAAAAGGTAATTTATCTTTATTAGAATTTGACGGGTGATATATATATATATTCAGATGAATCTGTCACTTTCAATGAACATAAAATGAAAGGTCAACCATTGTTTTGATGATCTAAACTGATAAATCAATCCAACTACATACTTCAAATATCATATCTATTACAAATTTCAACTTTTTGTCAAAGAAAAATTAAAGCCATCTAGAACATCATTGGATTATTTACTAGCCATTTGGTGGCTATAGAATCAACCAAAAAAAACTCTTCTATAAAATTATTATGTAATCTGATTTAATTCAATGATTTCGATCATATATATATATATAAAATTAAAAATTGAGTGAAGAAAAATCTATTAAATTTATTTAAATGTATTTATCATGATCATATTAAGTTTGTAAGTAATTATATAATTTATTTTATATATTTAAATTTGAGTTTTAATTATTCAATTATCAGTTTTCATTATTAGAAAAAATATTGATTTATTAAATTTCTTTTAAAGTTAACGGCTTCGGAATTTTAAAAATATGTATTTTCAATAGAAAGTTTTTTTCCAAAAGTAGAACTTTTTTCAATTTTTTTTTCCAAATAAGTTATTTGAAGAATAATATTCATTTTCAAGACATTTCTAAATGAAACTTTTTATTATTACTAAAAAGTTAAAAATAATAATAATTATCTTTAGAAATTTTTACGAAACTCCCAAGGTTAAATAACAATTTTATCATACATTGCAACCGTTAAGTCTCCATTTAATGAGAAACTTACATTTCTTTTCAGGAGCTTTTACGTGCTTTTGAAGTTTTTTTCAAAGATTAAGCTCTAGGGGTAGAGAATATTAATTTTCAGCTTTGCATGGATGATGTTGTGGTTAATGGTGGCGGCGACGCTTGGAGTTACTTCTACCCGACTGATCGGCTAAGGTTTCAACAATGGGGACCTGGTTGTTGATTGTGGGTGAGGGTCTTGGGCCTTTATCTAGATATTAGTTTCTACTTGTTTAGAATCCAGTATGGGCTAGACCCTTATAAATGCATTCCCAGGCTGCACACACACACGCGCTCATGCTTAGGAGACTAATTTCCAATAATCCATAGGCCCCTCGTTTAGCTTCTCTACACCGTCCTTGAGGTAATGGATTAGATGAGTTATATATAGAATTATAACCTATACAATATTTTATTTCATAAAAGATATACTCAATTTGTATTTATTTACCATTACGAATTAAATTTACATTTATTGATATTTATCTCAAATTTAAAATGCGTTTGAAATTAAAAAAATTAAGAATAATTATAAAAAATTATTATATAATTTAACCTATATTTAAGTACAGTCCTATTTTTTAATTTATAATAAAAAAAATTCATTTACTTTTTATATAGTTAATAAAATGAGACTTTTCTTTGATACTATTAAATATTACAGATAAATTAAAATTTACTTTTTAATATTTAATGAAACTTATATATATTAGTCTTTATATTTTTATATTTAGTTTCTTAAAGTTTTATTTAATTAATAAAATAATTTTAATTTTAATTTTATATTTTTAATTAAAATATTTTTATGAATTGATCCATTAATATTATAATTATTAATAAATCTTTATATTTATAAATTAATCTTGAATCTCTTATATGTGAAAAAAATAAAAATTAAGTATGGTCAGTCATTAATAAATTACTAATAAATAAAAAATTAGATGGAAAATAATTTTTTGAACTTGAATATAGATATACATTGTGTCAAAATTTTTATTTTAATATTTTATTTTTCAAATATAGCACATTAAAAATAATAAATATAGGATATTAGGGTCTAATTTATATAAAGATGAAAATATAATTAAATGGATTATTTTATCATAAAATTAAATTTATAAATACATATAGATTAAATTATAAGTTTTTTTTTAAATAGAGATGAAAAATTAGAAGGGTAAAATATGAGATATCTTAAATTTACTTAAATACACTTATCACCAATTTAATTTTCTGAATGTATAAATTTTATTAAAATTTAAATATTAAAATTTAAATATTAAAAAATAATTATTTTAATTTAAAATTATTTTTAATTAATTTTTAAATATCACATCAATATTTATTAGTAATATTAAGAAAAGAATATCTCAATTTATCCACAAAATCAAACCATACAAAAAATTTTATAATAAATTAAATTATAAAATACTATTTAAGAAAATTATTCCAGAAAATCTTGATAAGCAACCTTTCAAAATTGGTGCATTGGTGATGCCGGTGATGATAATGACTGGAAAGTTGATTGGCCTGCTGCTATTATGAACTGAAAGTTAAAACAGTACGCTTTGAATAGGCAGGACACGCCGCTTCCACTGCCTCAGTACTGCTGGGATGGATCAAACTCTCATTGTTCGTACCAATGGTTAATAGTGATTCTTGTTGATGATGCTAATAATAGCCTAGCCCGCAATAGTTACCTTGGCCAAGGCATTTATATTCGATGATCTCTGTGACGTGGGATCAAATCCTCTCCTTTTTGTAAGATTTTATTCAAAACAGTGTAATTAAAAAATATTATAATTTTTATTCATGAAAAATTACTCTATTTATTTACTTTACTGTTAGTATTTAGGTAAGCAATGGATTTTACTTTTTATTTATTTGTTTGTCAGTGTATGGGAAAGTGGTAAGAGAATATTAGAGTTAAGTGCATGTGAATCTTTAATACAAAAGAATGATTATCGCACAACAGTTTTAGTAGGCAAGTTATTATCACGTACCATAAATATATATTTATTTAAAAAATTAAATATATTAATAAAAAGTACACTTCTCATTTTAAAAATAAATAAATGAAAATTTTATTATTTTTTTAATTAAAAATTAAAATTTAAAGAATAAAATTTGAAATTTTTTATATTTATTCAAATATAATTCCTACCATATTATATTTGTCGGTGCATAAAAAGTACACGTTTATGTTTAAAAAGAAAGTCTATTTATATATATATATATAAATAATGACTTTTTTTGAACTTTGTAAACGTTAATAAAATTGTCTTTGTAATTTTCTTGTAATTGTTATTTCATTATACTGATATGATACATAAATAAAAATTATTGATAAAAAATATGATATTTTTTATTATTTTATAATTTAATTAAAATTTTTAAAATTAGTATAATTTAATTTAAAATTTTTAAATTTATTTTTCTTTATTCATACATTTCGAAATTTCATTATTTTTCTTCATTCTATCTGCCATAGAAGATAATGACTTCAATGAAACTCTTCTTAGCATAAGTCTTGAAAAGCATATATATTCTCTGGAGAGCATGTTTGATGAAATTTTGAAAATTTAATAATAAATTTAAAAATTTTAAGTTAAATGTTATAAATATTTAAAAATTTTAAATTAAATTATAAAATATAAAAAAATTTTAAATTTTTTATATCAATAACATTTATCTAATATCATACGATATAATAAAATAAGTCACCTAACATTACCATCTCAACAATATATACTTCTCTCAATTTAAGTCATATGATATTACATTATTCATTTTATTAATAGAAATTTAAATGAATTATTATATAATCTTACATAATTTATATTTTAAATAATATTTTTTATATTAAAAATAATTATTTTATTTAATTTTAAATAAGAGAATTGAAAAAAAAAACAATTGAATATAATTATTAAAAACTCCTTGATTACAAAGGGGAGATAGTGATTTTTTTTTCTTTAAAAAAAAGTCTATTTTTGTCATTAAATTGAAATTCTTAGGTTATGATCAAAGAAGCAAGAATTTAATTTACTGAAATTAATATTTTATAGCAGAACATTCATTATTAAAAATTTACATTATTTTCAATAAATTAAGAATATATATATATATAAGTGGGCCAATAATACTCATATAAATGATATCTAAATAATTAATTATATAAATATTTTAAATAGCAAAATTATTAAAAATAAATTAAAGCATATATATAGATCATTATATTAAGTATGATTTTCTTTCTCTTTAATTAATTATTAATTATTATATATTTTAATTAATAAAATAAAAAGTGTTGGATAGTCACCTATTTAAATGATTATAGCTAACATTTATTGGCTAAATATTTTTGAAAGTTTTTTAAATATTTTATTTTTTTATTCTTACTTTTAAAGTTTTCATATTAATTTTAATTTTAAAATTTATTTTAATTAGATAATATAAGCAACGAAAAAGAATTTAAGTATTTAACTAAGTTATCAATATTAGCAAACACTTATAAACTTTTAATTAATTTTATCAACTATTCTAGAAAATTACTTATTTTGCCTTATAAAAATTGATGACCTCTATTTCCTCTATTTTCATTTAACTCAATAAAATATAACTAATGTAATTAAATCAATAAATTTTTATAATGTATCATTCGCTCTTAACTCTTATTATTAAATTATTCTTATATTTATATTATTATTTTTTAATTTATATTAAATAAAATAAAATAAAAAATAAATTTTATTAACTAAATTATAAAAAATAATAATGAACATAAATTATTGTTGATTATCGACGGCTTACGATAAAAATTTATAGTTATATTTTTATTTTATTTTAGTGATACTCATATATTATACGTAATTTTATTTTATTTTTTATATTATACAAATGGGTATATTTTATATAAATATTACTTATTTAATCAAGTATATATTTTATAACGTTTAAGATTTGTATTTATTTTTTATATTTTATTTAAATTTATTATTTTTAAATTTTTACAAATTAAATTTGAATAAATAGTTTAAAATTTGGATTTAATTAGAATTGAAAACATAAGAGTAAAAAACTGGTCCGAAACTAAATTGATTTCACTTCGATATATAAATAGAATTGAATCCCTAATTTTAAATCAAAACTGGTCCGAAACCAGCACTCAGGCGAGGACTATTTCAATCTATTAGAACTTTCTCCTTTGAAATTGCTCAGTGTGGTCAGGGATAAAATTCTCCATCAAAATCTTTAATTCATGAAAATATTTATTTTGATCGATTTAATAAATAAATAAATAAGTATTTTTATATAAAAATTAAATAAAAACTGATAATATGAGATTCAGAGAAATAGGATTTTACAATGAGTTATGTAAAACTGGAAAAAGCTTAAAACATAGGGGAAGGCATTTCTCCTTTTATATGTTTCCTTTTGTCTGCTAGTGATGTGCTAACAGAACTATATTATTGGACCACCTGTCCTTGTTACGCTGATAAGGATGTACGAGGGAATCAGATCTCTGTCCCATGCGTAACGGCCTCTGATCCTTTTCGCGCGCGTGTAGATGGATCCACAAGGCAGATGGGTCAGTCTTCCTTCTGGTTTTGGGCTGGGCCGGAAGATAGGAGCGAAGCCGGGCCCAAAGGAGATCGGCCCGAGGTGCAGTGAAGGTGAGGCCGATCTGGCTGAGAAATTCTGAAGGGCCCGGTATCAAGGCTCGAATGGGTCTAACCTGTTAGTGCTGAGGATGTGTGGGCTTCTGAACGATGGGCCACGATCGAGGGCTTGGCCCCTGACCGGGGTGGATAAATCCAGCGGTCATCAATTGCCCCTTTACCTCCTCGGCAGTTATTGCCCCAACTGCCGAGGGGGTAAACATCAAGAATCATTATGACCGCGCCTGTTTGAATTCAGCTTGCTCCCTAATGCCCTTTCATCTTTTTACCACTTGCAGCTTTAAATCTTCTCCGTCTTTTTTCTATTTCTAGCTTTCCTCTGCTCTTTGTGCGCACTGTTATCTTCGCTTTCCTGCATTTATCTTCCCGATACGCTTTCTTTCCTCTTTTGTGAATAGCCTTTAAGGATTTTGATACTGCTAGCCTAGAGTGCAATGTCGCCCTGTCTTTCATTAAAATCTCAGCTTCTGGCTATATATTAATAACACCTCCCTCTCATCCTCGGGCTCCTTGTCGGGACAACGGGATCTCCCTTTCCGATCCTCCTTCCTCTGGTTCGATCGATCTCCCGAAAGAGGCAAGTTTAGTTTTCTTTGTCATGTGGAAAAGGTATGGTTTATCCTTCTCTTGTCTCCTTCTTTCAACGGGATCTGTCCTAACCTTGCTTTTGTGATTTTTGCAGCCTTTAGGGGTAAAGATGAATCGGATTACGCCCCCTAAGACTCTTACGCCGACCATAGGGAGCTTGAACGTCGCTTCAGATGTCTTCCTAATGGGGCGATCGGCGGGGAGGGTTACTCGACAAGTTGCCAGAATCATGTTTTCCAGGTCGTCCGGACGGCCTCCTCCCCCTGCTCCCGTCCGGGCTCCTGTCTTTCTTTCTCCCAGGGAGGAGAAGGAGATTCTCGTGGTGCCCCTGATGTCTGCTCCTGACTCAAACTCCTGGAATAACATGGTTTCTGAGGCTTGTTATGAGATACAAGATGTTGTCTACACACGTAATATTAGCAAGGGTAACCTGCTAAAATTAGTCCAACATAGTATGTGTGTAGGTTTGCAACATTCACTTGTTCCATTGCTCTTCCGAATATCTCACCGATTTTCCTCGGCTTGCTCGAGTGTATCGTGCATCACACTTGGGCGATAGGAAGCCGGTCTGTGGCGGAACAGTGAGAGATGCTTATGGGAATCAACTTGTTCAGCTCTCCTATAGTAACGAGACAGAGCTCAGCCGGCCTGCGAAGCTCATCTTCCGAACTATGAGAATTCTTCTGAAGTCGAAAGCTAAGGTAGTAGTGTAGGTGATAATGATGTAAACGTAGATGATGATGTATCCGGGCATGTAAATCCTTTAAGGGTAGCCCTTCATCCCGTAGTGTAGGTATCTATAACATGCTGTAATGTATTTTACTTTTAATGAAATTTTTGTTTTTCGTTCATACTCGAGTTGTTCTTTCCTTATCATGAGTGAAGTATTTAGATCGCGTGTTTCGTAATTTTTGCTGAGGGATCCGCTGTATCGTTTTTTCCTCCTCGCCTCTTAGCCGATCAGAATTGGAATTTGTTTAACCAACTGAGCCTTTGGTTTAGTCCTTCCGAGCTGAACTGACCGCTTTTGGTTTACTCTTTCTGAGTTGAACTGACCGCTTTTGGTTTACTCTTTCCGAGCTGAACTAGCCGTACCCACGAGCTCTGTTTTTAACCAGTGAGTTGAGCTCTTGACCCATAGGTTTGTATGATTCTAAGACGTCCTTATTACTTCGTTACTATCACTTCGGGTTTGTACCTTGTGCTTAATGATGGTAAGTCAGATCATGTACCTGTCTCGATGATGAGCAGGGCTCGTCTTTCTGCCTTTAGTTCTATCTTTGCAGGGGCTGGAGCTGAGGTTTTATTTGCTTCGTGTCATTAGATTTTCCTCGGATTGTCCCTTTACTACCTCAGTACTTATTACATAATTAGTGAGGGAGTAAATCCCTGTACCTTATTTGTATGGCTTCAATTATCCTCCTATACGTTTCTGCCTTTATGGGCATTTTCATAGAGGGAGCTCGGTTCTCTGTTGTTTCCTCTATACTTGGCCTCATTCTGCTTGAGTGTTGCATGTTGCGAATCTATCCGAGCTGGGAGCTCGGCTCTTTGCTCTTTGCTTAGGCTTTTTATGCCCACAGTCTGTAATGCTTCTTATACCCTTGAGTATTTTCTGAGCTCTTTGCTGTTTAGGCCTCTCTCTAGGTTAGCTAGTCCGGCACCAGCGGTCAATTCGCGAGGTCGATGTAGTGCCGAGCTTACTTTTTAAGGTCAGCTTGGGGCTGTGGCACTCTTGGCTATTATGCCCCGAGCTCCTTCGGGAGGTCGGAGTCTGGTTTTTCATTGGTAGCTTAGGACTCGTCTTTCGCGTGAGATCGGAACCGTGTTTTTATGAGTTGTCCCTGCATATGATATTGGGAATTTTTGCACCGGGAGGCTTTTAAGACCTTCACCGATCATTTCTGTTTTGTTTTCCCGAGAGTTCTAGGGGATCCCGGTCTGCATGCTCCGGGAGGTCTTTTAAGATCCTCGCCGGCCGTTTTTGTTTTGTTTTCCCGGGAGTTCTAGGGGATCCCGGTCTTCTTTGTTTTCCCGGGAGTTCTTAGGGGATCTCGGTCTTCCTGCTCCGGGAGGTCTTTTAAGATCTTCGCCGGTCGTTTTTGTTTTGTTTTCCCGGGAGTTCTAGGGGATCCTGGTCTTCTTTGTTTTTCCGGGAGTTCTTAGGGGATCCCGGTCTTCATGCTCCGGGAGGTCTTTTAAGATCCTCGCCGGCCGTTTTTGTTTTTTTTTCTCGGGAGTTCTAGGGGATCTCAGTCTTCTTTGTTTTTCCGGGAGTTCTTATGGGATCCCAGTTTTCATGCTCCGGGAGGTCTTTTAAGATCCTCGCCGGCCGTTTTTGTTTTGTTTTCCCGGGAGTTCTAGGAGATCCCGGTCTTTTTTATTTTCCCGGAAGTTCCTATGGGATCCCGGTCTTCATGCTCCGGGAGGTCTTTTAAGATCCTCGCCGGCCGTTTTTATTTTTTTTTCCCGGGAGTTCTAGGGGATCCCGGTCTTCTTTGTTTTCCCGGGAGTTCTTTGGGGATTTTGGTCTTCATGCTCTGTTCTTTCTTTTTAAAAGAGAAGCAACATTCATAATAGAGGTAACATCATTGTGCAAAGAATAGTGTTATTTCATTCATTTGTGCTTTTCAGAGTACAATATTTTTCTTTACGAATATTTCAAGGGAAATATCTCTTCAAGTGCTGGATATTCCAGGCATGGGGCTCAGGGTTTCCCTGCATATCTTCAATTCGATATACTTCTGGCTTGACCACTTTTGTTATCTTGAATGGGCCCTCCCAGGTCGGTGCCAATTTGCCCATTGCTGCTCTTTTTCCCGTAGCTTCTAAGTTTCTTAGGGCTAGGTCCCCTACCTTTAGACTTCTTTCCCTGATCCTCTGGTTGTAATAACGGGCTGCCCGTTGTTGATAAGCAGCAGTTCGGATTTAAGCTTCCTCCCTAATTTCTTCGAGAGTGTCCAAGTTGCTCCTTAACTTGTCATCATTAGTGTTCTCGTTAACAAATTGGACTCGATGAGTGGGGATTTGCAGCTCGACTGGGACTACGGCTTCTGTGCCGTAAGTCAGTGCAAAGGGTGTTTCTTTGGTGGATGTTCTGGGGGTAGTTCGGAGTGCCCACAGGAAACTGTTGAGCTTTTCTGCCCAATTCGCCTTTGCCCCATCCAGCCATTTCTTTAATCCTTGGAGGATAGCTCTGTTAGTAACCTCTGTTTGACCATTAGTTTGAGGATGGGCTACGGAGGAGAATTTGTGCCATATGCCCATGTTCGCTATAAATGCTCTGAAGGTGCTGCAATCGAACTGTCTGCCATTGTCTGAGATAAGCACTCTTGGTATGCCAAATCTGCAGATGATGTTTCCCCATACAAAGTCTATCATCTTGCGAGCTGTGATCGTGGCTATTGCTTCCGCCTCTGGCCATTTTGAGAAGTATTCTACAGCCACCACCACGAATTTTCTCTGCCCCGTGGTCTTGGGGAAGGGTCCCAGGATGTCTATTCCCCATTGTGAGAATGGCCATGGGCTGGATATGCTGGCTTGAGGAGTGGCTGGGACTTTGATGGCGTTAGCAAATCTTTGGCATACGTCACACCTTCGGACAAACTCTTCTGCTTCCCTTTTAAGAGTGGGCCAGTAGTACCCTTGCCTGAATATTTTATTGGCTAATGTCCCTGCCCCTTCGTGAGCTCCACATATTCCCCTGTGTATCTCTTCCATCACCTTTGTAGCCTCTTCCGGGCTCACACACCGGAGCCACGGGCTAGACTTCCCTTTTCTGTACAAGGTCCCCCTTACTGCTTGATAGTTGGCAGCACGAGTTGCTATCTTTCTAGCCTCGTCGTTATCCTCGGGGAGCTTTCCCTTCTCTAGGTATTCTAGGTATGGGGTCATCCAAGTTGGGCTTTGTTCCACCTGCAGCACCGTGTTTGTTTTACTAAAAGCAGGCGTAAGGACGTGTTGTATGTACACTTCGTCGGGGAGCTGTTCTAGTTCTTCTTTGGACAACCGACTAAGCAGGTCTGCTTCCTCATTTTCTTCTCGTGGTATTCTTTGAAATTTGATGGTAACTCCCTGATCTATGAACTCAGCCTCTATTGCTTTTACTTTTGCCAGGTAACTCTGCATGGTTGGATCCCTGGCCTGATATGCCCCAGTTATCTGATTGACCACCAGTTGTGAGTCGCTATTTACTTCGAGGTCGGTTGCCCCTACCTCCATTGCCACCATCATTCCGTTTATTAGGGCTTCATACTCCGCCACATTATTGAAGGCCTTGAATCCTAAGCGCAGGGCATAGCAAACCTTAAATTCTCCAGGCCCCTTAAGCATTATTCCTGCACCGCTGCCTCCGGCGCCTGAAGCCCCGTCCACATATAACTTCCAGCTGAACTTTTGGAAGAGTTCTTCCTTTCTTTCCTTCCCCGATACTTCTGTAGATGATTCTCCTTGTTCCTTACTGAATGTGCATTCTACTATGAAGTCGGCAAGGGCCTGAGATTTTATAGCTGTTTGAGGTCGATACTCTAGGCAGTAAGGACTAATCTCAAGGGACCATGCTAGTATCCGGCCTGAGGTCTCCGGTCTATGAAGAATCTTCTTCAATGGTTGATCTGTCATTACTACTCCTTGGTGGCTTTCCAGATAAACCCTGAACTTCCGGACTACCAGCAGTAGAGCATATGCTATCTTCTCAATATTCAAATATCTGACCTCGGCATCTTTAAGCACCTTGCTGACATAGAAAACAGGCTTCTGCTCTCCTTCTTCCACCCTTATCAACACGGCGCTGACTGCTTGTTCAGAGGCTGCCAGGTATATCAGAAGTTCCTCACCTTCTATGGGACTACTAAGCACGTGAGGCGAGCTGAGATAACTTTTGAGTTCTTTGAAGGCTTCTCGACAGTCTTCTGTCCATTCGAAGTTTGGCACTTTCCTCAACTTCTTAAAGAATGGTAAACACTTTTCTGCCGACCTTGACATGAACCGATTAAGTGCCACTACTCTCCCAGTCAATCTCTAGACGTCCCTCACACAGGTCGGTTCTAGCATATTCAATATGGCCTCTACCTTCTCTAGGTTGGGCTCGATGCCTTTCCCACTCACCATGTATCCCAGAAATTTTCCTCCTCTAATGAAAAAGGCGCACTTCGATGGATTCAACTTCATCCTGTACTGATCTAATACTCTGAACACCTCCCTCAAATCTACCACGTGCTGTTGGAAGGTTAGGCTCTTGACCACCATATTGTCCACATAAACTTCTACGTTTCTGCCGATCTGATCTCTGAAGATTTTGTTCATCAATCTTTGGTAAGTTGCCCCGGCGTTTTTCAGTCTGAAAGGCATGGCTCTATAACAATAAGTCTCATCTTCTGTTATAAATGAGGTCTTTTCTTCATCCGACTTGTCCATTGGGATTTGATGATAACCAGACATCGCGTCCAAAGACGACATATAATCAAAACCGGCCGTAGAATCGACCATTTTATTAATATCAGGGAGGGGATAACAATCTTTTGGGCAAGCCTGATTCAAGTCAGTGAAATCTATGCACATCTTATATTTGCCATTGGCTTTTTTGACTAATATAGGATTAGCTAACCACTGCGGGTACATGACTTCCCTAATGAAGCCTGCCTCTTCTAACTTCTGTACTTCCTCCCTGGTGGCCTGTTGCTTTTCCCTTCCTACCACCCTCTTCTTCTGCTTTACTGGTCTGGCTTCGGGGAGGACATTCAGCTTATGTGTCATCACTTCGGGATCAATTCAGGGCATGTCAGAAGGCTTCCAGGCGAAGCTTGGCGCGTGACTTCGGACCAGGGTCATGACCTCGGTTTTCTTCTCTTTTGTGAGGCCGGCGTTGAGACTGAGGACTTTATCTGTTTCCACCTCTGACAAGGGAAAAGTCTCCAGTTCCCCCACCGGCTCTGTCCTGGCCTCTATTTTCTCATCCCTGACCTCTAAGACTTCTGAATCCAGCCCTTCCTCTGTTAGGCTCGGCTCTGCCACCGTGGCCAGGTATACTGCTCTTGCTTCCTCCTGGCTTCCCCGAACTATCCCCACCCCTGCTTCTGTTGGGAACTTCATCACCAGATACATGATACTGGTGACGACCTCAAAGTCAAACAGCACGGGTCTTCCCAGGATCGCGTTGTAGCTCAGGGGGAGTTTAGCCACCAGGAACACCGCATAATGGGTGCGAGTCCTTGGGGCCTCTCCCAAAGTGATGGCTAGCTTTACTTTCCCTTCCACCGTCACTGGTGTTCCTCCAATCCCTTTAATCGGGGCCCGATCCCGAACCAGTTGTTCTTCAGGAATTCCCATATGCTAGAAGACTCGGTAAGGCAGCAGGTTCACCTTGCTTCCGTCATCCACCAAGATCTTCTTTACCCAGTAGTTGTGAATGACAGCTTCAATGACAAGGGCGTCGTCATGAGGCATCTGAACACCCTGAGCGTCCTCCGAGGAGAAAGTGATGGTCGCTGAAGAGTGTTCGACGATCTGCATGACCTCAGCACTGCTGTTTTCTCCCTCTCTGCTCCTCTTTTTCCCCCTTCGGCTCATCCGACCTCCTGTGCCTCCTACGATCATATTGATGGTTCCACTGGACCCATCATTCACAGTGTTAGCTCTTGCTCTTCTCGGCGTTTGGACTGCCGGATTGGGTTGAGGTCTCTGTCCTTCCGGTTTCTTTACGAAGTTCTTCAGGTGTCCTCTCTTTATCAACCTCTCGATTTCTGCAATCAACTGGAAACAGTTATTGGTGTCGTGACCATGGGTACGATGGAACTGACAGTATTTGTCAGGATTCCGCTGGTCGGCTTTCGATTTCAGGGGTTTGGACCATTGTAAGAATTCCTTGTCTTGGACAGCTACGAGCACTTCGGCTCTAGAGGCATTAAGTGGGGTCGGCTTCTCCGGAACCCATGAAGGGAGTAGCCTCTGCTCTGAGACCCGAGGGGGAAGAGGTCTTTGGTCCCTTCGCTCCCAGGGCTGTCTGTAGGGCTCAGGCCTTTTGCCATGTTTCTTCTCATGCTTCTCCGGCCTCCTTTCCTCCGGGGCTCTCTCTTTGCCCGCCACTCCCTTGGCGAATTGGCTTGTTACCAGAGCGTCGTCCTGCCTTATATACTTTTCAGCCCTCTTCATCAGCTCGGCCAGTGAGGTCGGAGGCTTCCTGCTTAATGAGCCGAAGAACTCGGCAGAGGTCATCCCCTTCTGCATGGCCTCCACCGCCTTTCCCTCATCGAGTTTGGGAATCTGCAGGGCCTCCGTATTGAAACGGGCTACATACTCTCTAAGTGATTCCTCCCTTCTCTGCCTTACTGTTTCCAGATAACTCGTCTTCCTATCCGCTGGCACCCCGGCGATGAACCGGCTGATAAAATGAGTAGCCAGATCTCCAAAACTTCCAATGCTTTCGGTCTCCAGGTTGTTGAACCACGCTCGCGCTGGCCCCGAGAGCGTCGTTGGGAATACCTTGCACATCAAGGCATCCGATAAAGTTTGCAGTTCCATGAAGGTCTTGTAGTTCATGACGTGCTCCCTTGGGTTACCAGCTCCGTCATAAGCCGTCATTGATGGCATCATAAACTTCTTAGGGACAGTCTCCTGCTGCACCCACTTCGAGAAAGGTGAAGAAGTGGGCAGGAAGGTTTGGCTTTGATCCTTCTTTCCCAGCTCGGCCAAGAGCTGCTCTCTCAACTTTTGCAGCTTCTGGTCCACATCCTCATCTTCCGGCCTGAGCTTCTTCTCCAGGCGGTATTCCTCCTCCTCTGCTTCGCTTCTTGTCCACCTGGTTATCCCGGCGGAATAGTTATCAGCCTCATCATTCTCTATCATCTCTCTCACCCTCCTTCCATGGACTCGGGCCTCCGGTTCTTCCTCTTCTCCAGCTCTTTTCTCCCTTTCCCCGGTACCGTGGCTGCTGGTATGAAGGCGGTCAGGGATAGGTTGGGGTTCATTGGTTTGGGGTTCTTCTACCACAGGGAGTGTATTCATCGGGGTGCTGAGACCCCTCTGTTGCATTATCTGCCCCAACCAGTGGGCGGTGTTCTGTAGTTGGAGGGCCATGGTTTGAAGGTCTTGGTTGGATAAGGTAGCTGTGGGAGCATTTCCTGCCAAGCTTGGCGAGGGATTGAGAGGAATGGGTGTTTGGTTGTTTAGTGTTGTAGGGCTAGAAAAGGAGAACTGCTGCCCCTCTTGGGCAGAGCTCAGGTCATTTGGGATGTTAAAGTTGCTTTCGTTGTGATTGGCCATCGTGGATCTCAGTGGGTTTTGTTAAGAATGGAACTCCGGTGATGAAAAAATCTCCTTCGTTCCCCACAGACGGCGCCAATTGATAATCTGAGATCCAGAGAAATAGGGTTTTACAATGGGTTCTGTAAAATTGGAAAAAGCTTAAAACATAGGGGAGGGCATTTCTCCTTTTATATATTTCCTTTTGTCTGCTAGTGACGTGCTAATAGAACGTATATCATTGGACCACCTGTTCCTGCTACGCTGATACGGATGTACGAGGGAATCATATGTTTAAACACTCAAGTACAAAGAAACATGTTTTAAACGAGGCTTATCAACTTATCAACTTTTTAAAGTTATGTCCTTTTTGATATAAATGAGGCTTAAAAATTGAAAAGATAGCGTACCATGGGATCAACCTACGCGTAGCTACACGTTCAACGATCAAAGAAGTGATGGAGAGGGTGAGTAGAGTATTTTTTGGATTTAGTATGAATTCGAATTTAAAAAATTAATATTTTTAACTAATTTACATTATTATCAAGTTTTATAGTTAAAATATTTATTATTTAAATTTATTTATATAAATAATTAATTTAACATAAAAATATATTTATAATTTTTTTATATATTTTTATTTATAGAAGTATTCATTCTTTTTTCACAAATCATCTACACAGTAAATGCAAGTAATATATATATATATATATGTAAATTTCTAATGGCCTCTAGTTAGATGGGTAATAAAATTAAGAATTTTCTTAAATTAATCTAAAAATTTTAATTGTAATTTAAAGTAAAATAAAATTATAAATAAATTGTGTATATATTTAGCCCGTTACTACTTAAGACCAAACAAAGAATTAAATGTGAGCATGAGAGGTTGGTAATGGATACAATTACAAAATAATGAAAGGAGATTCTTACTTGGGTGGCAATTTAAGATACATTTGCAATACTAAAAAAAAAAAAATAGTGGGGTTAAATTTATTCATATTTGATAAAAAAAAATATTTATTTTTTTAAATTTATATTATGATATTAAAATTTTAAATAATAAAATTATTTTTTTATATTTATCTCAATTTAAACTATTTATTTCAATCAATTTTAATAAAAATATTTTTAACCCACTTGTTATTCCAGGTAAAATTATTTTTTAAAAGGTTTATTAGATAAAAAATTAAAACAATTATATTAATTCATATTTATATCTAAAATTTTAAATTTTTTATAATAAAACTAAAATTTTTTATTTTATTTTAATTATAATTAAGAGAAATAATTTAAATATAAAAAGTTATTGAAAATTTTTAATATAATCCCTAAAATTTCATTTTGATTAATGTAGTCCTTAAATTATTAATTTCATTATTTATTTTTCATTCTTATTAATTTAATAAAAAAAATTAAAATGTAAAAAAAATATAGTATAAAATATATAATATTTTATTTTATTTAATATTATCAATATAAAATATAATTTTTTTGTAAGATCAATCAATAAATTAATATATATCATAAGTTTAATTATTATATATATTGGTGATCAGAAAAAAATATTAAATATTTTAAATAATTTATAAAAAATATAATTAATATATTTAAATTTTTATAAAAATCATAAAAAAATAACTAGTAAAATATGTAATATTCTATTTTATTTAATATTATTAATATAAAATATAATTTTTTATATACTAAAAATATATTAAACTATTAGTAAATATAAATTTTCAGTGAAATATTTTAATATATAATATTATATGTAATATTTTATATAATAAAAATTATTTGTGATAAATATTTATTTAATATTACATATGATAAATTAATAAATTTACTTTTAATATAAAAATTAAATTAAAATACTATATATTTATTAATATAAAACTTTAGAATTATATTATAATTTGTTATTAATTTTTTAAATTTAATTTAATTTTTTAATTATAATTTTGAATATAAATATGAATTAATGTAAATATTTATATTTTTTTATTCAATAAATTTTTTAGAAATAATACTATCATGTGAATTATAAATTTTTTAATTAAAATTAATTAAGACAAATGGCTAATCTAATTTAAAATTCCAAAAAAATTAAAGTAGTGTTTGGTTTACTACTCACTTTCAACTGATAGTTGATTGGCTTTTAAACGGTTAATTAGCTGATTGATTTTTAAACAGTTAATAGTATTCTATAACCTTCTTAAGAAAGTAGTTAATAGTTTATTAACTGTTTTTTAATCAATTTTAATTTTAGATTTTTTTTCTTTTCAATCGAGTTGATAACTGACGGGATTTTATCTTTTATTTATACTAATATCATTTTTTTTATATTTATTAATTATAATATTTCATATTAGTATAAATTTTAATATATATTAATAAATTATTTAAACTTATAAAATAAATATAAATATTATAAAATTAATTATAATATTTATATTTTTATAAAAATGCATATATACATAAAAGTAAAATTTATTTGATTAATAATCATATTTTTAATTTATATATAATTAATTATTAATTTATGTATATTTTAATAATAAATAAATTATATAATATATATTTTTATTTGCCGTTTTAACATCAATAGATGAAAATAATTTAATAAGAGCTTTGAATATTTTAGTTACTATCAACTATTCACTTTTAATTATTAACTAATTAAAACTATTAGCCATATATACTCTTGGAATCGATTAGAAGTCAATCAAATTTTAATAAATTCAAAACTCAATTAGAAAAATAAATTTTAAATTTTAAATTTTATTTATAAATTTAAACTCCACTAAAACTTTATTTTTTCCAAAGCATTCTCTCAAATTTTATTTATAAAATAAATATTAAATTTAAATTCGGTTCGACATCAATTCATAATAACCTCATTTATCACACTAATAAATCAACTCAAATTTCATTTAAAAAATTTAAATTTGAGATCAATTATATTATTGACAAATTTATATAATTTAAATTAAAAATAAAATTTAAATTATAAGATAAATTTTCTTATTTAATTTAAATTTCTCAAATTTAAAATTTAAAAAAATTTAAATTAAAAATAAAATTTAAATTATAAGATAAATTTTTTTATTTAATTTAAATCTCTCAAATTTAAAATTAAAAAAAATGTAGAAGAGTTAGGTAAGTCATAGTCCTCCTTATTCTTTCAAACTTTTTATATGAGATTGGTGTTGGCGAGCAAGCCTACTCAGGAGTTTGTTCCCGGACTTGCTCACGAGCTTATTTGCGGACTTATTCGTGAATCTGCTCATGAATTTATTCTCGAGCTCGCGAGTTTATTTATAAACTTAAAAACGAGTCGAATTTGCGAGTCTAAACGATGACTCGTTTATTAAATGAGTTTAAAAAGTGAATTCAAACTCGAGTCATTTAAAAAATGAGTCGAATCTGATTAAAACTTTTATCGAATAGAGTATTAAATAACTCACGAATAATTTAATTTATTTAAACCATCAATTATTTTTATTTTTTTTAAAATGCCCCAATAGTTATATTTACCGGTTAAACAAAATAGATCTTGAGATTAAACTATTAATGGGCAACTAGTAGAAAAAATTGGAAACAAGAGTGATTTATATTAAAATCATATAAAACTAATAGAATTACATAAATACCCCTAATTTTTTAAAATAAAAATCAGGGGGCCAGCTGATCCAGCCCCGTGTTGTTTGGCTGTTTTAAGTTGGCTCTTTTTGTTCTTGACGGCTGGTTTTCTTTCTAATTTCTTGTTGCTGTTAAGGAGCATAAACGATGATGTCTCTTAACTGGGGCTCTCCGTCGACAGTTATGGGAGTAGTATTGCAACTCAAAATGAATTCAAATCGTCTCAAGGTTTTGGCAGCTGGTAGCAATGGTGAGTTTCCGCCATTTCTTCCCAAACAGGTAGAGAAAATCAAGGATCCTTTCGCCAGATCTTTGGCTAAGAGAATACAGAGGCTCCCAGTTCAGGTCATTTCCACATTTCATCTTCTCTATTTTCTTCTTTCTTCCCTTCTGCCATCTTCATTTTGTCTTCCTCCCCTTTAATTTCTTCCTAATTAGTAATTAATTATTTGTTTTTCTCCTTGCTTAAACAACTTTGTTTATAGCATTATATCATTTTCTTTACTGCATTTGGACTCTTTTCATATGCTCTTCTTTACTAAGTTTGCCTGATTAGGAATGATCTGTCTTTTTATGGCAAAGAACACTTTTCAATTTCTTAATAATGGGTTTGTGTGCATCTAATTTAATAATTGGTAAATTAAATATTTATATTAAAATTTAAATAAACTTAATTAAAATGCATATAATACATAAATTTCCTCACTAAGAGCTAACTATTTTCCAAAAAAGTATCTCTTGCCCAAAAAATAATAATTTTTTTTTCAAAATCAAAAAATAATTTATGCTTATGAGAAGAGAGAGCATATATTTATTCAATTTTAGTGGATTGATTGAATTTCGATTAAAGCCTGCGGATCTAAACTACTAAATCTATAGGGATGAGGATACATATTTATAAAATTGTCAATAGAATTATCATATTTATCCATATATCTAAAATTAAAGCAGTAATATTAATTTAAAAAAAAAAATTGCAATTTAATACTATTTTTAATTTTAGAGTTATATATATATTTTTTGGCATATATTTATATTTATATATATATATATATATATAAATTTTTTAAGTGATAGCGATTAAAGGCATCTCTCGCATGAAACCACGTGTACAAAAACCATATCAAATTATTACACGTTTATTATGTCTCATAAAACAATGTATGATGTGATATACAGAGGAAACGAAAAATCTCTTTTTTATTTTGAATTATCCCATATTTGAGTTTGTACTTTTGTTGCAATAGTAAGAAATTAAAATATTAATTGTTTGGAACGGAAAATAATAATTGCCTTTTTCTTAAACTTATAGTCACGTGTTGTTAAAAAAAAATATCATGTGGATTATGTTAATTATATAGTATTATTCTGAGATGAGTGTGAAATGCTTCCTGAAATTGCAGATGGATTTTCCAGATAAATGTATTATGAGTAGCTGTATTAAACCAGTGATACAGAGTAAAAACAGTCCACTGGTTCTCCTCCATTGCTTTGACAGGTATGCCATATTATTTTAAAACTTGTTTGTTTCTTGAAAAATACATTTTAGAAAAATATTTTTTATTATCCCGGAATTTTATTAATATATTTTATTTTTTGAATTAAAATTTAATAATAAAAAATAAATTACTGTGGAAAAAATATTTTACAAATACAAGTAAATCAAATCTCTCTTCCAGCGTAAAGAAAAGATGATTAATTAATTAATTACTAGCCCATAATCAGAAATTAAGTTATATCAAGCTCAACCGGGTTTAGGTTTACCATGTTTTGTTATTTTCAGCTCTTGTTTAGAATGGAGATGCTCATACCCTTTGCTTGAGGAGGCTGGTTTGGAGGCCTGGGCAGTTGATATTCTTGGATGGGGCTTTTCTGATTTAGGTTACAACTCCTTTTATGTTATTTATGTTTTTACTCTAACCCTGAATTTCTATATTCGTTGTCCCTCTACTAAGCAACATCTGTTTAAATATGAACACCATTGTTTGTTGCTTGTAGTAGAAAATCGTCCACCATGCGATGTTGCATCTAAGCGTTATCACCTCTATCAGGTAAATTCACTTGTTCTTGAATTTCTTTCAGAATTTTGCAATGTTGTATCAAGCCTTGATGCCCTTCTTAGCTACTTGCTGAAACAATTGATTTAATTCTTGAAATATTATAGTTTTGGAAGTCCTACATCAAAAGGCCAATGATATTAGTCGGACCAAGTCTTGGCGCCTCTGTTGCAATTGATTTTAGTGTCAATTATCCAGAAGCTGTAAGTTCAATTTTTCTACCCCATGTAATTTTTTTCTTTTGCTCTGTTTTTGTTTAAATGTTGCTGCTTAACCGATGACTCTCAGCTTATTAAATAGACATTTTTAATTTGTATTTTACAGGTCGAAAAGCTGGTTCTCATCAATCCAAATGCGTACGCTGAAGGAACAAGACATCTAGCAAAGTTACCAAAAACAATAGCCTATGCAGGGGTATGTCTCCAAGCACTAAAACATTTATTTTTCATTGTGACTGCATTTTGCAGTAGCTGAGCCAGAGGGAGCTTCTGACCTTGATTACTTCTTGGATCAGGTTTCTTTGTTGAAAAGCATTCCACTTCGCCTTTACGCAAATGCCATGGCTTTCAATGGCATTTCATTCTTTACAATCTTAGATTGGACTAATGTAAGGTTTCATTTTTATGGTTGATGAGAATTCGCATTTTGGTCATCAGATACTGAGTTGTGAATGCAGGTTGGGAGATTACACTGTATGCTGCCATGGTGGGAGGATTCAACTGTTAGTTTTATGTCTAGTGGAGGATATAATGTTATATCCCAAATAAAACAGGTACTATAGAATACCATTTCTGTGGAGGATTTATTGTGCTTAAACGCGTAGAGAAATGGGTACACAGAGCATCTGCACTTGATAATGTTAACATTTCAAAAAGAAAAGAGAGAGAGAGAGAGAGAGAGTAATCAAATGCACAAAGAGGCCGAAGTTATATTTGATGGGTTATGTTATTTTGGCTATCTGAACATTTGATGGGTTACGTTTGGGATTGACATTTGATTTTGCTGTCATTGCAGGTAAAGCATAGAACTCTTATCATATGTGGTGAAAATGATCAGATAGTCAGCTACAAGCTTGTAGTGGTAAGTTCCTAACATGAAAGAATCAGAAAATAATATTTGAAAAACTTATCAACATCCAATGCATGGTGAATTCAAGATATAAATAAGTGATGGAACTCCCACAAAAATTAAATGTAACTCACCTATTAGTATCTTGGATTTACTGTGAATTAGGTCTAGATAAGAACTGTGCTTTTAGTAAATATATTGTGATTATTAGTTAGCTACAATTTTACAAAAAATGTGTTGCAGAAGTTACATTCTGAACTAGCGAATGCAATAATGCGACAAGTAGCAGACTCAGGTCATCTTCCTCATGTCGACAAGCCCACTTGTGTTGCAAAATTAATTGCAAGTTTTGCTCTTTGTGACGAACCATTTAGAAGCCAATTATTGATCACTAAATAAAATATTACATATTGTAGTAGAATATGCCAATTGAGTTCATTTTGGCTCATAAAAATATTATAAATTGTAATATTATATGCCATTGAGTTCATTTTGACTCAATGCTATTATATGCATAAAGTTCAACCCCATTCCATCGCAACATCGCATTGGCTTTTTATAGATGTTTGACTGTTAAAAGCAGAATGGTATTTTTGCTGATCCAATTACCTCTGCGCCATCAGAGATGGTAAGTTTCCATTATACTGATTGGAGGTTCTTCTCCACCTGAAATCATTGGGTTTCATTGTGATGTTGCATTAAGAGATCAATTTTCTTTGCTACTATTACTGTTAATCGTACAGGATTCATTTTTATATTCATTTTATAAATATATTTTGAAATATGTAATTAGTTAAATTTTAAGTAATAGTTATTTAATCTATAAAATTTACCATTATTGATATTTTTATTTATTTATTTATTTTTAAAATAAGATAATATACTTCTCTTTTTCTCTCTAAATATTAATCGTTAACTAGATTGAGGCATAGAAGTGTTTAACAAAATTAAAATTAAAAATATTTTAATGAATTTCGTTAAAAATAAAAATTAGTGAGTAATTAGGGAAAGTTCTAAATTCACATTAATATTTATCATTATAAGTTGTTCAAAGTCGATCTAACCAATTCATCATAAAATATCATCATAAAATTAAAAAAAAATATGGGGCAAAAATAGATTTTTATTAATATTAAAAATTTAAAACAAAAACAGCAAAAGGAAAAAAAATTGTAGTTTTCTTACATTTAATTTATATTAAAAGAAAATTGTTAAATTACATCTTAGTCCTCACACATTGTCTGCAATTACAAACACTTCCTTAAAACCCTACTCGACTCTGCTTTTCGTTCTCTTCTATACTCACTAAACCCTAGCATACTTTCCCTACTCCTCTTTTTCTGTTTCTGCTCGTGCCATTTTGTAGTGAATTTGTAATTGTAGAAAATGGAAGGGGATGAGATTCAAGCGCGAGTTGCAAAACTGAAGCCTCCATTCAAAGCCCCAGCCACTGCCATTACTATTTCGGCCTCTCCACCATTGTTAATAGTCTCCTCAAAGCAGGTACTGCAAGATAAAATTTTAAGTAAAAGGAAACTTTGGGGAAAAAAAAGGATCTCTTTAGTTTTGAGAAAGAAAAATCATTTTGGATTTCCCTTTATTTTATGCCATTTCTTTGCTTTTAGCTGAGTTTTAGTTTTTCTTTTCAATTTCAATATGTTTTTCACTTTCCTCTGAGTTGGTGTTAAGTTTGAGAGGTGATTTTGGCCAGGAATCCTGATTGGGAGAGTCAGCCATTTGATTTTCTTATTGATGGAGAACTTGTTCGTATGTCAATTGAGCATTTTCTTCTTGCCAAGGGAATTTCTCCGGTAATTAACTTGGGCCTCTTTTAATAGGCAACAACAGATTTCTTGCAATAATGTCTGGCTTGAAACAAAAGAGACATGTTGAGCTGCGATGGAATGCTAAATGATCCCTGATATATAGTCGACTCTCCCTTCCGCCCTTTATGCCAGGTAGAGGTTCATATTCTTTCGGGTATGGAAATCTGCTGGGCTGTATAGACATGTCCTAGAGGAACACAGTGGCGCAATTACTTCTTTTAGTATCATTAGTGCAGGAGGTATAAACTAGAAACTACTTATTCTTGCAGAAGGTGGCTTTATTAGCAGTTTTACCCATGTTATCAAGACCGGACGGACTGGACTGGCCAGTTAGACGAATTTAACTGGGAACCTGAGCCTGGTCTGGTTTGGTTCTGCCTCAAAACCTGTTTTGCAAAAATTCCGATGGAACCTTTGTGAACCGGTTAGGTCACCAGTAAGCCGGAAGCCTGGCTGGATTTTGAACGGTTTCCAACTAGCAACTCAATAATAATAATAATAATAATAAAGTGGTGGGGGCACGAAGTTGGGATCAAACTTGGAACAAAGTGAAGGTTTGAGAGCCAGCTTACCTTTTGAACTTTTTATATAATAATAATAATAATAATAATAATAATAATAATAATAATAATAATAATAATAATCTACCTTTTTATGTGATCACTCGTGACTATGAACTTTTCATAATGATATATTTGCCGAAACTCTAAAATTTTTATGTAAACACTCTTTAACTTCGGCTTCTATCTCTTTCGCTTAATAAGATTCCTGAAAACACCTTCTTACTTAATCTTCTTTATTATTTTTTTTTAAATAGAAAAAAATGATGTCTGGTCTTCTAATTTCATAGCAGGGAAATCTCAACGGAAGGCCAGGTCCGGGATACTCCCAACTACCACCTCCAGCGGCTCCGGGGGAGGAAGCCGTCTTGGCGAGAGCAAGATAATATAGGAGGGAGAGGAGAAAAAGAGCCATGGCTGCCAGACTTTAGCTCTGTTAAGGGCCAAGGGAATCACAACTTTCCCAATTCTAGGAAATTTTATTTGGGAATTTTGAGTCTAAGACAATTAAATTGTAGAAAATTTAATGCAAGGTAGAGTAAATACTCACTAAAAATTGTATTTTAATATTTTTGTCAATTAGATACATCAATTTTAATTGTAATATAATAAATACTTAAATTCTAAAAAAATTTAAATGATTAAAGAGATTATTTGATTTTTTTAAAAAAATTTAAAAGAGCTATTAATCTATTTTAATAATTAAAGAATATTTTTTTTTCACATGAATATTATAGGATCATTACAGAATCCTCACTTTGCTATATAGTATTAGTAAGGTATAAATATGGTTAGACTTAATTTAGTGATTCGCACTCTTAATTTCTTACTAAAAATATATATATTCGAAAAAAAAATTAAATATATATATATAATAAAATATATATTTATAAAATTGCCAAATTTGCCCCTCTACAAAATTACAACATCACCTGTAGGCCTACGGCCACAAGTAAAACCGTCTCCTTCCGTCACTTACCAGTCACCACCATCGCTTGTAGCGTCAAAATCCCCCACGACATTCAACAATGCTCGACCGATTTCCCCCGGAAATACAAACTGATATACTTAGCCGACTTTCCGTCGATGATCTCCTACGTTTCCGGTGCATATCCAAGTCATGGTGTGCCCAAATCGACGACGCTGTTTTCATCAAAGCCCATTTGAAAAAATTCTTCAACACTTGCTCTAGTCTCTATCTCCTTTTCGCCGACTCCCATCCCAACTCCCTCTACTTTGCAAGCTTTGAGTCACTCGGCAACGCCGTTGAACTCGATAACCCTTTGAAGGGTCCCTCTGATGCCCATCATAATATCAAGATGGTGGGTTCTTGTAACGGGCTGATATGCTATGGCAATGCTGCTGGAACCATTGCTTTGCTGAACCCATTAACCACTAAGCATCACATTCTACCCTTTTTGCCCCTTGATTTCCATCTCGAGGGAAAATCTACATGGGGTGCTTGGGCTTTTGGATTTGGGTATGATCCCATTAGTGATGATTATAAAGTGGTGAGGCTTGGGCAGTATCTTTGCTTGTTTGATCAGTTCTTCGACACAGAAACTATGGTTTGCAGTCTTAAAGCAAACACATGGAGGAGGATTCCAGGTATGTCTTATGTGCTTGGATTTGATCAGAAGATGGGTGTGCTTGTAGGTGATTCTCTGCATTGGCTAGTGGGTCGACATCGAATCGTGCTCAACCCCAACCTGATTGTTGGTTTTAATCTTGAGGTTGAAGAATTTAGGGAAGTGCCAGCGCCTGAGCTTATTGGTGAAAATCTTTCTATCAATTTGGGGGTCGTAGGAGACTGGCTGTCGCTGACTGCAAATTATGAGCGCATGCGCCTTGATGTTTGGGTGATGAAAGAATATGGAGAGGAAGAATCTTGGAGTAGACTCATTGTGATCAAACCAAACGAATTGGCACCTCTAAAATGTATGAGAACCTTAGCTTTCTCAAAGAAAGGTGATGAACTTCTACTTCGTCTGGTGGATGGAAGCCTTGTTTGGTATAACCTGAAAGAAAAGAGCGTCAAGAGTGTGGAGATACCTATTGCCGTGACTCCTTTTGTAGTGGAGGCTTTTCGTGGAAGCCTTGTTTCTCCCTGTCTCAACAAAGAAGAAACTGATGCAAAGAAAGTCCGACCACAGAAGGGAAAGAATAATAGGAAGAGGTATCTACTTTGTAAATTTTGTAAGTTCACTCAATTTGGCATGATTTGCTTATATTGATTGTATTAAGTAAGAGCTGGCAATGTTAAGTAAGAGCTTTAGTGTTAATGCCACGATATTTTTATTGCCCATTGTTTATCTTGGTGCTTATGATTTTCCCTTGTTTCTCAGGGACGAATTCCTGTCAAAGGGGTTTAAGTTGGTTTTGTAGGTAATGGAGCAGAGCATGATCAAGGATAGGAAGAGGTAATTAATCTGATAGAATTTCCTCTTTGTTTAAGTTTGCTTTAATTTCTTGATTTTAATGTTGGTTGCACTGATACTGACCAATGGCGAGGTGAGTGGTTCCGGCATTTTTCCCCGTAATTACATGCATAAATGGGAAGTTTTTCTTCTTTTTTTTTTTTTTCGGTGTACACCTGACCACAAGCTTTATCTTTACTAAGAAAAGTTGTGAAATTTACCTTTCAATTCATCTTTGTGGCTTTGTTTCTCTCAGGCCTGATCCTGGTGGAATAAAGCTCCATTATCACATGAGATACTCTGAAAAAGGAAGTGGGGTTAAACTTTGGCCAATTTTATGCTTTGTTAAAAGAAAAAAAAAAACTTTCTACATATGAATATCTGCTCCTTTTCTTAGTAGCCAAAGACCCTTTTTACTTGCATGGGATGTCCTGAAAGTAAAGGTTAGACCACACTTTTGAAGGTTGTAAAAGATATGGTATGAATTGATAGCATGATGTTTGAACATTTTGCTTGTGTCCTTATGCAATTTACGTGGGATCCATCATGATCAATAAAAAAACAAAGCTATTTTGCATGGGTGTAATTTGCTGATGAATATTTAGATGCAAGAATTTATTGTCTTTAACCTGCTGTGATTAAACCATCTTCAATCCTCGTAATTACTTCACTGAAAATTTATGAATGATAGAAGGAGAATTGACCTTATGGACATCTCAGCATTCATGCTTTCACTTATCCGTCCATGTGCTTTTCCTTTATTGATTTTTTTTTTTACCATACTTTTAGCATTTAAAACCCTTAAGAGGTTGGATGTAGAGCTCGAATCAGAAATTTCAAAATCAAGCGCTATGTACATATAATTTCCTCTTTGACATGCTATTTGCTCCATGCCACTTCCCACCACTACTTGAGTCAAACTACTCGCAAATCTCTCTTTATTTTCTCTAATTTTATAATTTATAATAGTATATTCATATAAATTTTATAATTTATAATACGAATTCATTTAAATTCAATTTAAATAAAAATTATCCGTTATATAAAATAATCAAGTTAGAATGACAAATCAACCGTAATCTGATAGGTATATGATCAAACATAATTTAGCCACATTTTTATCATAATTATTATTGCTTATTTACACATTTTTCAGTTTAATTTATGGTTTTTATCTTGTTTTTACAGAAAAGGAAGAAACTGGAAAATGGAAGAAAAAGTGCAGAAAATTCACAAAAGGATGATTTGCCCAGTGATTTGCCCAGTGATTTGCCCAAGAATCTGCTCCAATCACTGCCCCGATCAAGCTAAAGCAGAAACCCGGAGGCAACAGGCAGCAGTGATTTGCCCAGTGATTTGCCCCAGACACTCGAAGATCACTGGCCAAATCACTCGCAGAGACATAGAGGACTGACTCACAGAGGCAGTGATTTGCCCAGTGATTTGCCCACTGCTCGCCCAAATCACAGGGCAAATCACTTTGACAGCAGAAACTTACAGCAGAGCGGGAAAATGGACAGAAAACAGAAATTCGATTTTTCAGAAGTCCAAATCCAATCCAATCACTTCCAACACAAGACCAAGAGCCACGAAAGAGTCTCTCACCCAAGGAATTCCAATTACAATCAAATTCAACATCAAAAGAGGAGTCCAAGATCAAATCAAAAAGGGATTTTGAAACCCTAGATGAATAAAATTCTGCAACTATAAAAGGAGAGCCTCCAAGCCAGCAATCTTATCTTCTGATCAGCAACTCAACTCGCCAGAAACTCTCCAGCATCTTCCTTTTTCTTTTCTTTTCATCTTTTTGTGTATTTAGTCCACCATGAGTGGCTAAAACACTTTCCTTTCTAGTTGAAGTTGGTGAATTTCAGATTTTGTGATGAATTGGGAGATTTAAATCTCCATTGTTAAACTTCTATTTATTTTCAATATTTATGCAATTTGATCTTTCTATAATTGTTACTTTGCTTTTAGAATCAATAAGGGCCCATTGCTTTTAAATTGCTAAGGTGATAAATTGTTTGAATGATTTAGGTCCGTAATTGCTTAAATTGTTTAAACTCACATTTAATCAAGTTGCATGATCTAAACTTGACCACGCGGTTGGCAAGGTTAGAATTAGGTTTCTCTAAGTCTTAATGCAGTTAACAGTTGTTCGATGCTATAATGTCCCAAGGACGTTCCTTGGCAACTTGTTAACTAGTGTTTGATTAGCGAACGTTTCCTAATCAAACTAGAACTAAGGAGGAATTTGGATTGTGAGAAGCGTCTTCCACATCCAAAACTAATTTATTGGAATAAATAGGAGTGTTAAAGAATCAATGATCAATTCTAAACAATCTGAAATAAGATCCATACTTCACCTAGAAGCTTTTCTCTTATTGATTTACTCATCTTTAAATTATTGCTTTCTTTTGCTATTTAGTTTTAATTCATCAACTCAAACCCCCCTCTTTTAATTATTTGTTATTTACTTATCTTGGTTATTATTAGGAAGATCTTTAGTGTCAATTCCCTGTGGTTCGACCCTATTGCCACTATCTACAAGTTTATTGTTGATTGTTTAATAGGTTTATTTTTGACGGCTTCGACAACCGCCTATCAAAAATTGGCGCCGTTGCCGGGGAATTGATCTAACTAACGTATTTTCCGTTTATGACCAGGGCTGACTTACAAGCATGGCTACGGTAAGTATGTCTTTTCTCTCTTCTCAAATTTCTGAACTAACCTCTATGGTGAGAAATTATGGTATAGGTCAAGCCCAACAATTTCAACAAGCACATGCATTTGAAGGATTCTACGGACAGCCAAGACATAATCCCTACCTTGACACATACAATACAGGTTGGGGAAACAATCTGAGCTATGGCTATACTAGGACAGACCACTACCATGACTACCAAAGAGATCTGCAATACAATCCATGTTGGGGGGACAATCCGAATTATGGCTATGCAAGGGCTGACTACTACCAAAACTATCAAGCCCAAGCAACACCTCAAAGCTCCAATATGGAACTTGAAGAGATGGTGAGGAAATTGGAAATTTCTGGGAAAATTCTCCAACAGCAAGTGGATCAAGCGGTCAACTCAGTGGACGCATACATATTAAGAAGAGAGGAAGAGCTTCAAGATCTATGGGACGATGACGAAGAAACAGACCGAGCTGTTGAGTCTGCTGCACAAATCACCACTACACTTGTTGCTGAACCAGCTGAATCAGAAATATACACTGCAGAAACAGCACCTGCTGTCCAAAAATTAGCAACCTCAGAAATTGCCCCAACTGAACCAGCAGATTTTTCTGCACCTGCAGATTTTGTTGCTGCACCAGCAAATTCATCCACTGCCACGCCTGCCACTGCTGAAGCTTCCACAATTACACCAGCAATTGCTGAACCGGCTGTCCAAAAATCAGCAAGTGTTGAATCAGCCACTGTTACATCCCCTGCTGCTGTCCATAAACCAGCAACTGCTGGAAGTGCCCCAACTGAACCAAAATCTGCTGAAATTTCTGAAACAGACCAGCCCCCTGGAGAATCCAGCACAACCAGATTGCTAGCACAGGAAAGTTGTTGTTTACCCTACCAAACTGAGATAAATCCAAGGCAAAATGTTAGTGCCATCACATTGAGGAGTGGAAAGGAATTGCAAGACAATAGGGCTGAAAAATTGCAAAAACAGACCATGGAAGAAAATCTGCCAGAAAGTGATCAGGGCAGTGATTTGACCAATTCACTCGGAGGAACTGACCCGATCGCTGGGCAAACTAAGCTGTCCAGCAGTGATTTGCCCAATTCTCCAGAGAAGGCAGAAAGTGATTTGCCCAAATCAACAGACCAGGCAGAATCAAGTCAAAGGCAGAAACAGCAACCTATGGAGAAATTCAAGGTACCTCCTCCCTTCCCAAAGAGATTTGCAAGGTCCCAAAAGGAGAAAGAGAAAAAAGAGATATTGGAGACACTTCGCAAGGTAGAAATCAACATACCTCTACTTGATGCTATCAAACAAATACCAAGGTATGCTAAATTTCTCAAAGAGCTATGCACCAATAGGAGGAAACTTGCTAAACATGAAAAGGTAAGTGTGGGGGAGTGTGTTTCAGCTGTCATCCAAAGAAAACTACCAGTCAAATGTAAGGATAGAGGAATGTTTGCGGTTTCATGCAAAATAGGCAATGTGGGAATAAAGAAGGCCATGTGTGACCTTGGAGCTTCAATTAATGTCATGCCTCTGTCTATTTTTAACTTGTTGAATGCAGGTACACTCAAGGGCACCAGCATTATGATCCAATTGGCTGATCGATCCATTGTCTACCCCAAGGGAGTGCTAGAAGATGTGTTGGTGCAAGTTGACCAACTAGTCTTTCCAGCAGATTTTTATGTGATTGACATGGAGGAGGATAAGGGCAAAATCACCTCTGATATCTTACTTGGGAGACCATTCTTAAGTACAGCAAGAACCAAAATTGATGTGCATGATGGCACATTAACCATGGAGTTTGAAGGGGAAGTTATCAAGTTTAATGTTTATGATGCCATGAAATTCCCCAATGATGTTTCTCCTGTTTATGGCCTTGATGTTATTGATGATTTAAGTCAAGAAATTTTTGATTTTGATCAAGAAAATTTACTTTATGATGGCCTTTGCAGGAAAGGAGGAGAGGACAGCAACATCACTGAAGCAGAGAGGACAGCAGACTGCTGTAAGTTGCTGGGTATGTGTGATTTGCCCAGTGATTTGCCCACCTCACCAGATAATCTGCTCAAATCACAGACCAAATCACTGGAGCAGACAGACTTGACAGAGAGTGATTTGCCCACCTCACCAGAAAATCTGCTCAAATCACAGCCCAAATCAGACAGCAAGCAGATAGAAAACCAGCAAACAGCAACTGCACCAGAACTGAAACCATTGCCCAGCCACCTCAAATATGCCTACTTGGGAGCTGGAAATTCACTTCCAGCAATTATTTCTAACCAGCTCAGCCAAGAAGAAGAGGAAAAGCTCCTTGATCTGTTGAGGAAGCACAAAAAAGCAATTGGGTGGACTTTGGAGGACATAAAAGGCACCTCAAGACCATTCGGTGGAGGCTCAAGACAGGATGCAGCACATGGAAAGCATGTTGCACCTGCTGGTGGACCATTTTTCTGCCCCAACACCTTGACAGATAGCGATTTGCCCAGTGATTTGCCCAGTGCTTGCCCAAGTCACTGGTCAAATCACCCACAGGCCAGGAAGTCCCTTTCCCTTTTCTCCTTCATTTCTCTATATATATATTCAAACATTGAGGACAATATTTGGGATAGGTGTGGGGGTACTGGAGAGTATTTATTCACTGATCACACCATCTTTTGATTTCTTTTTGTTTCTTTTTGTTTCTTTTTGTTTCTTTTTGTTTCTTTTTGCATTATTCTTACCCCTTTTTGCACACACCAGAAATTTTTTTTCACTTTTTGCACACACACATAGAATTTTGTGTTAGCTTTTGCTCTACTCAACATAGATAACAAGGTTAAATGAGTTTCCTTATCTCATGACCCCATTGATTTGCCACCCCTTTAAGCCTTAGTTGAATCACTCACAGTATGTTACCTTCACTTAGGGAGTTTTTCTCTTGAATTGAATCCTTAAAATTGCTAAGGTCAAGGGAAATAAAAATACAAATACATGCAAATAAAAAGCTAGTGTAACTCCCTATGAGCTGATTTGCCCAAACTATCATAAAAAGAAAAGAAAAAGAAAAACCAGCACAAAGCACAAAGTCATAAAACTGTTCCAATGGTCTAAGACTATGAACTGTGCCTAAAAGCCACTTGGAGAAGTGACTGACTGAGTAACCGGGGGTGTATCACCCATGTACACAATCGCGTAAAAAGGTCAGTGATTTTTTCAAGCAAATAAGTTTCGATGGTCTAGACTATGAACAGAGCTAGTAGCCACTTGAACAAGTGACTAACTGAGTAACCGGGGGTGTATCACCCATGTACACAATCGCGTAAAAAGGTTAGTGACTTTTTCAGGCACGGATAAGAATAAGTGCTGCTGAAAATAAAAATAAAAATAAAGGAAAAAGGGCAAGTTACTCTTAGAGGGTTGCATTAAACCTAACATAAAAGAATAAGCATGATTGAGTCAAAAACCTTTCCCTTGACCATGGTAAGTGAAAGGAAACAAGGAAAGGAGAGGGCAACCTTGGTGCATGTACTCTATACTGTGATAATTCAGATTAGGAGTCTAGGGGGGGCTGATTAAGTGGTACTTAGGCTCTAAGGAAAAAGGGGGCTTGATTAGCTAAGTTATTTGTTGCTTGAGGACAAGCAAAAAGCTAGGTGTGGGGGTATTTGATCAAGCATAATTTAGCCACATTTTTATCATAATTATTATTGCTTATTTACACATTTTTCAGTTTAATTTATGGTTTTTATCTTGTTTTTACAGAAAAGGAAGAAACTGGAAAATGGAAGAAAAAGTGCAGAAAATTCACAAAAGGATGATTTGCCCAGTGATTTGCCCAAGAATCTGCTCCAATCACTGCCCCGATCAAGCTAAAGCAGAAACCCGGAGGCAACAGGCAGCAGTGATTTGCCCAGTGATTTGCCCCAGACACTCGAAGATCACTGGCCAAATCACTCGCAGAGACATAGAGGACTGACTCACAGAGGCAGTGATTTGCCCAGTGATTTGCCCACTGCTCGCCCAAATCACAGGGCAAATCACTTTGACAGCAGAAACTTACAGCAGAGCGGGAAAATGGACAGAAAACAGAAATTCGATTTTTCAGAAGTCCAAATCCAATCCAATCACTTCCAACACAAGACCAAGAGCCACGAAAGAGTCTCTCACCCAAGGAATTCCAATTACAATCAAATTCAACATCAAAAGAGGAGTCCAAGATCAAATCAAAAAGGGATTTTGAAACCCTAGATGAATAAAATTCTGCAACTATAAAAGGAGAGCCTCCAAGCCAGCAATCTTATCTTCTGATCAGCAACTCAACTCGCCAGAAACTCTCCAGCATCTTTCTTTTTCTTTTCTTTTCATCTTTTTGTGTATTTAGTCCACCATGAGTGGCTAAAACACTTTCCTTTCTAGTTGAAGTTGGTGAATTTCAGATTTTGTGATGAATTGGGAGATTTAAATCTCCATTGTTAAACTTCTATTTATTTTCAATATTTATGCAATTTGATCTTTCTATAATTGTTACTTTGCTTTTAGAATCAATAAGGGCCCATTGCTTTTAAATTGCTAAGGTGATAAATTGTTTGAATGATTTAGGTCCGTAATTGCTTAAATTGTTTAAACTCACATTTAATCAAGTTGCATGATCTAAACTTGACCACGCGGTTGGCAAGGTTAGAATTAGGTTTCTCTAAGTCTTAATGCAGTTAACAGTTGTTCGATGCTATAATGTCCCAAGGACGTTCCTTGGCAACTTGTTAACTAGTGTTTGATTAGCGAACGTTTCCTAATCAAACTAGAACTAAGGAGGAATTTGGATTGTGAGAAGCGTCTTCCACATCCAAAACTAATTTATTGGAATAAATAGGAGTGTTAAAGAATCAATGATCAATTCTAAACAATCTGAAATAAGATCCATACTTCACCTAGAAGCTTTTCTCTTATTGATTTACTCATCTTTAAATTATTGCTTTCTTTTGCTATTTAGTTTTAATTCATCAACTCAAACCCCCCTCTTTTAATTATTTGTTATTTACTTATCTTGGTTATTATTAGGAAGATCTTTAGTGTCAATTCCCTGTGGTTCGACCCTATTGCCACTATCTACAAGTTTATTGTTGATTGTTTAATAGGTTTATTTTTGACGGCTTCGACAACCGCCTATCAGTATATCTACATGAAACCACATTTATTATTATATGAAATGCACCTACGTGGAATCACACTCATTATATAATTTCTCCTACTTCACCATAATAGGGCTATTTAAAAATTGTGGCTGCAGTGTAACTAGAATAATATTTGTAAAAAAATTTTACTCCACCTATTTAAAAATTTTAAAAAATTATATAATAATTCAATTCAATTTATAAAAATTTTAAAAAATTTTACTCCACTTTTTTTAGCACAGTTATTCAGATTCACCTTTGAAAATAAGGAAACTCTAATACCCGATAAATTCGGTTCGCAACCAAAACCTGAAGCTTTTCTCGTCGAAATGCAAGTTGCTTCTGAAACTAGCAACGACTATAAATGAAAGCAATAAGCATGATAAATGGTATAGAAAATTTATGGTATTGAGAATTATATGTGTTTTTGAATTTTTGTGTAGAATATATTTATATAATATATATTAGTGATTGAATTGAATACAGATTGTATGAATAATAAATATTAAATCAATCAATTATAAATCTTATCATGACTCTGAATCTTATCATAACTTTAAACCTTATCAAATGGTAAATGATTTGGTCGCACTGAAATTCATGATAAATGATTGGAAATTTTTGCCCTACAATATATGTGCACTCATGGAATTTTATTATTTCAATTTAATTATGAAACAAATATAATTTAATTAATATATATATTTTTTTCATTACCAATGAATAGTGCAATACGATTATATTATATGCCGTTTTATCTTAATTACACAAACTAAATATAAATTTATTAATCTCATCAATCATTTCAAATATTTTTTAATTTATGTTATGAAAATATTATCAAACGTACAATTTTATTTAATATTCTCTTAAAAATTATTATCAAATAACATATTAACAGTGAGTTCTAAAGAATATAAATATAAAATATTAATTATATTCCTGTATCTGATCTTTTAACATATAAATTGTGCATTAAAATTTAAATTTCTAATCTCCAGAATTACATTTTTCATTATAGGGCAGCAGTCAACTATTGCATCTTGAAGGAAAAAAAAAAAGCAAAGAACTCATTTTGGGCCAAAATGCATGGGGCTTAAAAGCCCAACCCAGAATTTGTAAAATCAGATAATTTACTCTTTTTTAAAAAATTAAGAAGAAAATAAAAACATCCCTCTGCTCTCTACAGAATTATGCAGGCAAAATCGGCCGCCGGAACAATTTTACAGGAGAAAAATAATAATCTCCCGTTAAAACCAGCGTTAAGTCGGAAGAAAGGGCATGGAAAATCTGATAAAATTGTTTTAAAAATAGAAATTAAAAAAAAAAAACAGCCCACAAAAAGTGAATTAAAAAAAAAAAGTATTCCACCCCACGCGTGACTAAAAGCGCGTGGAATCCGCATATCCCTTTTTGCCACTTTTTATCTCTCTTGGGCTTTGGTTGATACCTACCTACCAACCAAAGCCTTCCTCCGTCATTAGATCTCTATTGTCCACACTCTAAATATCTTCATCCACGGTCCAAAACTAACGCATATATACACACGAGAGTGCAAATAAAATTATCACTAGCCGAGCCTAACTTCTTAACTGAGAGGCTCGGATCCTAGCCTAAGGTTTGGAACGAGAGTTTTTTTTTTTCTTTTTTCATTTTTCCTCCACATTTTAAAAGCTTATAATAGTTTCAATGAAATTATAGTGTTTGGACAGACGCTGTATCTATCGGTCGCTCCGCTCCTCTATCTTCGGCTCTCTGGTCCGAATTTCCAAATTTTCTCTCACTACCGCGTGCCTCCGTTGTTAGAGAGAGAAAGAAGACGTTCAGCTGAGAGCTTTAGTTATTTATTCATGTTTTGGGGAAAAAAAGAACTGAAAATTTTGTTCTTAAAAGCCAAAAGAAAATGAACATCTTCAGAACAGATATTGCGGTTTTTGGCTTCTTTTAATTGATCACTCTATCAAAAAACGGCACGCCGTTTACTTCATTGTTCGTCTCCTGCTTTTTGTGTCAAAAGAACCCTAAATTCTCGCTTCCTCAGATCACGCTGAGTCAACTTTGGTAAGCACTTTTGGTGCTTCTGCTTTGAAGCCCTCTGGGTTTTGGTAATTATACTTCTTTCAGCTGAAAGTGAGTAATTTTAGTGTTAATTCTGTGTTTTTCATTCTTAACTGTGCTGAGATCAGCTTGGAAATGGTTTCTCTTACTTGGTTGTTTCTGCAGGAGAGGGCGAGGGGTTGTTTTGTTTAGGGTTTTCTAAAGATTAAGAGTTCGGTTTTAATTTGCTTTTTCAATATTATTCTATGAATTGTCCTTCTCTGGGTATTTTGTTGATTTATGCTCGTGTTTATCTTTAATTCCTTACCTTGGGTTTTTTACGAACATCTAAATTGACCCTTCTTTTTCATTGCTTTTGTCTGTTTTTTGGTTAGATTTTTATTTTTATTTCTGCGTGAGTAGTTGCTTTGAATGCTTTACTTATGCTGTATCTTCAAAGGTCTTTTTGCAATTTAAATGGAGAAAAGGTTGAAACTGAGCATGTTGTTCGTTTAGTTAAGAGCAATTGACCTGAGTTCTTTTATGATTCCAACGTTATTATTTTCATGTTAACCACCTAAATGGAGAAGTTTTGGATGATTTAGAACATTCATGGATCGAACGCTTGACAGTGTTAACTGCAAGTTTTATCGTGCTTAAGTTTGTTGTACTCGTTGTATATTAACTTGCTGTTTTAGTAAGTTTTAATTAATGTTGTTGTTCAGTTTATTGAGTATCCACATTTATGGCCTGCAAGTGTTTCTAGTTTTTCCATGTAGTCTTCCTACAACTTTTCATGCTTCATTTATTTGAATGAACTTTTGCAGGATGGCAGATTGAGGCGCCATATGGAGTGGTCTGATTAAATATTGCCCATTTGTATGGATAGACCTAAATTTTAGACAAAAAAAAAAATTAGTGGGAAAGTTATTTGTTTTTTATTCATTTTTATTTTTAATGCCTGGTAACAAACCTGAAGAGGGGATCTGCAATCTATATGAGCTAGACAACTCTTCCCAGAGTCGGCATCTATCTCAAGTTGTTGGTGGCAATTGGCCAGTACTTGATTATGGTCAGTGGTTTGGAAAGCCAACCCAGATAGAGGCCTCACAGAATTTCAATCTGCAGAACTACAACTTACAGCAATTAGGTATCAATGGTATATGCTACTTATGTTATTACTTAAGCAGATTGTCCTGAAGGCTTGTTATAATCAGTAAAATGTTTAAACTGCCTGATATTGCATAGTGCTTTCCCTTCTTTGTTTTGGAATGAGAAAAATAAATTTGTAGTTTATGAATTCTTTTTATTAATTGCAGTTTGAGATACTTTTTTCATGCTCATGTGAACTCATGCTATGCAATTCTGTTATTTGCAGATTCTGTGAAAGGAAATGATGTTGGGTCTCCAAACGTGGCATTTGACCAAAACTGTATGCAATTAACTCCAAAACCAGAGTATTCCAGAAGTCTCACCATAAACAATCCACCGAATACAAATGAATTTTTGCTTAGATGCCAGAACTTCCAGTCAAATCAGAACCAGCGTGGAAGTTTCAGTGAAAGCACCTGTTATGACCAGCGAATTTTGACTTCAAGAGGTTTTTCTATCTTTAAATCGCAGCCAGAAAATGAGTGTGCCGACAGTCCCACCTTGACAACCAATTCAGAAAGGTCAGAGATTACTGAAGCTTCTAGTGATTTCAACTTTCTTAGAGGGCAGAATCAATTTGTGAGGGACCAACAGCTGAGTTCTTCAGAGATTCACCCAATGCAGCAGCCTGGGTTTAATGACATGCAGTTATTGCAGCAGCATGTTATGTTCAAGCAGCTGCAAGAAATTCAGAGACAGCAACAGCTTCAGCAGCTAGGTGATTTGAGGCAACAGAGCTCCTTAAACCAGTTTTCTGCTATTTCAAGGCAGGCAGCTGGGGGCCAGTTTTCACCTCTCATCAGTGGAACACCTGTTCATGATGCATCGCCAATGCTTAGGAACTGGATGCAGCGAGGTGCATCTCCTGGTGTACAAGGAGTACCAAATAAATTATTCTCCCAAGAGCAAGGTCAGGCATTGCGTTCCACAGGTCTTGCTACTCAGCAGTTTGATGTCTCTTTATATGGTGCTCCTATTTCTAATGCAAGAGGCAACATGAGCCTATATCCTCATCTTCAAGGACCATCTCATGACTCTGTCAATTTGTTGGCCAAGGCTAGCAGTCAAGTACAAAAATCAGTAATGCAGTCTGCTGGCTTTGGCAATCCTTTTTTAGGAGATCAGCCTGCTGTTCCTCTAAATCTGTTAGGTTTATCCCAAGGGCCTTTGATATCCAAGCAAGAACTTCAGATGAAAGATAATTTTGGACAAGTGCCTGTTCAGGGTTTAAGCAGTGGAGTTTTTCCTGGAAATCTTCTGGAATGTAATACTCCACAAGGTAATACATCTATGAAGGAATTTAATGGGAGACAAGAACAAGCTGGTTGGCCTGCAAGGCAGCAAGCAAAACAACTGGGTCCTTCTCAGGGATTGGTTCCTCTTGATCCAATGGAAGCAAAGATTTTGTACAATATGGATGACAACACTTGGGATACTTTTGGAAGTCGCCCTGAGACAGGTACTGGAGGCTTGGGCAACATTTTGGAACAGCCAGACTCATCTTATGCATTTCCTTCCCTTCAGAGTGGGAGCTGGAGTGCTCTTATGCAGTCTGCTGTGGCAGAGGCTTCTAGCAGTGATACTGGGGTACAGGAGGAGTGGAGTAGCTTGACTTTTCAAAATACGGAGCAATCAACTGATAACCAAATATCAAACTTTGTGGAAAATGAGAAGCAGCATACTGGCTGGGTTGATAACAACTTTCAGGCTGCCTCCTCCTTTAGCCCAAAACCTTTTCCTGTGATTACTGATTCTAGCATGAGCTCTACCTTCCCTGGCTTTCAGCAACCAGGAATCCAATTATCAGTTGAACAGAGAGAGGATATTTGCCAGGGAGGTTCTCATGAGTCCATTGAGAATTACAAACCTCAGCAGAAGACATCAATTGAAGATGGTCAAAAGGTTCCAACATTTGTGCATTCAGATAATGCATGGCCTGGACAAATGTTTGAGCACTCACAAAGGGCTGAACGGCATCAGATAGTAGCCTCAAGCAACATCTCTATGGAAAAGGGCACTGAGAGCATGGTAAAAAGTCAACATCAGATGAGTGATGTCCCTAAAGTTGCATTTAACTCTTATGAGGGAGCCAATGAGACACAAGAGAAGCAGAATTGCCACCAAAGAGAACGTTCTAATGACTTCTCAAAAGGCTCGGGTGGTCATGAGCAAGGGCATGTGGAGCAGTTAAAGTTTTTTGGTAATATTTCCAGCAGCTTAATGAATTTAGATAAGGTGAATGAGCGTCCGGTGTTTATCAAAGATTCTTATTGCAGTTGCTTCTTTCCAGTCATTAATTAGTAATGTGCTCTGTTTCTTCTCAGGCATCCTTATCCAATTTTCAAGGAAATTCAAGAGTTTCAGAGGAGGTGCCCTCTGGAGTTGATAGTGTCTCTAATGCTTCTACTACGCTTCATGGATCAGTGCACCCTGACGGTTCAAATGTTTCTGTGCAGACTAGGTATTTGTTGTGAATGTTTTGATGAATTGGAGCTTGGAAGCTTAGAATTTGTGTTTAATCTTGTTATCATTATTGATTATCATCTTGCTTCACTCTGTCAAAATTTAATCGATATGGTCAATATATTGATTGCAGAACTGTGAAGACCTGCATTATTTTCTGCATTTTTGCTTTCCAATTTTTTAGCAGAACTTAATACTAAAAGTTGTTTTTGAGTCTGAAGCTGTTCATATGTCCCATTTATCCAGTTCTGCACATTAAAGATCTAATGGAATCATTACTAACATAAACATGGCAGTGAACATATGCTTGAGCTGCTTCACAAGGTTGACCAATCAAAGGATGATAGCTCCACAAAACAATTTGGATCCACTGATGGTAATCCTTTGACTGCACTGCATGGAGCAGATTCACATGATAGATCTGTCTCTCAACTTTACACTCAGTCTTCTGATTCCCAAGGATTTGGTTTGAGGTTGGCTCCTCCATCTCAAAGGTTGGCAAATTCAAACAGTTTTCCCTTTCCTCCAGGTTTACCACAGACTATAAACAATCTGAATCATAGGCAAGTTAATCCTGAACTGGGAGAGAGAAATCTGTCTTGTTTAACTCCATCTTCATTTCAGTCTTCACCTGCTTCACATGAGCTGGCTCAAAGAGCACATTGGGAAAATAAATCTGATACCATGGGACCCAAAAGTTTCTCTCCATATGTGAACATGCTTGGAAACCCTGCTTCATCATTTGCATCCAATCATCCACAAACAGGAAATCAACTTCAAATGCATCCGTTCTCCAATATATCTGTATCATCTCAACCTTTGCAGGCAACCTTACCTGCTGGAACTGGCAAATTCCCATCTTTTAACTTGGCCCCTTCTCCTGATACTTCTCAACAGCTGCACACTAATCCTATTGGTCAACGATTTCCGGTTTTGGAGGCTGCCCCTGTATCTCAAGCTTTGGACATGTCTGGCACGTTGCTACAGGATGAGAATTCAACAAGGCCATATAATGTTTGGAGAAATGTGCCAACTCAGAGACAATCATTTGGTATAGAACCTCTCAAGTTTTCCAATTCTGCTTCCCACATGGATTGGGCTCCACATGGGTCAAATGATCAAATTTCCATAAAAGCTGTACATAACTCATCAGAAATTGGTGTTTCTTCTAGTTCACAAGGCTTTGGACATGTGGAAAAGCGTGCTGGAGAAGAGTTGTTGCAACAACGAATATCAGCTAAGATGCTTGATACTTCTCAGCCAGGTGGTATGTCTCGAGGGCCAGAACCTGTTTCTGATGCAACTGTAGTAACATCTGGCTCATTGGTGTCTCATGCTCAGGACCTTGATAAAGTAAGGCATAACAATGACCTTGCTCTAGCTTCCTCTAAAAGAAATATCGAGTCCTTCAGCCATTCACATAATGATAACCGTGATTACTCTCTTTTGTACCAAGTGCAGGCAATCTCAACGAATGATGGTGCAGACAGTGCTTTGGATGTTCCATGTGCTAGTGCTTTGGGAGGACAGCAGTTATATGAGAACGTCTCAAGGTTCAGAACCCCTGTGGATGGAAGACCAAATTCAACATCACAAACTGGTTCATTTCCATCTGGGCATAAGCAAATGCTTAGCTTGTTGGGAGAAGCAGGAGATGGTCCAATTGTAAAAGCTCCTCAGCAACCTGCCCTTCAATCGAGAAATTCTCAGGAAACTTGTAATGACACTCATAGTCAATCTAGCAGCAGCAATCTGCATTTGGCACCCTCCTGGTTTAAGCAATATGAAGCTCTTAGAAATGGACAAATGATGCCAATTTTTGATGCTAGACTTGCAAAATCTGTTGCTTCACAGTTTTCTCTTGGAAAGCCTTCTCAGAATTTGCATAGGCATAGCTCTTTGGAACAGTTGGATGCTGCTGATGCTGGTCAGGGTGGCAGGGTTTGGCCAAGTAGTCAGCAGTTGTCATCCCCCTATATGTTGCCTTCAGTAGTCAACAGTCAAGTTGCTATTATAAGACCAAAGAAGCGAAAAATCACATCTGAGCTTCTTCCATGGCATAAAGAGGTGAATCAAGATTCCAAAAGGCTTCAAAATATCAGGTGCTTGTGTATATCCATGTTTGTGTGGCTTGTAGGTTCTCTCCCCCTCCCATCAATATTACCTAAATAGGGATATTCATTCCTCTTAGTGTTTGATCCATCAATGACAAAGTATTTTGTTTGCAGTGTTGCAGAACAAGTCTGGGCAAAAGCTACAAACCGACTGACTGAAAAGGCATGCTTCTAGTAAAAACAATCTGTATGATCACAATCTTAATCATTGTCAAATGTTATTAATTTTCTTAAATTTAAATTAGCAGGTAGAAGATGAGTTTGAGATGATTGATGATTTGCAGCCAATGCATCGATCAAAAAGAAGGCTTGTATTGACGACACAGCTGCTACAGCAATTGTTTCACCCTGCACCAGCATCCATTTTATCTGCGGACTCTGCTTCAAGTTATGATGTCATATCATACTTCGTTTCTAGGTTATCGCTGGGAGATGCATGTAGCCTTGCTTATTGCATGAGAAAAGAGTTTCTTGAACCTGTAAACAATAGTGATGTGTGAGTGTTACTTTTCAAACTCTAAGAAACTAAGTTAAGGTCCCCCCCACCCCCACCCCCACCAAAAAAAAAAAGAAGAAAAAGAAGAAAAAAAAGAAGAGAATATTCTTGTTTTTCCCAATGGAAAACTTATTATCCATTGTTTTTGTCCAGGAATTCTAAGAAGCTAAAAAATTCTGAAAGAAGTGGTGAGCAACAATGTTTGGCTGTTGTGGAAGAGTTCATTGATAGAGCAAAGAAGCTGGAGAATGGCTTCCAAAGGTATCAAGTCTTTTGCTAGCCACAAGAGCATTTTGACCCTTTCGGATATGAATTGATGATTCTCAACTCCAAGTGCACAATTTCATCTAAATAAATTCAATTTGATAATGCAGATTGGACAAGACAGCATCAGTTGCAGACATAAGAGCGGAGTTTCAAGAGTTGGAAAGGTTTGCTGTGATTAACCGTTTTGCCAAGTTTCATGTTCGGGGACAAATAGATGCCTCTGGAACCTCAACCTCATCTGCTGCTCCAAAACCAATTCCACAGAGATACATTACAGGATTTCCTATGCCTCGAAATCTACCTGAGGAAGTACAATGTCTTTCATTATGACTATCAACTATTTATCACAAACTGAATCCTCTTTCTGCTGCATTCTGCATTCCATTGTGTTACCTGTGCCTCCACCAATATCACGCCTTATTAATTTGAAACACTTGCATGCAAGAGAGGAGTAATGCAAATGGAATGGACGGATCCTACTCCAAGTAAACAAGGCTGCATATTCATTTTGAATTAGGGCCAACTGTTATCATTTTTGAGGAAGTATATATTGTTTCTTGTATATGTTAATGAATTTTCAAGGAGAATAGGGAGTAATTAACTTTTTATAGAGCAAGAGGATCAGTAGTATGGATGATCTCTAGTGCTTGTTAGTTGTTACATAAATAGTTAAATTTAGCTCATGTAATGTGGCTGCAATTCTTAGCAATATCCTGGTAGTATTTTTCTCTCCCCTTTCTGCCTGTTTGACCTCCCTTTCATGTCTTTGATGTTATAAGCTGGTAGAACAGGAGAGTTGAGATGGTCTTGAAGACATTGTTCAAGATTTACATGTAGCTGACATTACATGGTTGGGGATTTCTCACAGGAACATCCACTTCCACTGAGGGATTGATTGCCTTAGTTTAATTGGATTTTGATGGTTAGTGGGGCAAAAGCTTTCCTTGACTTGGACATTTCTTAAAAAGATATCCTACCCTCTTTGTCACTTGTATGTGTTGTTACCTTGACATTACATTTTATTGGGGGCACTAAAGATCTCACTGAAAAGGATACAGAAACTTCTATGACAACTTTATTAAACATTTGTTTTCTTTGAAAAGTACAAGGTATAAGACATTGATTCTATTGACCTGCAAAGGTATGAGGGAGGAAAGGACAAGAGAAGCCTTTTTATGACAAAAAAGCAGATGGGTTTTTGGGTTGGAAGGATTCTAAGTAGTCACTATTTATTATTTTATTTTTCCTCATAAAATTGACTGAAAGAAAGCAGCAGGTACACGTCAGATGTTTTCTGATACTGTCGTCTTAATGACCAACTTGTATCAATTCTGTCAGTGTCAGTATCTGATTCCCCAGTCATGATTTGGAACGTGTGATGTGAGAGAGCATCATGATTGAAACTTCTTTTTCTTAACTAGAAGCTGATATCAATAAAGAACAGCAAACAAAAAAAAAACTAGTCAATTCTTATATATATAAATATATAAATAATAACCCCTTTGTGGGGTTAATTACGTATGTCCATTCCCACAGGATCTCCAATTGGCGCTTACACAAGAAGCCATAGCTGACATCTCTTGTGGGGTGTGTTCATGCTTTCAAACATCCAAATATTCTTTTTGTGAAAATTAATAACAACAAAACAAAAACATCTTTTGTGTGTGTCTGTGTGTGTAATCCCACCATCACCTTCACATGGAACTAGGACCTTTTTGCCTTCAGGGTAAGTGGGTCCCAGCAGAAATCACACTGACCATCGCCTGCCCAACGAAAGGACATTTCTTTCATATATTGATTTTTCTAAAAAAAAAACAAAAAAAATCTTGGATTATCATAATTCTGTGGCGGTAAACATTTTTGGTAAGTGGTCCTTTGATTTGTTTACTCCAAAAGTCGGACGTTATAGCTAAAATATGGAGGATGCGTTCGCCGATGAACCCTGATAAGGCTCTCACCGAAGGCTTTGAAGCTATAGCTTCAATAGCAGATGGTCTAAGCATCACTCTGGTTGAACGAAAATCTCTGAGAGGCAGGAGCCTAAACGTTGTATTGGCTGCTTGCTTGTTCATTGCCTGCAGAGAGTAAATCTCCGAGGACGTTAAGGGAGATAAGTAGGGCCACAGCTGGGGTTTCAGGGAAGGAAAATAAAATAGAAGAACAGGGGCTATAAAGAAGCATGTGGAGATTGATACTGGGACTTTGCATGCTAGTGAACTTGTTAGACGGTTTTGTTCTAATCATGGCATGAAAAATCAAGCAATGAAGTCTGGTAAGAAGCTCTTGAAAACTCCAAAGATATTGATGAGTGATAAATCTGATCTTTCTCTTATTCCATGATAGATCTGGTTTTCTTCTTCTTTCGTCATATGGGTCCATTAAATGGGTCTCTCAATATTCTATTGTCAGGGTTTACCGGGAATGCTCGGTGGAGACCCTCCGACGTTCAAGTCAGATTCATGAACTAGTGTAGTATGGATAGGCAAGAGTTGGAGAGAAAAATAAAAAAATATGGAGCGGAGGAAGAAGCCAGAAGAAGAAGCCATAAGAAGAACAAAGAAGATCCCATCTCCTTTTTTACCTGCTCCTTATGTCTCCCGCCTCCCTGCTATTGTGCTACATGTCTATGTCAGTCAGACCCATACGTACGGACGTGCCATTTAATTTCCCTGGCGCGCATGCGGGCAGGGCTGCGAAATGACTGGACCAGCTCTTCTCCCTCACATCACATCACCGGGCTGAGCTTCTTCTTGCTGGGTCTAGGCTCGCGGGTAACCCATCCGGCTCGGCATGTCTGGGTCGAGACCTGAGATGCTGAGTTGGTCAGCTTAAGGAGGACTTGATGGGTTTTGGACCATTATTCTCCTCTTGGGCCCGGCCTCGCTAGGGTAGAAGAAGTCCGGCGGTCATCAATGAGGAACCAAAATCCACCTTAGTCTTGGCAACCATTATTCATATAATCGCTCAGCTTTCAACCACTTGCATTGCATATCACTGATTTTAGAAAAGGACTCAGAAAATTGACCAATCATAATCTTTCTTCAATCATTACAAATGGAACTTCCCTTGAATTGGGATTTCTTTTGTGTTCTTGATGGATTTAACTGAAGGTAGTAAGGATTTGCAGACACTGCAATGGTTGTTGAACTTGAAGTTGCAGAAGAAACAATCAAGAAGGCATATAAAGATATGCATGCTTCAAGGCTCATACACAGTTGGTACCCTAAGGAGGTGAACATCCACAAGCTCTGCCATCCTTCAATTTGAGGTGCCAAGCAAAGGAGTATAAAACAAGTTTCCATTTGGACTCGAGCCTAATTAATTAGGACTAAACTTGCATAGTTGAGGATCATTTGTAATTTCAAATCACTGTAATTGAATCGGGATTTGGCTGGTTGAAGGATTTGTTCAATCATATAAGCTAGATTTAATGATTCTTGTCTTTCGATTAGACTCTTGCTAACATCTTAAAAAAAAACTAAAAAAAACTCTCAGCTGCTTTTCTTAAAAGAAAAATAATAAATAATACAATTGAAATTTCAGAAATAAATAATTAATTAAAACTTTTAACCGAAAGTAATCGAATTGAGGTGTTTTGCAGCTGATTATTGGTTAAAACAAAAAAATTCATGTTATTATCTATTTTTTGGTTATAGTGGTCAAACACGCAAATCTCACCAATTCGAATAAATTAATCCGCCTGCTTCGCGCTTAAATTAATTCATAATTAACTAAAACACGCATATAAATTTAATTAGTCAACTGCATTAAGAGAGAAAAATCCAAATTTGATCAATAAAAACATGCGTTTTATTTAAATCAAATCTACTAATTTCTTAACATAAACTAATATTTTAATTGCTACTTGTTATTAACCCAATTAAATAATTATGGATTTAATTAGATTAACGAGCAATATGTTGTCTTTCCAAGAGATTCAATGGCACTTCTCAAGAAAACAATAATGGAGCTGGTATTTCTCGATTCAGAAATTAACCTCAATAAAACCTCAATTTAATTTAATTTTCAACCGAAAATAATTAAAGGCCATAATAAAATTGCAATAATTAAGGAAAAGAAAAGAAAATGAAAAAGAAAAGGAGAAGAAGATGGAGGGCGACAACAAAGGAGGAAAGGAGGAAGAGAGGAAAAATATGATGTCTAGTTTTAATTGTATGAGCCTTTATATAGACACAAAAAGATAGAATTTAAACCGTGGCAGTCTTCATGGGTTCAGGATATCACGGGGTGGCCCGCAGATCTCCCACCTTTTTTTCGCGGATGACAGCTTGATTTTCTTCAGAGCAAATGTTCAAGAGGCGTTGGAGCTCAAGCGTATTCTTCGTATCTATGAGAACGCATCTGGATAATTGGTTAACTTTCAAAAATCATCTCTTTCTTTCAGCAAGTATACTCCTGTGGCTCTTCGGGTTTCTATCTGTTCAGTGCTCCAGATTGAGGAGAAGCCGAATTTGGGTAATTATTTGGGACTCCCTTCTCATGTTGGTAGTAACAAGAGGGAAGTGTTCAGTTTTGTTAAGGATCGTTTGTGGAAGCGGCTGAATTCATGGAAGCATCGTGCGTTGTCCCAAGCAGGTAAGGAGGTCCTCTTGAAAACAGTCCTCCAAGCTATGCCAAACTATGTTATGAGTTTGTTTTTACTGCCTCGGACTTTATGTGCTGACTTGCAGCGTATGATGACTCGGTATTGGTGGAGTAAGGGTGCTGATCAAAATCGCGGTATTCACTGGCTGGGTTGGCATAGAATGGCGAAGCACAGACTTGACTGCGGGTTAGGTTTTAAATCGCTCCATGATTTTAACTTAGCCATGCTTGGTAAGCAGGGTTGGAACATTATTAACAGGCCTCATTCTTTAGTGGCCCGCGTTCTTAAGGCTCGTTATTTTCCAACAACATCTTTTTTGGAAGCATCTTTGGGCCACAATCCTAGCTTTTTGTGGCGTAGTATATGGGCGACTCAGAGTTTGGTTAAAGCTGGTGCTTATTGGAGAATTGGGAATGGCAGGTCAGTTTCTATTTGGACTCACCCTTGGTTGAAAGAGGCGCCCGACTTATTGGTTTCTACACCCCCTCCTCCGAACTGTACTCTTTCTGTTGTTGCGGATCTTATGATCGGCTATAGATGGAATGAGAGTTTAATAGCTCAGTTGTTCAATGATAGAGACAGGAGTTGTATTTTGAACATCCCTCTAAGTCTTTCTTCGCATCCAGATGCGTGGTGCTGGAAGTTTGCGTCCAATGGTCACTATTCTGTTAAGAGTGCTTACAGATTTCTGGTTGCTGGGTTTCGACATAGGGAAGGTAGTGAGATATGGAGTCGTTTTTGGAAGACGAAGGTGTCTCCTAAAGTGCTTAATTTCTGCTGGCGTGCTTTAGTTAATGTAGTTCCTTGCCTCTCTTTGCTTCAGTCCAGGAGAGTTCCGGTTGATTCGATGTGTCCGTTGTGTCATGAGGCTCCTGAGACTATCCTACATATTCTTGTTCAGTGTCCTTTTGCCCGCAGTTGCTGGTTGAGTTCGCCTTTGGGTTGGCCTGCTTTCTCCGCTGCCTCTCTTAGGGAGTGGTTCTCTTTAGCCTTCCTTACTGCTTCTGCGGAGAATGCTTCTCTTATTCTAATGATATGTTGGGCTTTGTGGCATAACAGAAATAATGTTGTTTGGAAAGATCAGGGTCGAACTGCGAGTGGTGTGTTCTTCATGGCACTGAATTTTTTGCAGCAATGGAGGGGGGCCTGTTCTGATTCTACCAGCTGCACCAATGTTGTATCGGCTTTGACTGTTTGGTCTCCTCCACCGCAGGGTTGGATTAAGGTTAATATTGACGCCTCTTTAAACTCGCAACGAAGTTCGCTAGGCTTTGGCTGTGTAGTCCGAGATGCTAATGGTAGATTTATAGCGGCTAAAGCAGGCTGTTTTTGCAGTCAGATGGAGGTTAAGTGTGCTGAGGCAGTGGCTTTTCGGGAGGCATTGAGCTGGATTAAAGAGTGCGGATGGGATCGAGTTCTTTTCGAATCGGATGCTCAGGTTCTTATTGTGTCCATTAACAATGCTTCATTAGATGATTTATCACCTTTTGGTCTTTTGGTTCAAGATTGTAAATTACTTCTATCCAGTTATGAGGAAGCAAGATGTGCTTTTATTCACAGGTCTGCGAATGATGTCGCTCATGTTCTAGCAACATCGGCTCATTCTGAGTCAGGTCAAGGAGTTTGGGTTCATGTCCCTCCTCCTCATATAGTTTCCTTGATCGCTTTGAGTTAATAATATTTCTTTCATTTTCAAAAAAAAAAAAAAAAGATAGAATTTAATAATTTAAAATAAACTCTACTACTCTTATATTATTCCTATCCTAATCTGATTGTGTTTATCCAACTTGAAACTTATCTTATCTTTGCTTAGGTGACAAAATTGTGGCGCTTTCTGAAATTTCCCATCGCCTTTAGCTATGGCCAAGGTTACAACCTCTCAGTACAAAAATCATTTAATTCAACTTTTTTTTTTGTTTCTTTTCTCAACTTCTGCTAAAAAATATGTTCAAAATTAAATTTCAAGTAAAATTAAATATTTATATCAAAATTATAGTAAAATTATGAAATTAAATAAGGAAAAAGTTGTGAGTTTTGTAAACATCAGCTCCCCATACTTGCACCTTTACTTGTCCTCAAGCATAAAAATTCAAAATAATAAAAACAATAAAACACATTCTTGTCTTTAATCAATCTGAAATTTAATTTATTCAAAATAAAGAACTAAATTGTCATGCAAATAAGATGATAGTAGAAATATCTTAATTTCACTAAAATTTACTCCAAATTTCATATTTAAAGCGTATTTCTCAAAACATAAAATTGATTCTCAATTCAATTTTAAGCACATAAAATATTAAAATATCATATAATATTAGACTGCACTTTTAAAAGAATAGACTATTAGGAATTCTTGACTAGACCAATAAAATTTAAAGAATTAGAGTTTATTATTATTATTATTATTATTATTATTATTATTATTATTATTATTATTATTATTATTATTATTATTATTATTATTATTATTATTTTACACTTCCTATTGTATTTTGCCTAAAATTGAACGTGAAACAAATGGTTACTGAGCCACTTGCCCCATGTTATTCAGCTTAGGTGGCTACTAACTCCATTACCTAATTAAAAGGTATGGGGCTTGTAATACCTGGCTAGACTCCGGCATCGGAATTCCAACCCTCCGACGGAATCCCATTGAAATTCGAAATCTCGGATGCCGGAACCTCTTAGAAGGGTAAAACAAGGTTTTTATAAAATATTTTTGAAAATTTTAAGATTTTAAGAAAGAAAGAAAAAGAATTTTTGAAGAAAAAATGTTTTGGAAGGAAAGTCCAGGTTCGGCCGCCGAACATGGTGCTGCAGCGGGAGCTCTCCTTTCGGCCCCCGAAGGTGGTCTGGCCAGCCATCTATAAGAGGCTTCCAGTCCAAAAATGGGAGAGTTTCTCTCTCCATTTTCGGGCAAAGATGAGTTTTTGCCCTCCCATTGTTGATTTTGTTGTTTTTCCTTCAAATCCTTCAAAATAGTCATGAGTTTTCTCTTGTTTTTGAAGATTTGAACCTAAATCCAAGATTTTAAAGTTTGGAGACCGTTTCTCCTCAACTCAAAACTTGGATCACATCTACCTTAGATCTTCAAGAGGTAAGTGTAAATTCTTGCCTTTTCCTATATTTTAAGTAAGTATTAATAAGAGTTAAGGATTAAAAATGCATGAATTGGTTAGATCTAATACTATAGGGTTTGAGTTGGGTTGCTTATGAATGTTTGCTCTTTTGATATTTTAGTTGTTGTTTGTTGGGGTTTAGGTTAGTTTTTAAGCCCCTTATGCCTGATGAGTGTGTATACATGTTTTGAGGGGTTGGATGTGAGGATTTGGAGAGTTTTGGTGGTTGAGTGCTTAAGGAAGAATCGGGTTCTGCCATTATGGAGAACCCAGGTTCGGCCGCCGAAGCAGGGTTCGACCGCCGAACCTGCCCGTGGAGGCAGCCTTTGGCCGCCTAACCTGCCCCTGAAAGGATGGACTTTCGGATCTGGGAAGGCTTTCGGCCGCCGAACCTGCCCCCGAAGGTTGGTGACTTTCGGATCTATGGAGACCTTCGGCAGCTGAACCTGCTGATCAAGCATAATTTAGCTACATTTTTATTATATTTATTACTGTTTAATTACACATTTTTCTAGCTTAATTTATGTTTTTGTTATGTTTTTGTAGAAAAGGAAAAAAAATGGAAAGTTGGAGAAAAAGTGCAGAAAAAGCTGGAAAAATGATTGGGTCAAAGTGATTTGGCCAAATCACTGCCCAAATCAAGCTGAAGCAGAAAACTGGGATTAACTCACAGACAGCAATTGGGGCAAGCGATTTGGGCAAATCACTGCCCAAATCAAAATAACTTAGACAGACAGCAGAAGCGGGAAAAGTGCAGAAAACCGAAATTCAAAAGTGGAGAAGTCCAAATCCACTTCAAACACTGCAAGATCAGCCCCAAGAACCACGCCCTTCACTTAGAGAGTTCCATTCTCAATCAAATACAAAATCCAAAGAGGAATCAAAGACTACAAAGAAGACCAAATCAAATTGAGATTTCAAAACCCTAATCAAATTGGAATTGGGATTCTCCAGCTATAAAAGGGCAGCATTCAAACCAGCAAAGCATCATCTTCTCCTCTTCGGAAATCTGCAGAATTCAGCAGGAAGCCTGCGGCAGTCCCTTCTTCTCTTCCTTTCTTCTTTCTTTTGTGTATCTTGCCCACCATGAGTGGCTAATTTCATTCTTTTCTAGTTGAAGTTGAGGAAATTCAGATTTGTGATGAATTGGGAGATTTAAAACTCCATTGTTAAACTCTTATTTGCTTTCAATATTTATGCAACTTGATCTTTTCTATAATTGTTACTTTGCTTTTAGAATCAATAAGGGCCCATTGCTTTTAAATTGCTTGAGTAATAAATTGTTTGAATGATTTAAGTCCGTAATTGCTTATATTATTTGAACACAAATATAATCAGTTGCATAATCTAGACTTGACCACGCGGTTGGCAAGGATAGAATTGGGTTTCTCTAAATCTTAGTGCAGTCAACAGTTGTTCGATGCTAAATGCCCCAAGGATGTTCCTTGACAACTTGTTGATTAGTGTTTGATTGGCAAACGTTTCCTAATCGAACTAGAACTAAGGAGGAATTTGGTTGTGAGAAGCGTCTTCCACAACCAAAACTAATTTATTGAAATAAAATAGGAGTCTTAAATAGTCAATGATCAATTCTGAACAAGCTGAATTAAACTCACATTTCAACTAGAATCTCTTTCCCATTGAAATTCTCATTTATTTAAATTATTATTTTCTCTTGCTTTCTAGATTTAATTCATCAAAACAAAACCCCTCTCTTTTATTTATTTGTCATTTATTTGCCTTAGTCATTATTAGGAAAACCTTTGGTGTCAAATCCCTGTGGTTCGACCCTATTGCCACTATCTGCAAGTTAATTGTTGATCGTTTAATAGGTTTATTTTTGACGGTTTCGACAACCGCTATCACCTGCCCCCGAAAGTGTGACTTTTGGATCTGTGGGGACTTTCGGCCGCCGAACCTGCCGCCGAAAGTCCTCTGCCTAGCCTTCCTTTGCTTGATTTCTATGTATGTTTTGATATGTTTTAGAGGGTTTTTGGGGAGTTATTTAGAGTCATGTAATTGTTGTGTTGGTCCCTCATTTGAGTCCACCTGTGTAGGAACAGACCAGGGAGACCGTAGAGGCCTTTAGTGAGCTAGCTGCGTCATTGTTAGGCAACCGTCAACCAGAAGTGAGTAGAGCTAAACTAATCTATTATTTTAAAGTAATCAAACTTTTTAAGCATGATCATGCGTCACAAATACCATGTTTATGCATTAGGTTGTTTTGTATTAGAATTCACGAATATGATGCATTGCATAATTTACTGTTGTTGTGGATGGATATTGGATGACCCACTAGCCTTCGATATGATATGATATGATATGATACGGAAGTCTAGGTCGAGGCCCATTCTACGCTCCTGGCAATATGATAAGAGAAAGTCCAGGTCGAGGTCCATTCTATGCCCCTGACATTTATGGATATGTTATGTTATGTTTAAGCGAAAGTCCTGAGGAGCTTCATCGAGGGCTGGACACATTGGATATGTAGAGGGTTACTGGTGACAAGTCCATCTTGATGTGAATTGATTGTGCTGTGACGCATTTCATATGAGTATATGTTTATTAAACTGTTTTTATGTTCTGCTCACTAGACTCTTGTAGCTTATCCCTTTCCCCTAACCCTAGGTTTGCAGGAACGCAGATAGCTTGGGAGAGTCGGCATAGCTTTTGGTACAGTTTTAATGTAATAGAATAGTAGTGGACATGTAATATCTTATGGATTAGAATTGTGCTTCGCTCTAATGATAATTTTGTAATCCTGGTTTACATGATCTTTATGTAAAAATTTTGTGTTTATGTTATGTTGAACCAAGTTGAGGCATGTATGTTGACCATACTGGAGCATTTGATGAGAGCTCTAGTATGGTTTTATGTTTTCAGTTTATAATACATGCACAGGTTAAGTTTGGTTTCATGAAATGTTTAAGTTTTTATGTTGATGTATGATCATGTATAGGATTTTATTAGGTACACAGGATGTATAGTAGGCTTGCTATGGGTTCCGGCGACCTTAAGTCGATCTGAATCCTAGCGCCGGTAGCGGTCCGGTTTCCGGATCTTTACAGAGTGGTATCAGAGCCCTAGGTTCATATGGTCGGACCTAGAGAGTGTCGGGCTCATAGATGTTATAGAAGGGCAAGCACATTAGGAAAAATCATGTCCATTAGGTTAGGATGTAGAGTCCTGTCTTGATGTAAGTATGATGATGTGTAATGCCATGATATTATGCATGTGCATTAATGATATGTTATGTAAATGTTGTGAGTTCATGTGTATCCACATGAGCCATATGATGCTAATATTTATGTGTTATATGTTGTTTTTCAGAAAACAGAATGCGAGGCTCACGTCGATCTGCACGATTGATAGGAGCTCCACTTGAGAATGAAGGTATGGATGCCCTTCCCCCTGCTCTGCCAAGAGCACGGTCTAGTAGAACTAGTAGAGGAGAAACATCAAGGGACCATAGAAGGTCTTTTGATGTAAACCAGAGGAGAACAGATCCGGGTGGAATGTCTGCGGATGTGAGAGAAACAGTGAAAGATGATCAGAGAAGAGATGGAAGTTTGGGTGTGAGTATGTCAGAAGAGGGTATGGGAGAATCACAAGGAGGCACTCAGGCCTCGGGTTTTGCTTACCCACCACAGTACCAACCCTACCCACAGGGACCAGGGTATCCGATGGGAGGCAAATCAGATTTCTCTAGCTACAACCCATATCCCTCATTCATGCCCTATCCTCCCTACTACCCTCCATATCCCCCTTACCCGATGTTTTCACCCCCATTTTTTATCAAAATCCAGCACACCCTAACCCAGGGAATGCTGCACCTCCTCCTCCCCCAGTAGCACCAGTGGTTCCTGAAGCCCAATCATCCAGACCTAACCTATCAGCTGGGAGCAAGGTGAAGATGACAGACTATTTGAAGCTGGATGCTCCCAAATATAAAACAGGTGATGATCTGTTTGAGTATCTCAAGACAGTGAAAATGATAACTGATGAGTTAGGAGCCAGTGACAGTAGAGCCATTCAGATGGCGGGGTTCACTTTGAAATGTAAGAAGGCGAAAGAATGGTTTAAGAATTATGTGGATCCGAGACTGGACAGCCTATCATGGGAACAGTTTGCCAATGAATTTGCAGGATGGGCTTTTTAAGATAGTTTGAAGGAGTTGAAGGCGATAGAGTTTGAGCAGTTGAGGCAGACTGAGGATATGAGTGTAGATGAGTATACGGATAAATTTCTGGAGTTGCTGTAGTTTGTGGAGCAGGCATACGACACTGATCAGAAGAAAGCCAGGAGGTATACCATGAGACTCCACTCCAGGTATTCCTCCCTGATCTTAGCTGCAGAGAGGGAGAGTTTCCACACTATTATGGATGCAGCACGGAAGATGGAGGCTAATGCCATTATACAGGGGACAGTGAAGCAGCAGGTGGCACATTCCTCAGGTTCCAAAACTTCGGGTACATGGAAAATTGATCTCTCCTCTTTGAGTGCTGCCGCCACAAGAGGTAAAAAGTGGGACAAATCCAAGTCCAAGAAGAACAAGTTCTGGAACCGGTTGAAGTATGGTTTGGGAATGGGTGGTGGTTCTAGCTCTGGTTCGGATAGCTCCGGATGTATGAGGTGCGTTAAGCCGCACAAAGGGGTCTGTCGGTTTGGGACTACAGCATGTTTTAGATGTGGACAGGAGGGGCACATGGCACGTGAGTGTCCCAATGCAGCTATTATGGCACAGTCCCAGCAGACAGCTTCTGGCAGTGTAGCTCAACCAGCAGCTTTAGCCACATCTCAGGGCAGAGGGCGAGGTCGAGGGAGAGGGACAACCTCTTTTTCAACAGGTTCCCACAGGGAAGGTCCTTCAGCTCCAGCACGGATCTTCACCATGACACAGCAGGAGGCTAACACATCGAACACGGTGGTGTCAGGTAAACTCACTATTGGGTGTTCTAATGTGTATGCTCTTATGGACCCTGGTGCCTCTCATTCTTTTATTTCTCCGAGAGCCGTAGAGAGTTTGGGTTTGATAGCTTTTGGATTAGAGTGTCCTCTTTGGGTCAGTGGGCCCAAGTGTGATCCATCTGTGGCAGAGTCAGTCTGCTGGTTCAATCCAGTTTTTGTTGAGGGTAGGTGCCTTCCAACTGACCTTGTGGTTCTATATTTGACCGATTTTGATGTCATTCTAGGGATGGGTTGGCTCTCTACTCATGGTGCTACCTTGGACTGCAGAGACAAGGTAGTCAGGTTCAGAGAACAAGATGGGTCAGAGCTTGTCTTTAGAGGAGATAGAGTAGGGATGCCTAGAGGTTTGATATCTACCCTGCAGACTCATAGGTTGCTTAGGAGGGGTTGTCAGGGGTTTCTTGCTCATGTCAGAGAGCTTAACAGTTAGGTTAGGGAACCAGCTTCAGTGCCCGTAGTTAGAGAGTTCCTAGATGTCTTCCCAGACGAGCTGCCAGGGTTACCACCTGCTAGAGAGATAAAGTTTGAAATTGAAGTAATGCCAGCAACCAGACCTATCTCTATTCCTCCCTATAGGATGGCACCTGCAGAATTGAAAGAGTTAAAGGAGCAGTTGCAGGAGTCGGTAGATAAGGGTTTCATCCGACCTAGTACCTCATCTTGGGGTACCTCGGTTTTGTTTGTGAAAAAGAAGGATGGATACTTGAGACTTTGTATCGACTACAGACAGTTGAATAAGGTTACTACCAAGAACAGGTATCTGTTACCCAGGATTGATGATCTATTCGACCAGCTAGCAGGAGCCGGTTGTTTCTCCAAGATAGATTTGAGATCCGGTACCACTAGCTGAGGGTTAGAGAAGAAGATGTGCCCGAGACAGCTTTCAAGACCAGATATGGGCATTATGAGTTCCTAGTGATGCCGTTCGGGTTAATCAATGCCCCTGCAGCATTCATGAATCTTATGAACAGAGTTTTTAGTCAGTTTCTGGATCACTTCGTTATTGTCTTCATTGACGATATCTTAGTGTACTCCAGAAATGCAGAGGACCATGCCCATCATCTGAGGATTGTGTTGCAGACCCTGAGAGAACACGGCTTGTATGCAAAGTTCTCTAAATGTGAGTTTTGGTTGAGGAATATTTCTTTCTTGGGGCATGTGGTGTCAGAAAAGGGAATTGAAGTAGACCCCAAGAAAGTAGAAGCTGTAGCTAATTGGTCCAGACCCGCTACAGTGACAGAGATTAAGAGCTTTTTGGGTTTGGCAGGTTACTACAGGAGATTTGTTCAGGATTTCTCCAAGATTGATGCTCCTATGACCAGATTGACCAAGAAGAATCAGAGGTTTGTTTGGACAGAATAGTGTGAAGAAAGTTTTAAAGAGCTAAAGAAAAGACTGACGTCAGCACCGGTGTTAGCTCTGCCTATAAGTGATGAAGATTTCACAGTGTTTTGTGATGCATCCCGAGTGGGACTAGGTTGTGTGTTGATGCAGAATGAAAGGATGATTGCTTATGCTTCTAGATAGCTGAAGAAGCACGAGTTGAATTATCCTACACACGATCTAGAGATGGCAGCTGTGATCTTTGCACTCAAGTTGTGGAGGCATTACCTGTATGGGGTAAGATGTGAGATCTTTACAGATCATAAGAGTTTGCAGTACATCTTGAGTTAGAAAGAGTTGAACCTGAGGCAGAGAAGATGGGTAGAGCTGCTTAGTGATTATGATTCCAAGATCAAGTATCATCCGGGTAAGGCAAATGTAGTAGTAGATGCTCTCAGCTAGAAATCACTTGGCAGTTTATCCCATATTACAACAGAGAGAAGACCGGTGGTGAGGTAATTTTACCGGCTCATTAATGAAGGGTTACAGCTAGAGTTGTCTGGATAGCTCAGATGAGAGTGACACCTGTGTTTCTAGAGTAAGTGACACCTGTGTTTCTAGAGTAAGTGGCACAGAAACAGCACGAGGACCCTGAGTTGGTGAAAATTACGAGGACTGTTCAGTCAGGAAAAAATGAGGAGTTTAAATTGTACAACAAAGGGATTCTTCGTTACGGAAACAGGTTATGTGTACCATATTATGTGAGTTTGAAGGGAAACATTATGAGAGAGGCTCATAATGCTAGGTACAGTGTTCACCCTGGGCCACCAAGATGTATCAGGATCTGAAGAGGGTTTATTGGTGGCCAGCTATGAAAAGGGAAGTGGCGTAGTTTGTGTCCGCTTGTGAAATATGTCAGAGAGTGAAGCTAGAGCATTAGAAGTCAGCTGGGATGCTCAACCCACTACCGATTCCAGAGTGGAAATGGAAAAATGTAGCGATGGATTTCGTAGTGGGGTTACTAGCAACGTCCAACAGATTAGATTCAATATGGGTAATAGTGGACAGATTGACCAAATCTGCTCACTTCATTCCGGTCAGGAGTGGTTACTCTGTGAACAAGCTGGCACAGGTGTATGTTGAAGAGATTGTCAGGCTGCATGGGACTCCAGTATCAATAGTGTCAGATAGGGGACCCTAGTTTACCTCCAGGTTTTGGCAGAGTCTGCAGAATGCGATGGGCACGAGGTTGGATTTTAGTACTGCCTTTCATCCACAAACTGATGGATAGTCAGAGAGGACCATCCAAACGATAGAAGATATGTATTCGATGGGAGGTACATCGGATTACCCCAGTTTTAGCCCTTATCCTCCTCACATGCCATACCCACCTTTCTACCCACCATACCCACAGTACCCTATGTACCCATCCCCATCTTTCTATCTAGGTACAGCAAATCCTAACCCAGGGGATGTTGCACCTCCTCCACCACCAGCAGAACCTATGGTCTCAGAAACCCAAATACCTAAACCTAGCTCATCTGGAGGGAGCAAGGTCAAGATGACCGACTACTTGAAGTTGGATGCTCCTAAGTATGAAATCGGTGATGACCCGTTTGTGTACCTTGAGAGGGTCAAGACAATTACAGATGAGATAGAAGCTGGTGACAGCAGAGCCATTCAGATGGTTGGGTTCACACTAAAATGCAAGAAGGCCCGAGAGTGGTTTAAGAACTATGTGAACCCGAGGTTGGATAGTCTATCCTGGGAGGAGTTTGCTAATGAGTTTGCTGGATGGGCTTTCCCTGATAGCTCAAGGGAGCTGAAAATGATCGAGTTTGAGCAGTTGAGGCAGACGGAGGAAATGAGTGTAGATGAGTACACAGATAGGTTCTTGGAGTTATTGCCGTTTCCAGGGCAAAATCTGGATTCTGACCAGAAGAAGGCAAGGAGGTATATCATGAGGCTTCATTCCAGGTATTCCTCCTTGATTCAGTCAGCAGAAAGGGAGAGTTTCCATGCCATAGTGGATATGGCCCGGAGGATGGAGGCTAGTGCAATAATCGAAGGAAAAGTTAAACAGTCAGTGGCACAGTCCCAGCAGACAGCTTCTGGTAGTGTGGCTCAGCCAGTAGCTCCAGTTGCGACGCATGCCAGTGGCAGAGGCAGAGGGAGAGGGGCAGCCTCTTCTTCAGCGGGTTTCAGGGGTGAAGGTCCATCAGCTCCAACACGGATCTTCACCATGACACAGCAGGAGGCAAATGCATCAAACACCGTGGTGTCAGGTAATCTCATCATTGGTTGTTATGATGTTTATGCCTTAATGGACCCTGGTGCATCTCATTCTTTTATTGCTCCGAGAGCCATCCAGAGGTTGGGTTTGATGGTCTCTGGGTTAGAGTGTCCCCTATGGGTCAATGGACCCAAGTGTGACCCGTCAGTGGCAGAGTCAGTCTGCCGGTTATGTCCGATTATTTTAGGGATGGATTGGCTATCTACCCATGGTGCTACCTTGGACTGCAGAGACAAGGTAGTCAGGTTCAGAGGTCAGGATGGGTCAGAGGTCGTCTTCAGAGGAGACATGAAGGGTACACCTAGAGGCTTGATATCAGCCCTACAGGCTCGTAGGTTGCTCAGGAGGGGTTGTCAGGGTTTTCTAGCTCATGTGAGGGAGCTGGATAGCCATGTTAGAGAGCCCGCCTCAGTGCCCGTGGTTAGAGAGTTTTTAGATGTCTTCCCAGACGAGCTGCCAGGTTTACCACCTACTAGGGAGATAGAGTTCGAAATTGAATTGATGCCTGAAACCAGACCGATCTCATTCCCTCTCTACAGGATGGCACCAACAAAATTGAAGGAGTTTAAGGAGCAGTTACAAGAGCTGGTAGATAAGGGCTTCATCCGACCGAGTACCTCACCTTGGGGTGCACCAGTTTTGTTTGTGAAAAAGAAGGATGGATCCCTTAGACTTTGTATCGACTACAGGCAGTTGAACAAAGTCACTACCAAGAACAAGTATCTGTTGCCTAGGATCGACGATCTTTTCGACCAGCTAGCAGGAGCAGGTTGTTTCTCCAAAATAGATATGAGATCCGAGTATCATTAGCTGAGAATAAGAGAAGAAGATGTGCCGAAGACGGCGTTCAGAACCAGATATGGGCACTATGAGTTCCTTGTGATGCCGTTCGGGTTAACCAATGCCTCTGCAGCATTCATGGACCTCATGAACATAGTTTTTAGTCACTATCTGGATCACTTCGTTATTGTCTTCATAGATGATATCTTAGTGTATTCCAGGAATGCAGAGGAGCATGCCCATCATCTAAGGATAGTTCTGCAGACCTTGAGGGAACATGGCTTGTATGCCAAGTTCTCCAAGTGTGAGTTCTAGCTGAGGAGCATTTCATTCTTGGGGCATGTTGTGTCAGAAAATGGAATCGAAGTAGACTCCAAGAAGGTAGAAGCTGTAGCTAACTGGCCTAGATCCACTACAGTGACAAAGATCAAGAGCTTCTTGGGTTTGACAGGTTACTACAGGAGGTTCATTCAGGACTTCTCTAAGATTGTAGCTCCTATGACCAGATTGACTAAGAAGAACCAGAGGTTTGTGTGGACTGACCAGTGTGAAGAGAGCTTTGAAGAGCTAAAGAGGAGGTTAACTTCAGCACCGGTGTTAGCTTTGCCAGCTAGTAATGAAGACTTCACAGTGTTCTGTGATGCGTCCCGTTTGGGACTGGGTTGTGTATTGATGCAGAATGAAAGGGTGATTGCTTATGCTTCTAGGCAGTTGAAGAAGCACGAGTTTAATTACCCTAAACATGACCTAGAGATGGCAGCAGTAATCTTTGCACTCAAGATGTGGAGGCACTACCTTTACGGGGTAAAATGTGAGATCTTCACCGATCATAAAAGCCTACAGTACATCCTGAGTCAAAGAGATTTGAATTTGAGGCAGAGAAGATGGGTAGAACTGCTCAGTGACTATGATTGCAAGATTCAGTACCATCCGGGTAAGGCGAATGTTGTGGCAGACGCCTTAAGCCGGAAATCACTTGGCAGTTTGTCCCATATTTCTGCAGAGAGGAGGCCAGTAGTGAGGGAGTTCTTCGAGCTCATGAATGAAGGTTTACAGTTGGAGTTGTCTGGTACAGGTGCTTTAGTTGCTCAGATGAGAGTGGCACCCGTGTTTCTGGAGCAGGTGGCTCAGAAACAGCATGAGGACCCAAAGTTAGTGAAGATTGCCAGGACTGTTCAGTCGGGCAAAGAAAATGAATTCAGATTCGATAGCAAGGGGATCCTCCGCTATGGGAGCAGATTGTGTGTACCAGATGACGTAGGGCTGAAAGGAGACATTATGAGAGAGGCTCATAATGCCAGATACAGTGTTCACCCTGGAGCCACCAAGATGTATCAAGATCTGAAGAAGGTTTATTGGTGGCCAGCTATGAAGAAAGAAGTGGCACAGTTTGTGTCAGCCTGCGAAGTGTGTCAGAGGGTGAAGCTGGAACATCAGAAGCCGGTTGGAATGCTTAACCCACTACCTATTCCAGAGTGGAAATGAGAAAATATAGCTATGGACTTCGTGGTGGGGTTACCGGCAGCGTCCAACAGATTGGACTCCATATGGGTGATTGTGGACAGACTCACCAAATCTGCTCACTTCATCCCTGTCAGGAGTGGCTATTCTGTGGACAAGTTGGCGCAGGTGTATGTTGATGAGGTGGTCAGGTTGCATGGGGCTCCTGTTTCAATAGTGTCTGATAGAGGACCCCAGTTCACCTCTAGGTTTTGGCGGAGTCTATAGAACGCTATGGGTACTAGGTTGAATTTTAGCACTGCTTTCCATCCTCAGACGGACGGACAATCAGAGAGGACCATCCAGACCATAGAGGATATGCTCAGAATGTGTGTGCTAGATTTTGGCAGTTCTTGGAGGCAGCATCTACCTTTGGTGGAGTTTGCCTACAATAACATCTATCATGCTAGCATAGGGATGGCTCCGTATGAAGCTTTGTATGGAAGAAAGTGCAAGTCACCGGTCTGTTGGGAGGAAGTTGGAGAAAGGGCCTTAGCAGGGCCTGAGCTAGTAGAGATTACCAGCAGAGTGGTACCAATTATCAGAGAAAGGATCAAGACTGCTGTGAGCAGGCAAAAGAGTTATGCAGATATCCGCAGAAGGCAAGTAGAGTTTCAGGAGGGGGATTTAGTATTGCTCAAAGTGTCTCCGATGAAAGGGGTGATTCGGTTCGGGAAGAAAGGTAAGCTAGCTCCACGGTACATCGGACCCTTTGAAATCTTGCAAAAAATTGGGAATGTATCGTACAAGTTGGACTTACCTGCTTCAATGGAGAGAATCCATCCGGTTTTCCATGTTTCCATGTTAAGGAAGTTCGTGTCGAATTCGGGCAAGGTTCTTAGTGAGCCTGATGTAGAGATCCTTGGAGATCTCACCTATGTTGAGCAGACGGTGCGGATCCTAGACACCCAGATCAGAAAGTTGAGAAACAAGGAAATCCCGATGGTGAAAGTCCTTTGGAATCACCACAACATCGAGGAATGTACTTGGGAGACACGGGAGTCTATGCTCCAGCAATATCCTCATCTCTTCTAAGGTTAGTGTTATGTATTTTGTATGTATGTTTATGTTTTATGCTATGTATGCTTGTTTGGTGAACATTCAGGGACGAATGTTCTTAAGGGGGGAGAATGTAATACCCGGCTAGACTCCGATATCGGAATTCCTACCTTCCGGTGGAATCTCGAATGTCGGAAACCTCTAGAAGGGTAAAATCATGTTTTTATAAAATGTTTTAATGTATTTTAAAGTTTTAAGTAAGAAAGAAATTGAGTTTTGAATGAAAAAGACCATGGAGGGAAATCCAGGTTCAGCCGCCGAACTTGCATGAGTTTTGGAGGCACTTTAGGCTTCCGAAGGTGGCCTGGCCAGCCCCTATAAGAAGCCCCATGGCCAAAAATGGGCGAGTTTCTTCCCCATTTCCGGCCAGAGGTGAGTCCATGCCCTCCCGTGGTTGATTTTGATGATTTTTCCTCAAATCTTTCAAGTGTTAACAAGCGTTTACTTGATTTTTGAAGATTTGTGAGCTTAGAACAAGTTTTTGAAGTTTGGAGGCCCAAGGAGCTAGATCTCTCCCACCTCCGAGTTGGATCGCCTCTTGTAACAGCCCGGACGTGATCCCCGGCACTGTTACCGCTCACGGCCCAGGGCTATCCCTCGCCTGGCCTCTTGCCACCTCGGGCTTTCCACTGGCGTCGTGAGCAGCTCTTAACATCCCTTCACCCTCACGGGTTCCGGGCAGGATTTGTCCCTCGGGGGAGCCATTACGGCCCGCCCTAGCCCGAGTGGATTTGGCCCAATTCCTTCCTCTGGGAATTAGGTCGCCTCCCCCACTGCTCGAACCCTTGACCTCCCACTTTAAGGGAATAGTCTGGTGAGAGTGAGTACCAGTTGTTCCAACTCACTCTCACCAGACTATTCCCTTAAAGTGGGAGGTCAAGGGTTCGAGCAGTGGGGGAGGCGACCTAATTCCCAGAGGAAGGAATTGGGCCAAATCCACTCGGGCTAGGGCGGGCCGTAATGGCTCCCCCGAGGGACAAATCCTGCCCGGAACCCGTGAGGGTGAAGGGATGTTAAGAGCTGCTCACGACGCCAGTGGAAAGCCCGAGGTGGCAAGAGGCCAGGCGAGGGATAGCCCTGGGCCGTGAGCGGTAACAGTGCCGGGGATCACGTCCGGGCTGTTACATAAAAGGCGCATTCTGTAACGACCCGAAAATCGGACCGCTACCGGCGCTAGGATCCGGGTCGACTTAAGGCCGCCGGGACCCGTAGCAAGCCTAACATGAAACCTGTAAACCTGTATAATCCCATACATGATCAACAACATGCATAAAAATTAAAACTTTTCTTTCCTTTGAACATCAACCAAACTCAACCTGTGCATAACATTAACATAACTTTGATCCCTCTGTGGGATCTCATCTATACCCTCAATGGGTAACATATACCTGTTGAGTTGGTTTACATAAACAACAACAAAATCTCTAAGATCATGCATAAAAGGGATACAACAATCTATGGTCAAGCACACACTAACATCCATAAAACTCATTACATAACTATACTGTACTTTTACATTACAATTTTGATCATGTCCATTTCTATCTATTACATAAGCATGACTTCTTCACTCTATCCGAACTCCCGCACTATATCCTGTACCTGAAAGCCTGGGGGAAAAGGGAGAGGGGTGAGCTAAAAGCCCAGTGAGTAGAGCTAGTAAAAACACATTAACACTATGCTCAAATGAAATGCATCATAGCACAGACAATTCACGTAAGGGTTGGGTGAACTTGTCACCAATTAGTCCAAGCTAACATAGTGCCAGGCCGTAGCATGGGGTCCTGGTCTTCCTGTCATACATACATTACTTACCATTTTCCCAGGGCCTCCTCTAGGCTCCTGGTCTTCGAGTCCACAATCGTGCCAGGCCGTAGAATGGGGTCCTGGTCTTTCATTTCCGTGCCAGGCCGTAGAATGGGGTCCTGGTCTTCCTGTCATGGACTAATTGGGTCATCCAACATTCACCCACATCAACAACAATCGATGCAATGCGGCATATTCGTGAAACTAATGCAATCACCCTATTGCATAATCATGATGCATGAAACATGATAAAACGTTTAATTTAAAAGATTGAGTTTAGTTCCACTCACCTCTGGCTGACTCTGACAACACCGAAGCAGCTGAACTCACTGCTGGGGTCCTCGGTTCCTCGGGTCCGAACCTACACAGGTGGACTCAAATGAGGGACCAAACATACCTGAACATAACTCTAAAAGATTCCCCAAAAACCCCCTAAAACGTCATGAAAACATCACAGAAAATATGCATGAAATGGCTGAACAGGGCACTTTCGGCGGCACCTTCGGCGGCCGAAAGTCCTGGACAGAGACGAAACTCAGGTAGGTTCGGCGGCACCTTCGGCGGCCGAAAGTGCCAGACAGAGACGAAAGTCTCTTTTCGGGGGCAACTTCGGCAGCCGAAAGGCTTGCCTCCCCAGCCATGTTCGGCGGCCGAAAGTACCTTCGGCTGCCGAACCTGGTTTCTGCCAAAGGGCAGAAACTTGGCTCCCTTTGCACATTTCGCCTCCAAACCTCCCAATCATGCATATTTTTCAACCAAAGCATGCATACAAGTTCCTAGGGGCCTCAAACATGCACATACCCCATCTACAACACTTCAAACATACTCAAACAACACACATTGTTCAAAACATCAATATATATACCCATAACTCAACATATACCCTAGCATGCATTTCTACCCTTAGATCTTGCATAAACTTGATTAGAACACATAAGGAGCTTAAGATCGGCTCTTACCTCTTGAAGATCGAGAGGAAGACGACCTAAACTTGGAGATCCACGGAAATGAGCTCCTGAGTTCCCAAAGCTCCAAAACTTGTTTCAAAAGCTTAAATCTTCAAAACCAAGTGAAAACAAGTGAGAATATTGAAAGATTTAGAGGAAGAACATTGGAAATGGGTGAGGGACGGCGGGAAGCTCACCTTGGCCGAAAATGGGGAAAAAAGCTCGCCCGTTTTCGGCTAAGGGACCCTTTTATAGTGGCTGGCCAGACCACGTTCGGGGGCCGAATGTGCCTCCGCATCCATGCAAATGTTCGGCGGCCGAACTTCACTTTCGGCGGCCGAACCTTTACTTCCCTCACTCATGCTTTCGGGGGCCTAACGTGCCTCCAAAACGCATGCATGTTCGGCGGCCGAACTTGACTTTCGGCGGCCGAACCTGGGTTTTCCTCCAAAGACTTTTCTTGTAAAAACTCATTTAATTTCATACTTAAAATCATAAAACACCTTAAAACATTTTTATAAAACATGATTCTACCCTTCTAGAGGTCTCCGACATCCGAGATTCCACCGGACGGTAGGAATCCCGATACCGGAGTCTAGCCGGGTATTACATTCTCCCCCCCTTAAGAACATTCGTCCCCGAATGTTCCTCAACTAGCACATGCATAGCAATCAACATAACATACATACATAAACACATAAAGATCTAACCTTAAAAGAGATGGGGATACTGTTGGAGCATGGACTCCCGTGTCTCCCAAGTGCATTCTTCTATATTGTGGTGGTTCCACAGGACTTTCACCATCGGGATTTCCTTATTTCTACCGGCTGCTCAACATAGGTGAGATCCTCTTGGATCTCCACATCAGGCTCACTAAGAACCTTGCCCGGATCTGACACGAATTTTCTCAACATAGAAACATGGAAAACCGGATGGATTCTCTTCATTGAAGCAGGTAAATCCAGCTTGTACGATACATTCCCAATCTTTTGCAAGACTTCAAAGGGTCCGATGTACCGCGGAGCCAACTTACCTTTCTTCCCGAACCGAACCACTCCTTTCATTGGAGACACCTTGAGCAATACCAGATCCCCCTCCTGAAACTCTACTAGCCTTCTGCGGATGTCTGCATAACTCTTCTGTCTGCTTGCAGCTGTCTTGATTCTTTCTCTGATTAAGGGTACTACCCTGCTGGTGATCTCTACTAGCTCAGGCCCTGCCAAGGCCTTTTCTCCAACTTCTTCCCAGCAAACAGGTGACCTGCACTTCCTTCCATATAAAGCTTCATATGGAGCCATCCCAATGCTAGCATGATGGCTGTTATTGTAGGCAAACTCCACCAAAGGTAGATGCTGCCTCCAAGAACCGCCAAAGTCCAGCACACACATTCTGAGCATATCTTCTATGGTCTGGATGGTCCTCTCTGACTGTCCGTCTGTCTGTGGATGGAAGGCAGTGCTGAAACCCAATCTAGTACCCATGGCATCCTGCAGACTCCGCCAAAACCTGGAGGTGAACTGGGGTCCTCTATCTGACACAATAGAAACAGGAACCCCATGCAGTCTGACTATCTCATCAACGTACACCTGCGCCAACTTGTCCACAGAATAGCCACTCCTGACAGGGATGAAGTGAGCAGATTTGGTGAGTCTGTCCACAATCACCCATATGGAGTCCAATCTGTTGGACGTCGCCGGTAACCCCACTACGAAGTCCATAGTTATATTCTCCCATTTCCATTCTGGAATGGGTAGCGGGTTAAGTATTCCAGCCGGCTTCTGATGTTCCAGCTTCACCCTCTGACATATCTCGCAGGCTGACACAAACTGTGCCACTTCTCTCTTCATAGCTGGCCACCAATAAACCTTCTTTAGATCCTGATACATCTTGGTGGCTCCGGGGTGAATGCTGTATCTTGCATTATGAGCCTCTCTCATAATGTCTCCTTTTAGCCCAATGTCATCTGGTACACACAATCGACTCCCGTAGCGGAGGATCCCCTTATTGTCAAATCTGAACTCACTGTCCTTGCCTGACTGAACAGTTCTGGCAATCTTCACTAACTCTGGGTCCTCATGCTGTTTCTGAGCCACCTGCTCCAGAAACACGGGTGTCACTTTCATCTGAGCAACCAAGGCACCTGTACCAGACAACTCCAACTGTAGACCTTCCTCAATGAGCTTGTAAAACTCCTTCACCACCGGTCTCCTCTCTACCGTGATGTGGGATAGGCTGCCTAGTGACTTCCGGCTTAGGGCGTCTGCCACGACATTCGCCTTACCCGGATGATACTGAATCTTGCAATCATAGTCACTCAGCAACTCTACCCATCTCCTCTGTCTCAAATTCAAATCTCTTTGACTCAGGATGTACTGCAGGCTTTTATGATCTGTAAAGATCTCACATTTAACCCCATAGAGGTAGTGCCTCCACATCTTGAGTGCAAAGATTACTGCTGCCATCTCAAGGTCATGTGTGGGGTAATTCAACTCATGCTTCTTTAGCTGCCTAGAAGCATAAGCAATCACCCGATCGTTCTGCATAAGCACACAACCCAGTCCCACACGGGATGCATCACAAAAGACTGTAAAGTCCTCTCCACTAGATGGCAGAGCTAAAACTGGTGCTGAAGTCAATCTCTTCTTGAGCTCTTCAAAACTCTCCTCGCACTGGTCGGTCCACAGAAATTTCTGATTCTTCCTGGTTAGTCTGGTTAGAGGAGCTGCTGTCTTTGAGAAGTCCTGAACGAACCTCCTGTAGTAACCTGCCAAACCCAAGAAACTTCTAATCTCTGTCACTGAAGTGGGTCTAGGCCAGTTAGCCACAGTCTCTGTCTTCTTGGGGTCTACCTCTATACCATTCTCTGACACTACATGCCCCAAGAATGAAATACTCCTCAGCCAGAACTCACATTTAGAGAACTTGGCATACAAGCCATGTTCCCTCAAGGTCTGCAAAACCAACCGCAGATGATGGGCATGCTCCTCTGCATTCCTGGAATACACTAAGATGTCATCTATGAAGACAATAACAAAGTGATCCAGGTACTGGCTAAACACTCTGTTCATGAGATCCATGAATGCTGCAGGGGCGTTAGTTAACCCAAACGGCATTACAAGGAACTCAAAATGCCCATATCTGGTCCTGAAAGCTGTCTTTGGTACGTCCTCTTCCCTGATCCTCAACTGATGGTACCCCGATCTCAGATCTATTTTGGAGAAACAACCCGCTCCTGCTAGCTGGTCGAATAGATCGTCGATCCTTGGCAATGGGTACTTGTTCTTGGTAGTGACTTTGTTCAACTGCCTGTAGTCGATACAAAGCCTAAGGGATCCATCCTTCTTCCTCACAAACAGAACTGGAGCACCCCAGGGTGAGGTACTCGGTCGGATGAAGCCCTTGTCTACCAGCTCCTGCAACTGCTCCTTCAACTCTTTCAATTCTGCTGGTGCCATCCTGTAGGGAGGGATAGAGATCGGTCTGGTACCAGGCATTAACTCAATCTCGAACTCTATCTCCCTAGCAGGTGGTAACCCTGGCAGCTCGTCCGGGAACACATCTAAGAACTCTCTAACCACTGGCACCGAGGTGGGCTCTCTAACCTGACTATTAAGCTCTCTCACATGAGCCAAATACCCCTGACATCCCCTCCTAAGCAACCTACGAGCCTGAAGAGCTGAGATCATACTTCTAAGTGTACCCCTCCTGTCTCCTCTGAAGACAACCTCTGATCCATCCTGACCTCTGAACCTGACTACCTTGTCCCTGCAGTCCAAGGTAGCACCATGGGTAGATAACCAGTCCATCCCTAGAATGACGTCAAAGTCTGTCAAATCTAGAACCACAAGGTCGGCGGACATGCATCTCCCCTCAACAAAAACTGGACTACACTGACAGACTGACTCTGCCACTGATGGATCACACTTGGGTCCACTGACCCAGAGAGGACACTCTAGCTCAGAGATCATCAATCCCAACCTCTCTACGGCCCTCGGAGCAATAAAAGAATGAGATGCACCAGGGTCCATCAATGCATATACATCCGAACATCCAATGACGAGATTACCTGCCACCACGGTGTTGGATGCATCTGCCTCCTGCTGTGTCATTGTGAAGATCCGCGCTGGGGCTGACGGACCTTCACCTCTGAAACCCGCTGAAGAAGAGGCTGCTCCTCTCCCTCTGCCTCTGCCACTGGCCTGAGTCATGGCTGGAGCTGCTGGCTGCGCTACACTGCCTGAAGCTGTCTGCTGGGACTGAGCCATCGGGGCCGCTCTTGGACAATCTCGAGCCATATGCCCTTCCTGACCACATCTAAAACAAGTGTTCGTCCCAAACCGACATACTCCCCTGTGTGGTTTACCACACCTCGCACAAACTGCATTATCCGCACCAGAGCTTGAGCCACTCCCAAATCCCAGACTGGACTTGACTTTACTCCAGAACTTGTTCTTCTTACCCTTGGGTTTACCCCATCTTTTGCTGCCTGAAGCTGCTGCACTCAAAGTAGAGGGATCTACCCTTCCCCCACCCGGAGTTTTAGAACCCGAAGCTTGTGCCACTGTCTGCTTAACTGTCCCCTGAACGATGGCACTAGCCTCCATTCTCCTAGCCATGTCTACTATGGCGTGAAAACTCTCTCTATCTGCTGACTGTACCAAGGAGGAATACCTGGGATGGAGCTTCATGATATACCTCCTCGACTTCTTCTGGTCTGTGCTAAGGTCTTGCCCTGCAAATGGCAGCAACTCCATAAACCTGTCAGTATATTCGTCTACACTCATGTCATCAGTCTGCCTCAACTGTTCGAATTCTATCATCTTCAATTCCCTTGAACTATCAGGGAATGCCCATCCTGCAAACTCGTTTGCAAACTCTTCCCAAGTCATGTTGTCCACTCTCGGGTTCACATAGTTCTTGAACCACTCCCGTGCCTTCTTGCACTTAAGCGTGAACCCAGCCATCTGAATGGCTCTACTGTCATCCGCCCCTATCTCATCTGTAATTGCCTTGACCCGCTCTAAGTACACGAACGGATCATCACCTGTCTCAAACTGGGGAGCACCCAGCTTCATATAGTCTGTCATCTTAACCTTGCTCCCACTGGCTGAGCTAGGTCTAGGAGGTTGAGCAACTGGGGCTGCTGGTTCTGTAGGTGGTGGAGATGGTGCAACATTTTCTGAGGTAGGGTTTGCTGGATTTGGATAATAGGGTGGAGGTGGATACATTGGGTACTGAGAGTACGGTGGGTAGTATGGTGGGTATGGCATCTGTGTGGGATAAGGGGTGAAACTAGGGTAATCCGATGTACCTCCCATCGAATACCCGGGATGCTGTGAGAAATGTGGGTAGTGAGGTGGCTGTACAAATCCCGAGGCCTGAGTGCCTCCTTGGGACTCTCCCATTCCTTCTTCTGGCATACTGACTCCCAAACTGCCATCCCTCCTCTGTTCCACGTCCATATCATCTCCCATATCCTCTGACGCTCCTCCCTGAACTGTTCCTCTGACTGACCTGCTTCTACCCAGATCCAAAGACCTTCTAGGGTCTCTTGCTACTCTGTCCCTGTTGGACCTGCTAGACATTGCCCTAGGCAATGCTGGAGGACGGGCGCTCATGCCCTCATCCTCAGGTGGTACTCCAGTCAATCTTGCTGATCGACGAGTTCCTCTCATCCTGTTTTCTGAAAAACAGTGCACAACACAAGCAACATTAGCATCATATGGTTCACGTGGGCACACATGAACCCTCATCACATACATCACATATCATAGCATATCATTAATGCACATGCATAAAATCATGGCATTTCACATCATCATGCAAGACAGGACTCCACATCCTATCCTAGTGGACATGATCTTTTCCTATTGTGCTTGACCTTCTATAACCTCTATGAGCCCGACACTCTAGGTCCGACCATATGAACCTAGGGCTCTGATACCATTCTGTAACGACTCGAAAATCGGACCGCTACCGGCGCTAGGATCCGGGTCGACTTAAGGCCGCCGGGACCCGTAGCAAGCCTAACATGAAACCTGTAAACCTGTATAATCCCATACATGATCAACAACATGCATAAAAATTAAAACTTTTCTTTCCTTTGAACATCAACCAAACTCAACCTGTGCATAACATTAACATAACTTTGATCCCTCTGTGGGATCTCATCTATACCCTCAATGGGTAACATATACCTGTTGAGTTGGTTTACATAAACAACAACAAAATCTCTAAGATCATGCATAAAAGGGATACAACAATCTATGGTCAAGCACACACTAACATCCATAAAACTCATTACATAACTATACTGTACTTTTACATTACAATTTTGATCATGTCCATTTCTATCTATTACATAAGCATGACTTCTTCACTCTATCCGAACTCCCGCACTATATCCTGTACCTGAAAGCCTGGGGGAAAAGGGAGAGGGGTGAGCTAAAAGCCCAGTGAGTAGAGCTAGTAAAAACACATTAACACTATGCTCAAATGAAATGCATCATAGCACAGACAATTCACGTAAGGGTTGGGTGAACTTGTCACCAATTAGTCCAAGCTAACATAGTGCCAGGCCGTAGCATGGGGTCCTGGTCTTCCTGTCATACATACATTACTTACCATTTTCCCAGGGCCTCCTCTAGGCTCCTGGTCTTCGAGTCCACAATCGTGCCAGGCCGTAGAATGGGGTCCTGGTCTTTCATTTCCGTGCCAGGCCGTAGAATGGGGTCCTGGTCTTCCTGTCATGGACTAATTGGGTCATCCAACATTCACCCACATCAACAACAATCGATGCAATGCGGCATATTCGTGAAACTAATGCAATCACCCTATTGCATAATCATGATGCATGAAACATGATAAAACGTTTAATTTAAAAGATTGAGTTTAGTTCCACTCACCTCTGGCTGACTCTGACAACACCGAAGCAGCTGAACTCACTGCTGGGGTCCTCGGTTCCTCGGGTCCGAACCTACACAGGTGGACTCAAATGAGGGACCAAACATACCTGAACATAACTCTAAAAGATTCCCCAAAAACCCCCTAAAACGTCATGAAAACATCACAGAAAATATGCATGAAATGGCTGAACAGGGCACTTTCGGCGGCACCTTCGGCGGCCGAAAGTCCTGGACAGAGACGAAACTCAGGTAGGTTCGGCGGCACCTTCGGCGGCCGAAAGTGCCAGACAGAGACGAAAGTCTCTTTTCGGGGGCAACTTCGGCAGCCGAAAGGCTTGCCTCCCCAGCCATGTTCGGCGGCCGAAAGTACCTTCGGCTGCCGAACCTGGTTTCTGCCAAAGGGCAGAAACTTGGCTCCCTTTGCACATTTCGCCTCCAAACCTCCCAATCATGCATATTTTTCAACCAAAGCATGCATACAAGTTCCTAGGGGCCTCAAACATGCACATACCCCATCTACAACACTTCAAACATACTCAAACAACACACATTGTTCAAAACATCAATATATATACCCATAACTCAACATATACCCTAGCATGCATTTCTACCCTTAGATCTTGCATAAACTTGATTAGAACACATAAGGAGCTTAAGATCGGCTCTTACCTCTTGAAGATCGAGAGGAAGACGACCTAAACTTGGAGATCCACGGAAATGAGCTCCTGAGTTCCCAAAGCTCCAAAACTTGTTTCAAAAGCTTAAATCTTCAAAACCAAGTGAAAACAAGTGAGAATATTGAAAGATTTAGAGGAAGAACATTGGAAATGGGTGAGGGACGGCGGGAAGCTCACCTTGGCCGAAAATGGGGAAAAAAGCTCGCCCGTTTTCGGCTAAGGGACCCTTTTATAGTGGCTGGCCAGACCACGTTCGAGGGCCGAATGTGCCTCCGCATCCATGCAAATGTTCGGCGGCCGAACTTCACTTTCGGCGGCCGAACCTTTACTTCCCTCACTCATGCTTTCGGGGGCCTAACGTGCCTCCAAAACGCATGCATGTTCGGCGGCCGCACTTGACTTTCGGCGGCCGAACCTGGGTTTTCCTCCAAAGACTTTTCTTGTAAAAACTCATTTAATTTCATACTTAAAATCATAAAACACCTTAAAACATTTTTATAAAACATGATTCTACCCTTCTAGAGGTCTCCGACATCCGAGATTCCACCGGACGGTAGGAATCCCGATACCGGAGTCTAGCCGGGTATTACACCTCTCCTCTCGATCTTCAAGAGGTAAGAGTAGATCCTCACCTCTTTTCATGTTTTGACTAAGTTTCTTGAAGGTTCATGGGGTAGAAATGCATGATTAGGTTAGTTGTTTAGAGTTAAGACTTATGTGCTTTTATGGTTAATGTATGTTGTATAAGTATGTTTGATGTGTTTGTGTTGGGGTTTAGGTTAGTTTGAGACCCTTATAAGCTTATGTATGTGTGTATGCATGTTTTGGAAGTGTTGGATTTGAGTTGAAAGGTTTGGGAGGCAAATGTGCATAGGATGGCTGAGTTCTGCCACTTTGGAAGAACTCAGGTTCGGCAGCCGAAGGAACTTTTGGCCGTCGAACCTGCCTGTGGAGGCAAACTTTTGGCTGCCGAACCCTGCCCCCGAAAGTGGACTTTCGGCTCTAGAAAGGAGTTTCGGCCGCCGAAGGTGCCGCCGAACATGCACGAGTTTCGGATCTGGAAGGAACCTTCGGCCGCTGAAAGTGCCGCGAAGGTGCATGACTTTCGGCTCTGGAGGGACTTTCGGCCGCCAAACCTGCCGCCGAAAGTGCCCTGTTCAGCCTTCCTTTGCATGATTTTCTATGCATGTTTGTGATGTTTTAGGGGTTTTGGGGGAGTATTTTAGAGTCATGTTCATGTATGTTTAGTCCCTCATTTAAGTCCACCTGTGTAGGTTCGGACCCGAGGAACCGAGGACCCCAGCAGTGAGATAACTGCTTCAGTGTCTTGTCAAAGCTAGCCTGAGGTGAGTAGAATGGACCTTTATTTTCAAAGAAAATAAATAAAATTGAGCATGTTCATGCATCACGAATGCCATATGATATATTAGGTTGTTTGCATTAGAATTCACGAATATGTTGCATTGCATAATATGATGATGATGTGGATGAATGTTGGATGATCCTTTAGTCCTCACTATGATGAGATATGATATGATGTGATATGGAAGTCCAGGTGTGGCCTGCACTACGCCCCTGGCACAATGTAAGAGAAAGTCCGGGTGTGGCCTGCACTACGCCCCCGGCACGAGTGGATATGTATGATATGATATGTGTAAGAGAAAGACCAGGTGTGGCCTGCACTATGCCCCTGGCATGATTGGACTATTTAGAGGGCTATTGGTGACAAGTTCATCTTTAATGTGATTTGTTTGTGATGTGATGCATTTCATAAAAGCATGAATGTTAAATTTAATGTTTTACTATTCTGCTCACTGGGCTCTAGTAGCTCACCCCATTCCCTTAATCCCCCAGGTTTGCAGGTACGAGGTAGTCCGGGAAGTCAGCTAGAGTAGGAAGTTTTATGTATGTAATAGCTAGTAAGTGGACATGAGAAAGAATATGATGTAATGAATAGTATTGAACAGTCATGTAATGTAATGATGTTTATTGAGGTTTAGAGTTGTGCTTGACCCTAGCATGCATGGTTAATCCCTTTGCGTATACATGATCTTTGTAATGTGTTAATGACGTTTATGTAAACCAAGCTTAATGTATGATATGTTACCCCATTGGAGCATTTGATGAGGGCTCCAGTGTGGGGTTTAATGTTTATGATTATGAGTTGTGCATGCACAGGTTAAGCTTGGTGAATGAAAGAAAGAAAGTTTAAAGTTTTTATGTAAATGTTGATCATGTATGTGATTAAACAGGTATACAGGATATATGTTAGGCTTGCTACGGGTCCCGGCGGCCTTAAGCCGATCTGGATTCTAGCGCCGGTAGCGGTCCGGTTTTCGGGTCGTTACATCAGCTGGGATGCTCAACCCACTACCAATTCCAGAGTGGAAATGGGAAAATGTAGCGATGGATTTCGTAGTGGGGTTACTAGCAACGTCCAACAGATTAGATTTGATATGGGTAATAGTGGACAGATTGACCAAATCTGCTCACTTCATTCCGGTCAGGAGTGGTTACTCTGTGAACAAGCTGGCACAGGTGTATGTTGAAGAGATTGTCAGGCTGCATGGGACTCCAGTATCAATAGTGTCAGATAGGGGACCCCAGTTTACCTCCAGGTTTTGGCAGAGTCTGCAGAATGCGATGGGCACGAGGTTGGATTTTAGCACTGCCTTTCATCCACAAACTGATGGATAGTCAGAGAGGACCATCCAAACGATAGAAGATATGTTGAGAATGTGTGTGCTAGATTTTGGCGGTTCTTGAAGGCAGCATCTACCACTGGTAGAGTTTGCCTAAAATAACAGTTATCATGCTAGCATAGGGATGGCTCCTTATGAAGCTCTATATGGGAGGAAGTGCAGGTCACCTGGCTGCTGGGAAGAAGTGGGAGAAAGGGCTCTAGCAAGGTCATAATTAGTTGAGATCACCAGCAGGGTAGTGCCTATTATTAGAGAAAGAATCAGAATTGCTGTGAGTCGGCAGAAGAGCTATGCAGATGTCCGCAGAAAACATATTGTATTCCAGGAGGGAGATATGGTGTTGCTCAAGGTGTCTCCTATGAAAGGGGTGATTCGCTTTGGGAAAAAGGGTAAACTAGCTCCAAGGTACATCGGACCCTTCGAAATTTTGCAAAAGATTGGGAATGTATCTTACAAGTTAGATTTACCTACTTCTATGGAGAGAATCCATCCGGTTTTCCATGTTTTCATGTTACGAAAGTTTGTGTCAGATCCGGACAAGGTTCTTAATGAACCTGATGTAGAGATCCTAGGAGATCTCACCTTTGTGGAGCAGCCAGTGCGGATCGTAGACAAGCAGATCAGAAAGTTGAGGAACAAGGAAATCGCGATGGTGAAAGTACTTTGGAATCACCACAACATGGAAGAGAGCACCTGGAAGACCCGGGAGTCCATACTCCAACAATACCCTTATCTCTTTTAAGGTAAGTATTTTAATTTTTATGTGTTTTCTTGATGTTTTATGTTTGCTTGTTGAACATTCGGGGACGAATGTGGAGGAGAATGTAATATCCGGCTAGACTCCGGCGTCGGAATTCTAACCCTCCGACGGAATCCCCGTTGAAATCTGGAATCTCGGATGCCGGAACCTCTTAGAAGGGTAAAACAAGGTTTTTATAAAATATTTTTGAAAATTTTAAGGTTTTAAGAAAAGAAAGAAAAAGAATTTTTGAAGAAAAAAATGTTTTGGAAGGAAAGTCCAGGTTCGGCCACCGAACATGGTGCTGCCGCGGGAGCTCTCATTTCGGCCCCCAAAGGTGGTCTGGCTAGCCATCTATAAGAGGCCTCCAGTCCGAAAATGGGAGAGTTTCTCTCTCCATTTTCGGGTAAAGATGAGTTCTTGCCCTCCCATTGTTGATTTTGTTATTTTTCTTTCAAATCCTTCAAAATATTCATGAGTTTTCTCTTGTTTTTGAAGTTTTGAGCTTAAATCCAAGATTTTAAAGTTTGGAGACTGTTTCTCCTCAACTCAAAGCTTGGATCGCATCTACCTTAGATCTTCAAGAGGTAAGTGTAGATCCTTACCTTTTCCTATGTTTTAAGTAAGTATTAATAAGGGTTAAGGATTAAAAATGCATGAATTGATTAAATCTAATGCTACAGGGTTTGAGTTGGGTTGTTTATGAATATTTGCTCTTTTGATGTTTTAGTTATTGTTTGTTGGGGTTTAGGCTAGTTTTTAAGCCCCTTATGCTTGATGAGTGTGTATGCATGTTTTGAGGGGTTGGATGTGAGGATTTGGAGAGTTTTAGTGGCTGAGTGCTTAAGGCAGAAGTGGGTTCTGCCATTCTGGAGAACCCAGGTTCGGCCGCTGAATCAGGATTCGGCTACCGAACCTGCCTGTGGAGGCAGCCTTTGGCCGCTTAACCTGCCCCTGAAAGGATGGACTTTCGGATCTGGGAAGGCTTTCGGCCGCCGAACCTGCCCCCGAAGGTTGGTGACTTTCGAATTTGTGGAGACCTTCGGCCGCCCAACCTGCCCCCGAAAGTGTCTGACTTTCGGATCTGTGGGGACCTTCAGCCACCGAACCTGCCGTCGAAAGTCCTCTACCCAGCCTTCCTTTGCTTGATTCCTATGCATGTTTTGATATGTTTTAGGGGGTTTTTTGGGAGTTGTTTAGAGTCATGTAATTGTTGTGTTGGTCCCTCATTTGAGTCCACCTGTGTAGGATCGGACTAGGGAGACCGTAGAGGCCTTCAGTGAGCTAGCTGCGTCATTGTTAGGCAAGCGTCAGCCAGAAGTGAGTAGAACTAAACTAATCTATTGTTTTAAATTAATCAAACTTTTTAAGCATGATCATGCATCACGAATGCCATGTTTATGTATTAGGTTGTTTTACATTAGAATTTACGAATATGATACATTGCATAATTTACTGTTGTTGTGGATGGATATTGGATGACCCACTAGGCCTCGATATGATATGATACGGAAGTCTAGGTCGAGGCCCATTCTACGCCCCTGGCAATATGATAAGGGAAAGTCCAGGTCGAGACCCATTCTACGCCCCTAGCATTTATGGATATGTTATGTTATGTTTAAGCGAAAGTCCTGAGGAGTTCCGTCAAGGGCCGAGCACATTGGATATGTAGAGGGTTACTGGTGATAAGTCCATCTTAATGTGAATTGATTGTGCTGTGACGCATTTCATATAAGCATATGTTTATTAAACTATTTTTATGTTCTGCTCACTAGACTCTTGTAATTTATCCCTTTCTCCTAACCCCAGGTTTGCAGGAGCGCAGATAGCTTGGGAGAGTCGGCATAGCTTTTGGTACAGTTTTAATGTAATAGAATAATAGTAGACATGTAATATCTTATGGATTAGAATTGTGTTTTGCCCCAATGATAATTTTGTAATCTCGGTTTACATGATCTTTATGTAAAAGTTTTGTGTTTATGTTATGTTGAACCAAGTTGAGACATGTATGTTGACCATACTAGAGCATTTGATGAGGGCTCTAGTATGGGTTGTATGTTGCACAGGTCAAGCTTGGTTTCATGAAATGTTTAAGTTTTTATGTTGATGTATAATCATATATGGGATTTTATCAGGTACACAGGATTTATAGCAGGCTTGCTACGGGTTCCGGTGACCTTAAGTCGATTTGAATCCTAGCGCCGGCAGCGGTCCGATTTCTGATTCGTTATAGAGCTAGTTTTTAAACGATTTCAAAAGAGGTGATACTCTTCCAACACTGATTTTTGCATACGAAATCAATTAATGAAATTATAAATAAAAAATAGTTGACTAAATTTTTTCAAAATTTAATGACTTTGTTCAATATAATGACAAATATTTTTATATAAAAATAAATCATAAATTCCATTAATAATAATAAAAATTTTAAATTGATTTACTAAAAGATTGAATGCTTTATTATATTATTAAGGAATTATATACATATGCTTCGAGTAAATGGCTTGGTTTTATTTCCATAAATTATTATTATTACAATTAATATTATTAAAAAAATATTATTTAGTTAGTATGTTATGAAAAAATTAATTAGTTGATTTATTTATTTTAAAAAATATATTAAAATATCTTATATAAAAATTTATTAATTAATATTTTTATTAATTTTAACTATTAAATATTATAAAAAAATTTAAAATGTTTCTAATATAGAAAGATTAAATAATAAATTCTTTTAAAAACCTAAAGAACTAACTAATAATTTATTTAAAATCATAGAAACTAAATATTTAAATTAACTAAAAAAATTAATAAATGGACTAATTTTGAATAATGAAATCAATTTATGGACACTCACCTGAAAATTTTAAATAAAGATATTTAGAATCTCACTTATTAATTAGATTTAATATAACTTAATTTACCTAATAACTCCTGAAAGTTGCAGATACCAAACCCACATCAGAGGCAAATCCTCCATTTTTATATTTTATTTATAAACTAATAAATTGAAAAAAAAAAACTAATAAATTTTGAATACAGCCTAGAGTTATAAATTGATCTCTCAAATCATAAATCTTTTATAAATTGACCTCTCAAATCATAAATATTATCTCCTATGAATCACGTGTAAACTTTTTTTTGCCATATTAAATTTCTTTTGATTTTTTAATTAAAAAGAAAAATTAGAAAATTAAAGTATTTTTATCAGTGAACAAAATCAGAAATTCTAATTTTTATTTATAATGCAAATTAAAATGTAAGCATATTTATTTTAGTTAAAAATAAGCAAGCATAAATTACAAAAGAATAATGTTATTTTATTATTATTTTTTTCTAAATTGCTATCATTTATAATCAGTTTTAATTTTTTTACATTTTTATTAATTTTAGTCTGATTTGAAAATTTTATATTTATTTTAATTTGTAATTGAAATTGAAATTGTGAGTTGTTAATGCACATATTTTTTTAAACTTAATTTCGAACAATGTACAGAAAATACCGACTTACTATTATATTGCTTAAAATAATATTTTGTAATTATGGATTTAACATATTAAATATAAAGTTATTTTCATTATAATTTTTAAAAAACAAATAGAAAAATAATTATTAAGAGTTTTTATATTTAGGCAAATTGTTGATTTAATAGATAAAAATATGAAATAATTAAAAGCAAAATTAAAATAAGATTCAATCAAACATAGCATAGTAACAAATACTACATAATTCAAATGGCAGTTCAATAGTCCATGAGAAATAAACCAATAGTCCTTCCACAGAGACTCCTTGAAAAGATGACATCTCCCCCAACCTAGGCATCCACCCACTTGATGAAGTTGCTAAAATTTGTGGAGGACTGACCACCTTCTCCGATATTATTTTCAGCAATTTGCTTCAGCTCCAAGGCCTTTTTTCTTATAATTTTATCCCCAAGCAATAGCTCCACCTTTTGTTTAAATTCCTCCTTTGTTATGATTCCTTTTTCATCCTTCTCTAACCCCAAACCAATCTTCCATACATCACAAATGTAGCTTTTGTTAAAAAACTGGTCAGCAAAGTAAGGCCAACACAAGAAAGGGACTCCATTGCTCACGCCTTCTATGGTAGAGTTCCAGCCACAATGGCTCACAAAACAAGCGATAGCAGGATGGCTTAGTACCTTCTGCTGAGGAGCCCAACTGATAATTTTTCCATGGCTGTCTTCAAATTCATTTAGGTTCGATTCTTGGGTACTGGTTCCTGGACGAACCACCCAAAGAAAAGGTTTGTTTGTTAGTTTAAGTCCAAGTGCCAATTCTTGAAGTTGAGATTGGTCAAAAATGGTGAAACTGCCAAATGCTACATATATCACTGACTGGGAAGGCTGTTGATCAAGCCATTTTAGGCACGAGGAGTCCTCCGGCCAGAACTGTGCTCCTGAATTCCCTGTATCGTAGCCTGCTAATAATGGGCCAATTGGGAGGAGCTTTGGAGCAAAAGAAAATACCTCAGCCTCAAGTTCATGAATTGAGTTGCATAGCTGCCATTCTATCAATTGTGAATCTTCCATTACTCTTTCAATGTATTTGAAAAAACCCTTTTGTGAGTAGGCGTTGCCAATTTTCCATGCCAAGTTATCAGTGTCAAAAATAGGACCGCTTGGGGATATTTGAATCATTTGTTTCTTGATTGAATATCCTGTAAATGAATCAAAAGAAAAATGCATGCAGAGTACGAGTAGTAACTTTACGTGGAATATCAACGACATCAAGACTTTCTTGTGCTTAAAGAATAATAATAACAATAAAAGCAAGGGAAGGACTTACCGTCACTGTCGATACATCCATCTCGAATAAGATTAGGAATGCTGGCTAATTGGCCAAAAATGGCAGCTGATGCAGGCCAGAACATTGCAACTTGGATCCCTAATTTGTCAGCAACTTCTCTTGCCCACCCCATACATCCATCAACTACAATACAAGTGATGGGATGATTCTTGTTGATGTCTTCTATGAGATCCTGAAGCTTTTTGGGCATGGTGATCAACATGGCCTCGCATAACTTGCCAATGTCAGTTCTATCATCCTCAGGATCCATCCCATCTGGGATTGAGACCAAATTAACACATGAGCCTGTAGGATCGCTTCTGCCACCCATTGCACTAAGCACTCTCCTGAGGTTAAAGTCTGTATTGACAAAAGTGACTTTGGATCCAAGGTTGGCTATTCTCCGAGCAAAGTGCATTAAGGGGTTAACATGTCCTTGGGCTGGAAATGGTAGCAGTAGAACATGTGAATTTCGCATTTTCCTTTTTGCGGTTTGAGAAACAGAGCAGAGAAAATGCGGAATCTTATCTTCCTCCGTTGGCAACGAGGCAAAGGAGTGGCTAATAATTTATTGGCTGCAAGGGCAAAGGATTAAACAGAAATTGTAGAATATAACGGTAATACCGACCAGGATTTCCTGGTTGGTCTATTAATAAATTATTTGTATTTTGACACGTATGTTAAAAAAATAAAAAAATATATTAATTTTTATTATATTTTGTTTTTCTCTTTCTTATTAATAAATCACTACTATATTATAAGTCTAAATGGCCCACTGTTATTTATAACTTGAAATAAGTAATGGTAATTAAATAGTTTTATTTTAAAAAAATTGGAATGGATTCGGATCAATTCATATTCATTTACCACCGAATTAAATATGTGAATACGATAATCAATAATTTTATTATAATCATTAATTATGATAGGATTATAAATATTATGATTAATATCTAACTATGTTTTGTGTTTTACATATAATATAATAATTTTTCATAAGAATAAAATTTTTAATTAATCAGAAGAGGAGAAGAAACCTTCAATCAGGTCTCTTAATAAGTATTTTCACAAGTACATAAAATCGTTAAAATAATAAAATGATGGGTAGAGTTTTCGAATAATTGGTTTTTAAATATAAAAATATATGTAATTCTAATGTTATTTAAGTTATCAAATTAAATTTTGAATTAAGGAGAGAACTCTAATCTAATTCTTGAAAATGGCACAATTTAATGATAAAGATGGATACAGGCTTTTTCTTCAACAAGGGAAATAAAGCAGATAAATATATTATAATTAATATTTATTATTTATAGTTATTTCCCACGAGTTTTCATATTTTAATAATATCAAATAATTTTTTTAAATTTCCATACTATTAAATCTATCTTTCTCAACATAGATAACTAATAATCATTCATTAAAATGGCTACTATATTATAGGAGAGCTAATAAAATATAAATATAAAATACAAATAAAAGCTAAATTTACATAATTAGAGAGCTAAATAAAATTAAAATAAGAATAAATTTGAGAGAATAAAAAAATTAAAAGGAAAAATGTATATAAAAAATGAAAAATGCCCTTTGAGACATCATGCTGTAAAGGTGAGCGGTGGGTAAATTTTCCATTGAGGTATGAGTTTGTTGCTTCAATAACATCAGTTTATTTGAGGGATATAGAGATGAAAAACAAAAAGAACAAGAGAAAACTTGAAATGAACACCAAAGGAAATGAGAAGTTAAATGTGTTGGAAGGTTTTTTTCTTTTTCTTTTTTCTTCTATATTATATCAATCTCATTTACAAAGTTGAACATAAATATACAGAGTATATGAGAGATATTAAAAAAAAACTATTTTAGCTATAAATAAAATATAAGGCTAAGAATGTGTTGTGTTCCATGAAAGAAAGGATTTTAATATGCTCCTATAATTTCTCTACTAAAAACTGATTTGATAGCTCACGTCAACACTTTTCCTCAAGTTGATGCATATATGTTTTCGATACCCAGCTTGTCAAGTTGTAAAAAATTTTACTCGTCTTTGTGATGATATCTAGTTGGTCTTCAGATTTAATAAAAGAGAAACAAATTATTTTTTTCTTCAAGATTCATCTTGACGAAGTGTCAACCCACCTCTACATATTTGTTATGATCATGTTAAATATGATTTGCCCCACCTCTACATGTTTGGTGTGATTATGTTGAACAGGATTGTAATTGTTGCCTTGTTGTCACAAAAGAGCCTTTTGTCATTCCTTGGAACTCAACTTCAACACTAGATAATGCTACTATCTTCTATTTCTTGCTTCTTCAAGTAACCACATTGCTTTCTACAAATGTAAAATAGCCTGAGTGGACTTTCTATCAGAAGTATTGTCTGTCCAATCTGCATCCGTGTGACCATCAATACTCATATGATTATTCTTTGTGAACATAATTCCTTTTCCATGAGAGACTTTAGATAGCAAAGAATTTGAATCACTGCATCCATATGACTTTCACTTGGGCAATGCATGACTTGGCTTACAAAGGCATTTCTTTCATATATTGATTTTTCTAAAAAAAAATAAAAAAAATCTTGGATTGTCATAATTCTGTGGCGGTAAACATTTTTGGTAAGTGGTCCTTTGATTTGTTTACTCCAAAAGTCGGACATTATAGCTAAAATATGGAGGATGCGTTCGCTGATGAACCCTGATAAGGCTCTCACCGAAGGCTTTGAAGCTATAGCTTCAATAGCAGATGGTCTAAGCATCACTCTGGTTGAACGAAAATCTCTGAGAGGCAGGAGCCTAAACGTTGTATTGGCTGCTTGCTTGTTCATTGCCTGCAGAGAGTAAATCTCCGAGGACGTTAAGGGAGATAAGTAGGGCCACAGCTGGGGTTTCAGGGAAGGAAAATAAAATAGAAGAACAGGGGCTATAAAGAAGCATGTGGAGATTGATACTGGGACTTTGCATGCTAGTGAACTTGTTAGACGGTTCTGTTCTAATCATGGCATGAAAAATCAAGCAATGAAGTCTGTTAAGAAGCTCTTGAAAACTCCAAAGATATTGATGAGGAACAAAAATCCACCTTGGTCTTGGCAGCCATTATTCATATAATCGCTCAGCTTTCAACCACTTGCATTGCATATCACTGATTTTAGAAAAGGACACAGAAAATTTACCAATCATAATCTTTCTTCAATCATTACAAATGGAACTATCCTTGAATTGACATTTCTTTTGTGTTCTTGATGGATTTAACTGAAGGTAGTAAGGATTTGCAGACATTGCAATGGCTGTTGAACTTGAAGTTGCAGAAGAAAAAATCAAGAAGGCATATAAAGATATGCATGCTTCAAAGCTCATAGACAGTTGGTACCCTAAGGAGGTGAACATCCACAAGCTGATCTGCCATCCTTCAATTTGAGGTGCCAAGCAAAGCAGTATAAAAAGTTGCATAGTTGAGGATCATTTGTAATTTCAAATCACTGTAATTGAATAGGGATTTGGCTGGTTGAAGGATTTGTTCAATCATAAGCTAGATTTAATGATTCTTGTCTTTCGATTAGACTCTTGCTAACATCTCTGAAAAAAACAAAAGAAGAAAAAAACTCCCAGCTGCTTTTCTCAATAAGTAAAATCTTCAGCTCCATATTATTTAGGTATGAAAATTCGAAACTAAATTTATCATATAATTATTGAGTTTAGCCACTGAACTAAGTCCTAAGCAAGAGTATATTAATGAATATTTATATTTTTTTATATATATTTTTATTGACCATAAATAAAGCAGCACTTATGTTATTTCTATTTTTTTTACAGTTATATTGTACAATAATTATTGTGATAATTGATAAGGAGAAAGGAAAGTACTTGAGAATGATTAGTTAATATGTAAAAGAGAGAAAAAGAGAAAAAAATGAGATAGTTGAAGTCTATGAATGGTATTTCTGATACTCTAATTATAAAAATATAGTTTGAGTTTAAGAATAAGTGTGTTAGAATGTATATCTCAAACTCTATGTATGTTTTGTTTTTTATATTGTAATAAGTTGACAAATTTTTTAAAAATTCTTGATAATGATTGTAGATAGGAGATATTGCAATTATAAATGTAATAAAAATTTACTGAATTTTATTTTCTAACGGTAAGACTACATCGGCTCGAAAGGATAAATTTTTTGTAGTTCTAAGTATCAATAGCTATGATATCCGAAATTCTTCTCTTTTATATGAAGCTTCTGTGATCGAATATTATAACCAGTGTGTCTTGTCACGTGATCTAATCATCATATATTTTAGATGAATATTATATTACATCAAAAAATTTATTTTATTTATAATTTAATATAAATTATTTTTAAATTTTAATATTCTATATATTTTTTATCAAAATAATTTATAATAGTTTTTATGAAATTTTTATTTATTAAAATCTCTAACTATAATAGTCTCACTTCAATACTTTATTTAATTTTTACATATTAAATTTATTTTTTCAATAAAACTGCATTTATATAACTTTTTGCAACCTATTTTCTATGAAACATCAATTGGTTAATATATAGTTAAAATATGTCATCACTCTAAAGGATAAACAAATGAGAAATATTAATAAAATATAAAAATATCATATATAAATAATACTAAAATTTGTAATACTCAAATTTAATTAAATAAATATTAGTTACAAATTTTAGGCTAATATTATAATAATTAATTATATGGGTTATAATATGTATTAACCTTAACAAGGTGAGCTTAAATGAATTTTAAACAATTTTACAAAGCTAAATAAAATAATTTAAAGTGATACTTGGAGGGAAAAAATCATATATAAAAATCTATTAATTAGTATTTTTGTTAAAATAAATAGTTAAATATTTTTTAAAAAATTTAAAATATTCCTAACATAAAAAATAAAATAGTAAATTTTTTAAAATGTTAAAAAAGCAACTAATGATTTATTTAAAACCATAAAAACTAATTATTTAACTTGTAAAATTAATCGACTATCTAATTTTAGATAGTAAAATCAATTTACAGACCCTCATCTGAAAATTTTAAATAAAAATATTTAGAATCTCAGTTATTAATTAGATTTAATATAAATTAATTTTATCATACCTAATAAAATTATTCCTTAAACTTATATTGTGTTTTTTTTTTTTTTAGGACAAGAATATGTACAGATATAATTTCTATTTTAATACCTCTAAGAGCGAAATGGGATAGAAGCTAAGGGATTATTTGGTTTAAATAAAGATTGATTTTTTTAATATAAAAATAATTTTAAATTTTTATGGAATTTTATACCATGAATTTATGTAAAAATATATTAATACTATTTATTTGTTAATATGATAGATTTCTATAAAATGATTCGTTTATAAAAAAATAAGTACCATTTTTAAAAAATACAAAATATAATCTGTCCATCTACTTGAACCATTGGATAAATTTGAGTTTTGTATTTTTAGAAGGAAAAATATATTTTTTATCTGATAAATTTAACATAAATGTAATTTTATTTAATATATTAATTAAGAATCATATTGTAAAATTTTATAATATAATTATAAATATAAAATATTATATTATATTATTAAATAATAATTCTCGGCAGATCAAATAAGTAACTAGTTTATTTAAACTTAACCCAATTAAAATTGGGATAATTCAATTAAAAATTTCAAAATTTCTAAAAAATGATAATTATTTTTGTTTGGTTAACTTTTTTTCATAATTTTCTAAAAAAATTATTTTTTTTCTTTTTTCATAAAAAACATTTAAACTAAATAAAAATTTAATTAATTATTAAACTTTGAGCTGCGTTTTACTGTGAGTTATATATATTATTTTATATAAAAATCTAAAATATTCTATATTTGTGCTGTAAAAAAATATAAAATATAAAGAGATTAATTAATAAATAATTTATAAATTTAAATAATTAATTAATAAATTTTTAAATTATAAAAATTAAATAGTAATGAAAGAGGTTAATTATTATACTTTAAAATATTAAAAAAATTTTTTATATTTTTAAAAATTAATGATTAATTAATATTTTTTTATAATTTAAAATTAAATAATAATTTTATAACATGAATTATAATAAGGGCAGACAGGAGTCTTACACATTTATTATTGATTTGAAATTAAGTGCTCAACTCATTAAAGAGCTTGTCTAGACATTGGCAGTTGGCAGTGGGCACTGGGCAGAGCTCCTATGCCGCGTGGAGAAGCGTTAGAGGAAAAGCATTAAAGACACAATATACTCAGCATCCCACGTGCCAATAACTGTAATTTACACAAGCAATACTTTAATTTAACATACAAATTTTATTTTATAACATAAAATTCTTTCATTTTCTATTTAAATAAAATAAAACAAATTTCATCTCTAATAAAAAAGTTTTAAATTAATTTATTGATGAGACATTGATTAAAATAACTTATATATATTTGTCTGTATTACTTAATTAATATTTTAATTTTCTTAATAAATAATTATTTGATTTTTTTTTTTCAAATGAGACGCAAAATGACAATGACTAACAAGAAAAAGAAAGAAAACAAATAAAGCCGAAGACACAAATAACTCCTGAAAGTTGCAGATGCCAAACCCACATCAGAGGCAAATCCCCCATTTTTATATTTTATTTATAAACTAATAAATTGAAAAAAAATAAACTAATAAATTTTGTACATAACATGAATATTAATATTAGTATGAATTTAATGTATTTTTTTTTATTTAGATGGTTTTAGATTTTGGAGCTTTTACTATGAATTTCAAGCTCTTGTATACTTAAGACTTGTATTTGTAGGTCATGTATTAATTTTTCCTTATCAATGTAAACATTTAGTTTATTTTTAATTTAATAAGTATTAGTAAAATTAATAAATTTGTACAGAAAATACCGACTTACTATTATATTATTTAAAATAATTCCTTATAATTATGGATTTAACATATCAAATATAAAGTTATTTTCATTATAATTTTTAGGAAACATATACAAATATGATTATAAGAATTCTTATATTTACGTAAATTATTTATTTAATAGATAAAAACATCACTTAATGTTTATTAATATTGAAAGTAAAATTAAAATAAGATTCACTCAAACATAGCATAGCAACAAATACTACATAATTCAAATGCCAGTTCAATAGTCATAGTCCTTCCACAGAGACTCCTTGAAAAGATGACATCTCCCCCAACCTAGGCATCCACCCACTTGATGAAGTTGCTAAAATTTGTGGAGGACTGACCACCTTCTCCGATATTATTTTCAGCAATTTGCTTCAGCTCCAAGGCCTTTTTTCTTATAATTTTATCCCCAAGCAATAGCTCCACCTTTTGTTTAAATTCCTCCTTTGTTATGATTCCTTTTTCATCCTTCTCTAACCCCAAACCAATCTTCCATACATCACAAATGTAGCTCTTGTTAACAAACTGGTCACCAAAGTAAGGCCAACACAAGAAAGGGATTCCATTGCTCACGCCTTCTATGGTAGAGTTCCAGCCACAATGGCTCACAAAACAAGCAATAGCAGGATGGCTTAGTACCTTCTGCTGAGGAGCCCAACAAATAATTTTTCCATGTCTCCCTTCAAATTCATTTAGGTTCAATTCTTGGGTACTGGTTCCTGGACGAACCACCCAAAGGAAAGGCTTGCTTGTCAGTTTAAGTCCAAGTGCCAATTCTTGAAGTTGAGATTGGTCAAAAATGGTCAAACTGCCAAATGCTACATATATCACTGACTGGGAAGGCTGTCGATCAAGCCATTTTAGGCACGAGGAGTCCTCCGGCCAGAACTGTGCTCCTGAATTCCCTGTATCGTAGCCTGCTAATAATGGGCCAATTGGGAGGAGCTTTGGAACCGAAGAAAATATTTCAGCCTCAAGTTCATGAAATGAGTTGCATAGCTGCCATTCTATCAATTGTGAATCTTCCATTCCTCCTTCAATATATTTGAAAAGGGCCCTTTGTGTGTACGAGTTGCCAATTTTCCATATCAAGTTATCAGTGTAAAAATTAGGGCCGCTTGGGGACATTTGAATCTTGTGTTTCTTGGTTGCAAATCCTGTAAATGAACCAAAAGGAAAATGCATGCAGAGTATTAGTAGTGAATTTACGTGGAATATCAACAACGCCAAGAATTTCTTGAGATTAAAGAATAACAATAACAATAAAATCAAGGGAAGCACTTACCATCACTGTCGATATATCCATCTCGAATAAGACTAGGAATGTTGGCTAACTGGCAAAAAAGGGCAGCTGATGCAGGCCAGAACATTGCAACTCGGATCCCCAATTTGTCAGCAACTTCTCTTACCCACCCCATACTTCCATCAACTACAATACAAGTGATGGGATGATTCTTGTTGATGTCTTCTATGAGATCCTGAAGCTTTTTGCACATGGTGATCAACATGGCCTCGCATAACTTACTCAAGTCAGTTCTATCATCCTCAGGATCCATCCCATCTGGGATTGAGACCAAATTAACACATGAGCCTGTAGGATCGCTTCTGCCAGCCATTGCACTAAGCACTCTCTTGTGGTTAAAGTCTGTATTGACAAAAGTGACTTTGGATCCAAGGTTGGCTATTCTCCAAGCAAAGTGCATTAAGGGGTTAACATGTCCTTGGGCTGGAAATGGTAGCACTAGAACATGTGAATTTTCCATTTTCCTTTTGCGATTTGAGAAACAGAACAGAGAAAATGCGATCTTATCTTCCTCCGTTGGCAACGAGCAAAGGAGTGGCTAATAATTTATTGGCTGCAAGGGCAAAGGATTAAACAGAAATTGTAGAATATAACGGTAATACCGACCTGGATTTCCTGGTTGGTCTATTAATAAATTATTTGTATTTTGACACGTATATTAAAAAAATAAAAAAATATATTAATTTTTATTATATTTTATTTTTCTCTTTCTTATTAATAAATCACTACTATATTAGAAGTCTAAATGGCCCACTGATATTTATAACTTGAAATAAGTAATGGTAATTAAATAGTTTTGTTTTTAAAAAATTGGGACCGGGGGTTTGAGATCGATTCATATTCACTTATCACCGAGTGCGGTAATTAAATAGTTATACAACCAATAATTTTATTACAATCATTAATTATGATGAATTATAAATACTATTATTAATATCTAACGGATTATAAATACTATGATTAATATCTAATTATGTTTTGTGTTTTACATGTAATATAATAATTTTTCATAAGAGTAAAATTTTCAATTAATCGGAAGAGGAGAAGAAATCTCCCATTAAAACAGAACACACTCATAAAAAATTTAACAAAACAAAATAAGAATTCGGTCTCTTAAAACAGAACATACCAATAAAAAATTTAACAAAATAAAATAAGGATCAAGTCTCTTGATAAGCATTTTCACGAAATCGTTCAAATAATAAAATGATTAGTAGAATTATCGAATAATTGGTTTTTAAATATAAAAAATATATGTAATTCTAAAGTTATTTAAGTTACCAAATTAAATTTTGAATTACGGAGAGAACTCTAATCTAATTCTTGAAAATGGCACAATTTAATGATAAAGATGGATACAGGCTTTTTCTTCAACAAGGGAAATAAAGCAGATAAATATATTATAATTAATATTTATTATTTATAGTTATTTCCCACGAGTTTTCATATTTTAATAATATCAAATAATTTTTTTAAATTTCCATACTGATGACTGCTGGATTTCTTCACCCCGGCCTAAAGGCCAGGCCCATGAAAACAGTCCATGATCCGAAGGCTTCAATATTCTCCTCGAGAGCCAGGTCTAGCCCGCTCAGTCACAGGGCCGAACTCTGCCTAGACTCCTCAATTAAGCCGGCCCAATAATCAGGCCCTCACCAGGCTCAACTTCAGCCCTACCATTCAACCCAGCCCGGAAAGAGGAAAGTGACTAACCTGCCCCGCTGGTGGGTCCTTCCGCATGCGTATCAGAGGAGAATTAATGGCCGTTACGCATGGAGCAGGCGCCTGACACATCAGTACATGCGGAGCTGGGCGGCAGAAGACAGCTAGCATTGTGAGAGACAGATATATATATCACGGTAGAGGCCACCCAGGAGGAGGTCTCTCTTCTTCTTCCTTCTCCTTCCTGGACACCATTTTTATTCTTTCTGCAACCCTTGCCTAAATATACTACTCTGAGCCGTAAAATCTGACTTGAGCGTCGGAGGGCCTCCACCGGGGCACTCCCGGTAGGCCCCTGACTATTCTTTCTTATTTTACAGGTCCTTTCACCAGGTAGAACATGGAGAGACCCATCAGAGAGCCCAGCAAGAAGGGACCCAGAAGAAAGCCAGATCTATCATGGACCAAGAAGAGGAAAAGATTTATCAAATGGCGCCGTCTGTGGGAAACCGAAAGAGATTTTACTATCTCAAAAGTTTTCAGATCCACCCATTGAGATCCACATAAAGTACGAAAGTTTGAGCGGATAACCCAGCTGAAAAGAAAGGTTCATTGTGCTAAAGAATGTTTTGATGGTCTTTCAGATAATTTATTTTAATATTTTTTAGATTTTACTACGGCTGATTTTTCCTTTGAAGTCTGGTAAATATTTTCTGTTAAAAAGAAAAGAGGGTGAGTAGTATATGTATTTGTCGAAATCCTGAGGTCTGCTGTATATAAAAAAAAAAAAAAAAAAAAGAGAAAGAGAAGAAGGAAGCGAGAGAAAGAGAAGAGGAGTCCGTGAGAAAAAAGCAGGTCGGATGGTGGGAATGGCAATAGTAGAAGGAGCTCGAGCTGCCAAAGACGCGCCGACCTGAGGAGGAAGTTGCTAGTCTGGTCGAGCTCCAGGAAGTGAGGTCGGCGCGGCGCGGAAATGGGCTAATGGACAGAAGATGCATCGATCTGATGAGGAAGTCGCCGGTCTGGTTGAGCTCCAAGAAGTGAGGTCGGCATGACCAGGTAGCAATCCGACCTTGTAGGTCGGCGCGGCATGACCAGGTAGCAATCCGACCTTGTAGGTCGGTACGGAAATGAACAATGTCGGGACTACCGATTTCGCCGCCATCGATCTTGGGATGACCGGCGTCACCAGCGCTCCAGGGCACGAGTCCTTCGAATTTGATGTCCGGAGTACCACTCTCTCATCACCACCCATCTCTTCTCTGAGCAGCCCCCCAAGCAACACCCTCGTCTTGCTTGACATCACTGAGATCTCTCTCCTTCTGTCCTCCGCTGATAAGAACTCTCTTCCGCCTCTCGACCCACCCTCGAGTCCTACGGCCGGGATTCTTAAGAGGGATTGGCTTCACAAGCACCGCACTGGGGTTACCGCTGTCGCCGCCTCTCTATTTATTTCCGACCATGTTTATAAATTTGCATCCCTGAGAAATCAGTGACTCCTGCGGCTGCAAGAGTTAGCGAAATCGCCAGGAGAGAATCGATTGCCGTGAACTGGGTAAGGATGGTCGACTTCCTGCGCAAGGCCCAATCGGAAGAAGTTATTTTGCTGCCATGAGCTATGGGCAGGGTCCCAAACGACGTCGTGGCCATGGAAGAAGGGAAATTGCGGCCGTTGACGGGCAAAGTTAACGACCTCTTAAGTTGAAAGCATCAAACGGAGAAGGATTGGATAGAGAGTTAACTAAAAGAGGCTCGACATTATAAAATTTGGACTCTGCGATCAAATCTCCAAGATCAAAAGCTTTAGCCTTTGGAGGAAGATTCCCGGCTCTCGAGAGAGAGAGAAGGATAGAGAACAACTCCGGATCTCTGTCGATGAACAGAGAACCAAGACTCATGTGAGTTGACTGCGAAAATTGGGAGAAGAGCAATTTGGGTCCCGCAAAGGCTAAGGTTTGTTTTGTGGTCTGAAAGATTTGACCACCAAATTCAATGGTGGTAATATCTGTCAAACAATCATGGGACTGCCCCAGCTAGGAAATCCCAACCGAGCACAATCCTCTACAGCCATGAACACTTCCGAAGAACGGATCAGACATCAATCACGCTCTGACCCCACGATCATGGTTCCTCGAGGACACAGAGAAAAATCCTGAATCTTTCAGAAGACCCTGAGACATAGAGACCTCAGAGGTACAAGGCTGGCGGATCTCAAAAGATCTCCCAAAACAAAAAACAGCCAGCGGGGCCCCGAGGTCACCCCGGAATAAAAACGGTCAGGATCCTGTAAGATCTCCTGGAGCAAAAACAGCCGGCGGGGCCCCGAGGTCACCCCGGAATAAAAACGGTCAGGATCCCGTAAGATCTCCTGGAGCAAAAACAGCCGGCGGGGCCCCGAGGTCACCCCAGAATAAAAACGACCAGGATCTCGTGAGATCTCCTGGAGCACAAACAGCCGGCGGGGCTCCGAGGTCACCCCGGAACAAAAATGACCAGGATCTTGTGAGATCTCCTGGAGCACAAACAGCCGGCAGGGCCCCGAGGTCACCCCGGCACAAAAACGACCAGGATCTCGTGAGATCTCCTGGAGCACAAACAGCCGGCGGGGCCCCGAGGTCACCCCGGAACAAAAACGACCAGGATCTCGTGAGATCTCCTAGAGCACAAACAGCCGGCGAGGCCCCGAGGTCACCCCGGAACAAAAACGACCAGGATCTCGTGAGATCTCCTGAAGCACAAACAGCCGGCGGGGCCCCGAGGTCACCCCGGAACAAAAACGACCAGGATCTCGTGAGATCTCCTGGAGCACAAACAGCCGGCGGGGCCCCGAGGTCACCCCGGAATAAAAACGACCAGGATCTCGTGAGATCTCCTGGAGCACAAATAGCCGGCGGGCCCCGAGGTCACCCCGGCACAAAAACGACCAGGATCTCGTGAGATCTCCTGGAGCACAAACAGCCGGCGGGGCCCCGAGGTCACCCCGGAACAAAAACGACCAGGATCTCGTGAGATCTCCTGGAGCACAAACAGCCGGCGGGGCCCCGAGGTCACCCCGGAACAAAAACGACCAGGATCTCGTGAGATCTCCTGGAGCACAAATGTCATACCCGGCTAGACCCCGGTATCGGAATTCCTACGTTCCGGCGGATTTTCCGTTGGAAGTCGGGATTCGAGGATGTCGGAGCTTGCCCTAAGGGTATAAGAAAGGTTTTTAAGATGTTTTTCAGTGTTTTTATCATGTTTGCATGTTTTGAGTTAAGAAAATTGAGTTTTGAAATGAAAAGGCCAAGGGGACAAAAGCCAGGTTCGGCCGCCGAAGGTGAGGTTCGGCCGCCGAAGGTGAAGTTCGGCCGCCGAAAGTTGCATGGTTTCGCATGCACGTTAGGCCGCCGAAGGAAGGGTCGGTTGGCCACTACAAAAGCCCCTTTTGCCCGAGACTTGAGTGTTAAACACTCTGTTTTTGGGTCAAAGGTAGGATCAAGCTCTCCTTGGTGTGATTTCTCATGTTTTCCTCAAATCTTGCATGTTTTAACTTGATTTGAGCTTTGTTTTAGAGATTTGAGCAAAAGGAAGCAAAGTTGAGCACTTGGAGAGTTTGAGTGAGTTTTTCCCCATCTCCAAGCTTGGATCATCATTCCTCTAGTTCTTCAAGAGGTAAGCATGGATCCTCACCTCCCCTTATGTTTAAAGCAAGTTTTAGAAGTTTTGGAGAGGTTTATGGCATGTTTTGGGGTATAAGCATGAGTTTGAGCATATGTTGCTCATATGCGTTTTGTTGTGGTTTTTGGGGCTTGAACTAGTTTTTAGGCCTCTATATGCAAGAGTTATGTTATATGTTAGTTGAGAAGTGTTGGTATGCATGTTATGGGTGTTTGCTAGGAGTTTGGAGGCTGAGAGCATGAGTTGTGCTCGGATTCTACCTTTCTGGAGAATCCAGGTTCGGCCGCCGAAGCAAGGTTCGGCCGCCGAACCCCTTGTGGAGGCAGTTTCGGCTGCCAAACCTTGCCCCCGAAAGCTAGGCTTTTGGGTGAGAAAGAGACTTTCGGCCGCCGAAAGAGGAAGTTCGGCCGCCGAAAGTGCATGAGTTTCGTCTCTGGATGAGACTTTCGGCCGCCGAAGGTGCCGCCGAAGGTGCATGAGTTTCGTCTCTGGAGGGAGGTTTCGGCCGCCGAACCAGCCGCCGAAAGTGCCCAGTCCAGCCTTCTTTTGCCCATTTTTCCATGCATGCCTATGATGTTTTAGAGGGGTTTTGGGGAGATAATAAGAGTTATGTTTAAGTAAGGTTGGTCCTCATTTGAGTCCACCTGTGTAGGTACGGACCCGAGAGACCAAAGAGGCCCACAGAGTTAGAGTTACAGAGACTGCTCAGCAGTTGACAGAGGTGAGTGGAACAGAACTTTATTTTAAAAGTTAAGAACTGTTTTAGCATGATTCATGCATCATTCATGCCATGTTTATGTCGGATGCTTTGCATTAGTATTCACCAAGTTGATGCATTGCATTATTACTTGTATATGTGGATTGGACCGAGGCGATCTCAATAGCCCATAAGGCTGTCATTATTGGATGTCCTGTGTGAGCTCCTTTGGGGCCGGGCATTTACCTTGGATGAGTCCTGTGTGAGCCCTTATAGGGTCGGGCACCATGAGTAGTTAGTGAAAGACCTGTGTGAGCTCCTTTGGGAGCCGGGCACTGACAGAGGGAGTTTTGGGATCATGTCCAATCCGAGATGTGAAATGTTTGTGCAGTGATCGCATCATATGACAGCATGTTTTAAATGTGATTTTTTATAGATTCCGCTCACTGGGCTTTAGCAGCTCATCCCTCTCCCTAACCCCATTTTACAGGGCCTCAGAGAAGAGAAAGAGAAAGAGATAGCAAGGGTAAAAGGCATATGTAATAGTATAGAGTAGTGGACATGATAATGATGTACAGTACAGAGTTTATGTTATGCAGAGAAATGATGTAATAGTAAGTTATGTACTGAGTTATAGAATTGTGCTTGGCCCTAGTGCTTGTTATTCCTTTATACATGATCATTTTATGATTGAGATAATGTTGTTCTGATGCGCTAGGCTTGGTGCATGGTAGTCTTTCTATCTCTGTAGTTACTGTATGGTACCATAGCAGGTATCACTCTTCGAGTGCATACAGACAGAGCATGCATAGGCCAGGCTTAGTCGATGAGAAAAGTTTCAAGAAAAGAAAAGATAGTCAAGCAAAGAAAAAATAAAAGAGAAGAGTAAGTAACAGTTTTAAGCTTAAGTATGCTCATGTATGGGTTTTATCAGGTACTTAGAGTTGACAGTAGGCTTACTACGGGTCCCGGCGGCCTTAAGCCGATCTGGATCCTAGTGCCGGTGATGGTCCGGTAAGCGGGCTGTTACAACAAACAGCCGGCGGGGCCCCGAGGTCTCCCCGGAACAAAAATAGCCAGGATCTCGTAAGATCTCTTGGAGCACAAACAACCGGCGAGGCCCCGAGGCCATCCCGGAGAAACAAAGAAGACCGGGATCCCCTAAAACTCCCGGGAAAACAAAATAAAAACGGCCGGTGAGGATCTTAAAAGACCTCCCGGAGCATGAAGACCGGGATCCCCTAGAACTCCCAGGAAAACAAAGAAGACCGGGATCCCCTAGAACTCCCGGAAAAACAAAATAAAAAAGGCCGGTGGGGATCTTAAAAGACCTCCCGGAGCATGAAGACCGGGATCCCCTAGAACTCCCGGGAAAACAAAATAAAAACGGCCGGCGAAGATCTCCAAAATCTCCCGGAGCAACAAAGACCAGGATCCCCAAGATCTCCTGGCAAAAGAAGACCTCCCTTAGAAGACCTCAATGAGGTCCAGGCAAAAGAAGACCTCACTGAGGTCCTGGCATAAGAAGACCTCACTGAGGTCCTGGCATGAGAAGACCTCAATGAGGTCCTGGCAAAAGAAGACCTCACTGAAGCAGAAGACCTCAATGAGGCAGAAGACCTCACTGAGGCAGAAGACCTCACTGAGGCAGAAGACCTCAATGAGGCAGAAGACCTCACTGAGGCAGAAGACCTCACTGAGGCAGAAGACCTCACTGAGGCAGAAGACCTCAATGAGGTCCTGGCAAAAGAAGACCTCAATGAGGTCCTGGCAAAAGAAGACCTCAATGAGGCAGAAGACCTCACGGAGGCAGAAGACCTCACTAAGGCAGAAGACCTCACTGAGGCAGAAGACCTCACTGAGAGGTAGAAGACCTCACTGAGGTAGAAAACCTCACTGAGGTAGAAGACCGGCAAAGATCTCAAAGATCTCCCGGAGCAAAAATAGCCGGAATCCCCAAGATCGTCCGGTGCCACAAGCAAAAACAACTCGTAAGAACATAGTTCCGACCTCGCATAAAAGATTGGGGCACGGGACCATAAATGAAAAGCTAAACTCCGACCTCCCAAAGGACCTCAAGTCATCAGGTAGAGAGACTTTAATCTCACACAACAGCCAAAAGTACCAAAGCATCATGCCGATCTCAAGAAAACGAGCGCAGTACTGGTAAATCCGATAAGACAGACCCAATTAAGACAAGGCGATTCCTAAGCAAACTGCATACCAAAATACAAAGCCAAACAGAGAATCAGGGGCAATCATAAGAGGCACCGAACTCGAGAATTGACCGCTCACACTAAACCAACTCAGCTAACCTAGAGAGAGGTCCAAGCAACAAAGAGCCCTCAAAAGACTCGAGAGCAGACAGCCCATAAATACTCGGGGGCAAAAAACATACACGAGAGTCCAACGCTCAGATAAAGAATCAAGAAGGCAAGACGATCAAATCCAAACACAGATAGTCCGATCCCTGCAATCCAAGGTCGACCTTCCCGGAAGCCTGGAGGGGCCTCACATCTGGACCGGCAAGGCTATAAGCCTATAAAAGAAAAGTTAAAACCAAACAAATGAACAGTCAGACTGAAACACAGCCCGAATAAGGATCGACAAGAAAGCAAGAAATTAAGTCCGACTTCATAAAAGAGCTCGGGGCACCAAAGTGAAGAAAGTGAAATTCCGAACTTCGGAGCTCGCGATATAGACACCGTCACAGGCTATAGGCACAAAAGCCTAAGCGAAAAGCAAAGAACCGAGCTCCCAGCTCGGATGAACTCGTAACAGGAAAACAACAAAAGAACGAGTACTCTATCCTAGTGGAGCTTACAGCTCAAACCACACCGATTACCGAAAGGATACCTCAAGAGGAACAAGGTATTATATTCCTGAGCTCGCGACAATGACGAGATCGCGAGCCAAAAACAGAAATGCCCTCATGAGAATAAGAAAAACTCGCAAGTTAGAAGCTTAACCATACTCCGAGCTCTTAGCCCGGATCGGTTCAACCAGCAAAGACCCAGTAGAGCCTGCCTGATCCAAAAAATAAGTAAAGTTGACAAAACTAGAAGACAGTGTGAGTAGAAAATAATGATGAGGTACATGCCGAGGTGAAATATCATTCGTCATCGAACACACATCTCCATAACGCCATACATTCAAACATCAAAGTAAAGAGACAAAAATAATAAAAAGGCAAAGAAATGGTACTTTTGACAAGAGCAGTTCTCAGACCACACGGTCATGAATAGAAATTAAAGATTTATCCCCTCACCAGTCATGGAATAACTGCTGAGGAGATAAAGGGGCAATTGATGACTGCTGGATTTCTTCACCCCGGCCTAAAGGCCAGGCCCATGAAAACAGTCCATGATCCGAAGGCTTCAATATTCCCCTCGAGAGCCAGGTCTAGCCCGCTCAGTCACAGGGCCGGACTCTGCCTAGACTCCTCAATCAAGCCGGCCCAATAATCAGGCCCTCACCAGGCTCAACTTCAGCCCTACCATTCAACCCAGTCCGGAAAGAGGAAAGTGACTAACCTGCCCCGCTGGTGGGTCCTTCCGCATGCGTATCAGAGGAGAATTAATGGCCGTTACGCATGGAGCAGGCGCCTGACACATCAGTACATACGGAGCTGGGCGGCAGAAGACAGCTAGCATTGTGGCAGAGAGACAGATATATATATCACGGTAGAGGCCACCCAGGAGGAGGTCTCTCTTCTTCTTCCTTCTCCTTCCTGGACACCATTTTTATTCTTTCTGCAACCCTTGCCTAAATATACTACTCTGAGCCGTAAAATCTGACTTGAGCGTCGGAGGGCCTCCACCGGGGCACTCCCGGTAGGCCCCTGACTATTCTTTCTTATTTTACAGGTCCTTTCACCAGGTAGAACATGGAGAGACCCATCAGAGAGCCCAGCAAGAAGGGACCCAGAAAAAAGCCAGATCTATCATGGACCAGGAAGAGGAAAAGATTTATCACATACTATTAAATCTATCTTTCTCAACATAGATAACTAATAATCATTCATTAAAATGGCTACTATATTATAGGAGAGCTAATAAAATATAAATATAAAATACAAATAAAAGCTAAATTTACATAATTAGAGAGCTAAATAAAATTAAAATAAGAATAAATTTGAGAGAATAAAAAAATTAAAAGGAAAAATGTATATAAAAAATGAAAAATGCCCTTAGAGAGATCATGCTGTAAAGGTGATGGGTAAATTTTCCATCGAGGTATGAGTTTGTTGCTTCAATAACATCAGTTTATTTGAGGGATATAGAGATGAAAAATAAAAAGAACAAGAGAAAACTTGAAATGAACACCAAAGGAAATGAGAAGTTAAATGTATTGGTAGGTTTTTTTTTTCATTTTTTCTATATTATATCAATCTCATTCATAAAGTTGAGTATAAATATATGAGAGATGTTAAAAAAATTATTTTAGCTATAAACAAGATCGAAGGTTAAGATTGTGCTGTGTCTCATGCTCCTATAATTTATCATTTACAAAACTAATTAGTCCATCGTGTTTAAATTTTATTAATAAGAGTGTTGTCCATCTCAATTAAATCAAAAATATTCATTTAAAAAATAAAATCATTATCATGAAGAAATGAAAGAATAGAAATATTTATAATTATTATCAAAAAAAAAAGAACGGATAAATTTTAAACTCCGTTTGTTTTAAAAAATAATATATATTTAAAAAATATTTTTTATATTATGAAAAAGTATTTTCAAAAAATATTTTTTTATAAAAAAGTTATTTTTTATCATTTAATTTTAATTTAAAAAATAATAGATATTAATAAAATTATATATAAAGATATTAGTAAAATTGTCAAAATATAAAAAATTACTTTATTTTTTATTTTTTTAAATAATTTAATTCTTTTTTAATAAAAAATATTTTTTATTTGATTAATATTTTAAATATTAAAAAATATGAAAAATTTATGAAGACTATAAAATTTAAAATTTTTTTTCTTTATCTTTTCTAAAATAAAAATTAAAAATTAAAAAATTATAATAAAAATTTTTAAATTTATTCAGATATATTTACCATTAAATTAAATTTATAAACACCACTCTTCATCACTTTAATAGTGATTTTTTTTTTTTCAAAGTAAAACAAGATAATGAAACATGAATATAAATACCTCTAAGAGTGAAAAATCTCTTTTGATCGGTATATAATTATTTGAAATTTTAACATAAATGTAATTTTATTTAATATATTAATTAAGAATCATATTGTAAAATTTTATAATATAATTATAAATATAAAATATTATATTATATTATTAAATAATAATTCTCGGCAGATCAAATAAGTAACTAGTTTATTTAAACTTAACCCAATTAAAATTGGGATAATTCAATTAAAAATTTCAAAATTTCTAAAAAATGATAATTATTTTTGTTTGGTTAACTTTTTTTCATAATTTTCTAAAAAAAAAAAATATTTTTTTTCTTTTTTCATAAACAACATTTAAACTAAATAAAAATTTAATTAATTATTAAACTTTGAGCTGCGTTTTACTGTGAGTTATATATATTATTTTATATAAAAATCTAAAATATTCTATATTTGTGTTGTAAAAAATATAAAATATAAAGAGATTAATTAATAAATAATTTATAAATTTGAATAATTAATTAATAAATTTTTTAAATTATAAAAATTAAATAGTAATGAAAGAGGTTAATTATTATACTTTAAAATATTAAAGATGTTTTTTTATATTTTTAATTAATATTTTTTTATAATATAAAAATTAAATAATAATTTTATAACATGAATTATAATAAGGGCAGACAGGAGCCTTACACATTTATTATTGATTTGAAATTAAGTGCTCAACTCATTAAAGAGCTTGTCTAGACATTGGCAGTTGGCAGTGGGCACTGGGCAGAGCTCCTATGCCGCGTGGAGAAGCGTTAGAGGAAAAGCATTAAAGACACAATATACTCAGCATCCCACGTGCCAATAACTGTAATTTACACAAGCAATACTTTAATTTAACATACAAATTTTATTTTATAACATAAAATTCTTTCATTTTCTATTTAAATAAAATAAAACAAATTTCATCTCTAATAAAAAAGTTTTAAATTAATTTATTGATGAGACATTGATTAAAATAACTTATATATATTTGTCTGTATTACTTAATTAATTTTTTAATTTTCTTAATAAATAATTATTTGATTTTTTTTTTTCAAATGAGACGCAAAATGACAATGACTAACAAGAAAAAGAAAGAAAACAAATAAAGCCGAAGACACAAATAACTCCTGAAAGTTGCAGATGCCAAACCCACATCAGAGGCAAATCCCCCATTTTTATATTTTATTTATAAACTAATAAATTGAAAAAAAATAAACTAATAAATTTTGTACATAACATGAATATTAATATTAGTATGAATTTAATGTATTTTTTTTTATTTAGATGGTTTTAGATTTTGGAGCTTTTACTATGAATTTCAAGCTCTTGTATACTTAAGACTTGTATTTGTAGGTCATGTATTAATTTTTCCTTATCAATGTAAACATTTAGTTTATTTTTAATTTAATAAGTATTAGTAAAATTAATAAATTTGTACAGAAAATACCGACTTACTATTATATTATTTAAAATAATTCCTTATAATTATGGATTTAACATATCAAATATAAAGTTATTTTCATTATAATTTTTAGGAAACATATACAAATATGATTATAAGAATTCTTATATTTACGTAAATTATTTATTTAATAGATAAAAACATCACTTAATGTTTATTAATATTGAAAGTAAAATTAAAATAAGATTCACTCAAACATAGCATAGCAACAAATACTACATAATTCAAATGCCAGTTCAATAGTCATAGTCCTTCCACAGAGACTCCTTGAAAAGATGACATCTCCCCCAACCTAGGCATCCACCCACTTGATGAAGTTGCTAAAATTTGTGGAGGACTGACCACCTTCTCCGATATTATTTTCAGCAATTTGCTTCAGCTCCAAGGCCTTTTTTCTTATAATTTTATCCCCAAGCAATAGCTCCACCTTTTGTTTAAATTCCTCCTTTGTTATGATTCCTTTTTCATCCTTCTCTAACCCCAAACCAATCTTCCATACATCACAAATGTAGCTCTTGTTAGCAAACTGGTCAGCAAAGTAAGGCCAACACAAGAAAGGGATTCCATTGCTCACGCCTTCTATGGTAGAGTTCCAGCCACAATGGCTCACAAAACAAGCAATAGCAGGATGGCTTAGTACCTTCCTCTGAGGAGCCCAACTGATAATTTTTCCATGTCTCCCTTCAAATTCATTTAGGTTCAATTCTTGGGTACTGGTTCCTGGACGAACCACCCAAAGGAAAGGCTTGCTTGTCAGTTTAAGTCCAAGTGCCAATTCTTGAAGTTGAGATTGGTCAAAAATGGTCAAACTGCCAAATGCTACATATATCACTGACTGGGAAGGCTTTTGATCAAGCCATTTTAGGCACGAGGAGTCCTCCGGCCAGAACTGTGCTCCTGAATTCCCTGTATCGTAGCCTGCTAAAGATGGGCCAATTGGGAGGAGCTTTGGAACCGAAGAAAATACTTCAGCCTCAAGTTCATGAAATGAGTTGCATAGCTGCCATTCTATCAATTGTTAATCTTCCATTGCTCCTTCAATATATTTGAAAAGGGCCCTTTGTCTGTACGAGTTGCCAATTTTCCATGTCAAGTTATCAGTGTAAAAAATAGGGCCGCTTGGGGACATTTGAATCATTTGATTCTTGATTGAATATCCTGTAAATGAATCAAAAGGAAAATGCATGCAGAGTATTAGTAGTGAATTTATGTGGAATATCAACAACGCCAAGACTTTCTTGTGATTAAGGAATAATAATAACAATAAAAGCAAGGGAAGAACTTACCGTCACTGTCGATATATCCATCTCGAATAAGATTAGGAATGCTGACTAATTGGCGAAAAATGGCAGCTGATGCAGGCCAGAACATTGCAACTCGGATCCCCAATTTGTCAGCAACTTCTCTTGCCCACCCCATACATCCATCAACTACAATACAAGTGATAGGATGATTCTTGTTGATGTCTTCTATGAGATCCTGAAGCTTTTTGGGCATGGTGATCAACATGGCCTCGCATAACTTGCCAATGTCAGTTCTGTCATCCTCAGGATCCATCCCATCTGGGATTGAGACCAAATTAACACATGAGCCTGTAGGATCGCTTCTGCCACCCATTGCACTAAGCACTCTCCTGAGGTTAAAGTCTGTATTGACAAAAGTGACTTTGGATCCAAGGTTGGCTATTCTCCGAGCAAAGTGCATTAAGGGGTTAACATGTCCTTGGGCTGGAAATGGTAGCAGTAGAACATGTGAATTTCGCATTTTCCTTTTTGCGGTTTGAGAAACAGAGCAGAGAAAATGCGGAATCTTATCTTCCTCCGTTGGCAACGAGCAAAGGAGTGGCTAATAATTTATTGGCTGCAAGGGCAAAGGATTAAACAGAAATTGTAGAATATAACGGTAATACCGACCTGGATTTCCTGGTTGGTCTATTAATAAATTATTTGTATTTTGACACGTATATTAAAAAAATAAAAAAATATATTAATTTTTATTATATTTTATTTTTCTCTTTCTTATTAATAAATCACTACTATATTAGAAATCTAAAGGGCCACTGTTATTTATAACTTAAAATAAGTAATAGTAATTAAATTGTTTTGTTTTTAAAAACATTGGGATTGGGATTGGGATTCAGATTGATTTATATGTACTTACCACCGAATTAAATCTGTGAGTTATATAACCAATAATTTTATTATAATCATTAATTATAATGAATTATAAATACTATAATTAATATCTAACTATATGTTTTATGTTTTACATATAATATAATAATTTTTCATAATTCAATTAATGGGAAGAGGAGAAGAAACCTCCCATTAAAACCGAAACACACCTATTAAAAATCTAATAAAATAAAATAAGAATTAGGTTTCTTAAAACAGAACATACACCAATTAAAAATCTAACAAAATAAAATAAGAATCAGATCTTTTAAAACAGAACACACCGATCAAAAATCTAATAAAATAAAATAAGAATCAGATCTGTTGATAAGTATTTTCACAAGCACATGAAATCGTTTAAATAATAAAGTGATGAGTAGAGTTGTCAAATAATTGATTTTTAAATATAAAAAATATATGTAATTCTAATGTTATTTAAGTTATCAAATTAAATTTTGAATTAAGGAGAGAACTCTAATCTAATTCTTGAAAATGGCACAATTTAATGATAAAGATGGATACAGGCTTTTTCTTCAACAAGGGAAATAAAGCAGATAAATATATTATAATTAATATTTATTATTTATAGTTATTTCCCACGAGTTTTCATATTTTAATAAAATCAAATAATTTTTTTAAATTTCCATACTATTAAATCTATCTTTCTCAACATAGATAACTAATAATCATTCATTAAAATGGCTACTATATTATAGGAGAGCTAATAAAATATAAATATAAAATACAAATAAGAGCTAAATTTACATAATTAGAGAGCTAAATAAAATTAAAATAAGAATAAATTTGAGAGAATAAAAAAATTAAAAGGAAAAATGTATATAAAAAATGAAAAATGCCCTTTGAGACATCATGCTGTAAAGGTGAGCGGTGGGTAAATTTTCCATTGAGGTATGAGTTTGTTGCTTCAATAACATCAGTTTATTTGAGGGATATAGAGATGAAAAACAAAAAGAACAAGAGAAAACTTGAAATGAACACCAAAGGAAATGAGAAGTTAAATGTGTTGGAAGGTTTTTTTTTCCTTTTTTTTCTATATTATATCAATCTCATTTACAAAATTGAATATAAATATACAGAGTATATGAGAGACATTAAAAAAACTATTTTAGCTATAAACAAAATCTAAGGCTAAGAATGTGTTGTGTTCTATGAAAAAAAGGATTTTAATCTGCTCTTATAATTTCTCCACTAAAAACTGATTTGACAGCTTATACCAACACTCTTCCTCAAGTTGATACATAATGTTTTGGATGTCCAACTTGTCAAGTAAGTTGTAAAAAGTTTTACTCAGATACAGTTTTTGTGATGATATCTGCTAGTTGGTCTTCAGATTTAATAAAAGAGAAACAAATTATTTTTTTCTTCAAGATTCTTCTTGATGAAGTGTCAACCCCCTCTACATATTTGGTATGATCATGTTAAACAGGATTCGACCCACCTCTATATGTTTGGTGTGATCATGTTGAACAGGATTGTAAGAGATATCAATTGTTGTCTTGTTGTCACAAAAGAAATTTATCTCAGAGTCAGTAGCAAAACCAATCTCAGTCAATAATCTTTTTAGCCATAGAAGTTCACAAAGGCCTTTTGCCATTTCTTGAAACTCAGCTTCAGCACTAGATAATGCTACTATCTTCTATTTCTTACTTCTTCAAGTAACCAGATTGCTTTCTACAAAATTAAAATAGGTTGAATGGACTTTCTATTAGAAGTATTCCTGTCCAATCTGCATCCGTATAACCATCAATACTCATATGATTATTCTTTGCGAACATAATTCCTTTTCTGAGAGAGACTTTAGATAGGAAAGAATTTGAATCACTGCATCCATATGACTTTTACTTGGGTAATGCATTAATTGGCTTACTACGCTCACAAAGAACATTTCTTTCGTATATTGATTTTTCTAAAAAAATAAAATAAAAAATTCTTGGATTCTCATAATTCTGTGGCGGTAAACATTTTTGGTAAGTGGTCCTTTGATTTGTTTACTCCAAAAGATATAGCTAAAAAATGTAGGATGCGGTCGCTGATGAACCCTGATAAGGCTCTCACCGAAGGCTTTGAAGCTATAGCTTCAATAGCAGATGGTCTAAGCATCACTCTGGTTGAACGAAAATCTCTGAGAGGCAGGAGCCTAAACGTTGTATTGGCTGCTTGCTTGTTCATTGCCTGCAGAGAGTAAATCTCCGAGGACGTTAAGGGAGATAAGTAGGGCCACAGCTGGGGTTTCAGGGAAGGAAAATAAAATAGAAGAACAGGGGCTATAAAGAAGCATGTGGAGATTGATACTGGGACTTTGCATGCTAGTGAACTTGTTAGACGGTTCTGTTCTAATCATGGCATGAAAAATCAAGCAATGAAGTCTGTTAAGAAGCTCTTGAAAACTCCAAAGATATTGATGAGGAACCAAAATCCACCTTGGTCTTGGCAGCCATTATTCATATAATCGCTCAGCTTTCAACCACTTGCATTGCATATCACTGATTTTAGAAAAGGACACAGAAAATTGACCAATCATAATCTTTCTTCAATCATTACAAATGGAACTTCCCTTGAATTGGGATTTCTTTTGTGTTCTTTATGGATTTAACTTAAGGTAGTAAGGATTTGCAGACATTGCAATGGTTGTTGAACTTGAAGTTGCAGAAGAAACAATCAAGAAGGCATATAAAGATATGAATGCTTCAAAGCTCATAGACAGTTGGTACCCTAAGGAGGTGAACATCCAAAGAAAAGGCTTGCTTGTCAGTTTAAGTCCAAGTGCCAATTCTTGAAGTTGAGATTGGTCAAAAATGGTGAAACTGCCAAATGCTACATATATCGCTGACCGGGAAGGCTTTTGATCACGCCATTTTAGGCACGAGGAGTCCTCCGGCCAGAACTGTGCTCCTGAATTCCCTGTATCGTAGTAATAATGGGCCAATTGGGAGGAGCTTTGGAACCGAAGAAAATACTTCAGCCTCAAGTTCATGAAATGAGTTGCATAGCTGCCATTCTATCAATTGTGAATCTTCCATTGCTCCTTCAACATATTTGAAAAGGCCCTTTGTGTGTACGAGTTGCCAACTTTCCATGTCAAGTTATCAGTGTAAAAAATAGGGCCGCTGGGGACATTTGAATCATTTGATTCTTGATTGAATATCCTGTAAATGAATCAAAAGGAAAATGCATGCAGAGTACGAGTAGTAACTTTACGTGGAATATCAACAACATCAAGACTTTCTTGTGATTAAAGAATAATAATAACAATAAAAGCAAGGGAAGAACTTACCGTCACTGTCGATATATCCATCTCGAATAAGATTAGGAATGCTGGCTAATTGGCGAAAAGTGGCAGCTGATGCAGGCCAGAACATTGCAACTCGGATCCCCAATTTGTCAGCAACTTCTCTTGCCCACCCCATACATCCATCAACTACAATACAAGTGATGGGATGATTCTTGTTGATGTCTTCTATGAGATCCTGAATCTTTTTGGGCATGGTGATCACCATGGCCTCGCATAACTTACCCAAGTCAGTTCTATCATCCTCAGGATCCATCCCATCTGGGATTGAGACCAAATTAACACATGAGCCTGTAGGATCGCTTCTGCCAGCCATTGCACTAAGCACTCTCCTGAGGTTAAAGTCTGTATTGACAAAAGTGACTTTGGATCCAAGGTTGGCTATTCTCCGAGCAAAGTGCATGAAGGGGTTAACATGTCCTTGGGCTGGAAATGTTAGCACTAGAACATGTGAATTTCGCATTTTCCTTTTTGCGATTTGAGAAACAGAACAGAGAAAATGCGGAATCTTATCTTCCTCCGTTGGCAAAGAGGCAAAGGAGTGGTTAACAATTTATTGGCTCAGAGAGCCCATCCTCATTTTTGTAAGTTGCTTATAACTAATGAACATATAATGCAGCCTAAAGTTATAAATTGGCCTCTCAAATCATAAATCTTATCTTCTTTTAATCACAAAAATAAACCTTTCTGGTATAAAATTTCTGTTGATTTTTTCATTCAAAAGGAAAATTAGAAAAGTAAAGTGTTTTTATTAGTAAACAGAATCGGAAATTTAAATTTTCATTCATTAGGCAAAATTAAATCCCATCTGGGATTGACACCAAATTAACACATGAGCCAGCAAGATCGTTTTTGCCACGCATTGCACTAAGCACTCTCTTGTGGTTTAAGTCTGTATTAACAAACGTGACTCGGGATCCCAGGCTGGCTATTCTTTGAGCAAAGTGCATTAAGGGTTAACATGGCCTTGGACGGGAAATGGAAGCATTAGAACATGTGATCTTCTTTCTTTTTTTTTTTTTTTTTTGCGATTTAAAAGAGAGAAGATTATGAATTTTATCTTGCTCTTTTTACTGCAAGGCAAAGGAATAGATAATTTATTAGATATTAGAGCAAAAGACAAAAGATGCAACTATGTGGTATGTCTACCATCAGTGCTGTTCGGTGCACAAATTCAATACACTGAAAAACAGAAAAGAGAAGGATTGAAAAAAAAAAAAAGTGGACAATTGAATTATTGAATGTATGGGTTCCACTCATTCCAATGCAAATCAATCATTTCAGTGCAAATCAATCATTTGTGTACAATAGCATTATTCATTACTCTATTAATTACTTAAATTATTACAAAATATTTTTTTAATTAAATTACTTGTGGATTTAACATATCTATGATAAAGTTGTTTTTCATTACAATTTTTAGAAAACACATATAGAGATTATTCAATGAGATTAATTTTAAAGCCCTTATATTTATCCGATAGATAAAAAATATCGGTTAATTATTTATTAGTACTGAAAGTAAAATCAAAATAAAATTCACTCAAACATAGCATAGCAACAAATATTACATAATTCAAATGCCAATTCAATAGTCTACGAGAACTAAACCAATAATCCCTGAAAGGTGGCATCTTCCCCAACCTATGCCTCCACCCACTTAATGAAGTTGCTAAAATTTGTCGAGGACTGACCACCTTCTCTAATATTATCTTCAGCAAATTGCTTCAGCTCCAAGGCCTTTTTTATTGTAATTTTATCCCCAAGCAACAGCTCCACCTTTTGTTTAAATTCCTCCTTTGTTATGATTCCCTTTTCGTCCTTGTCTAACCCCAAACCAATCTTCCATACATCACAAATGTAGCTTTTGTTAACAAACTGGTCGGTGAAGTAAGGCCAACACAAGAAAGGTACTCCATTGCTCACGCCTTCTATGGCAGAGTTCCAACCACAATGGCTCACAAAACAAGCAATAGCAGGATGGCTTAGTACCTTCTGCTGAGGAGCCCAACTGATAATTTTTCCATGGCTGTCTTCAAATTCATTTGGGTTCGATTCTTGGGTACTGTTTCCTGGACGAACCACCCAAAGGAAAGGTTTGTTTGTCAGTTTAAGTCCAAGTGCCAATTCTTGAAGTTGAGATTGGTCAAAAATGGTCAAACTGCCAAATGCTACATATATCACTGACTGGGAAGGCTGCCGATCAAGCCATTTTAGGCACGAGGAGTCCTCCGGCCAGAACTGTGCTCCTGAATTCCCTGTATCGTAGCCTGCTAATAATGGGCCAATTGGGAGGAGCTTTGGAACCAAAGAAAATACCTCAGCCTCAAGTTCATGAATTGAGTTGCATAGCTGCCATTCAATCAATTGTGAATCTTCCATTACTCTTTCAATATATTTGAAAAAAGCCTTTTGTGAGTAGGCGTTGCCAACTTTCCATGCCAAGTTATCAGAGTCAAAAATAGGGCCGCTTGGGGATATTTGAATCTTGTGTTTCTTGATTGCAAATCCTGTAAATGAATCAAAAGGAAAATGCATGCAGAGTATTAGTAGTGAATTTACGTGGAATATCAACAACGCCAAGAATTTCTTGAGATTAAAGAATAATAATAACAATAAAATCAAGGGAAGCACTTACCATCACTGTCGATATATCCATCTCGATTAAGATTAGAAATGTTGGCTAACTGGCAAAAAATGGCAGCTGATGCAGGCCAGAACATTGCAACTCGGATCCCCAATTTGTCAGCAACTTCTCTTGCCCACCCCATAGTTCCATCAACTATAATACAAGTGAAGGGATGATTCTTGTTGATGTCTTCTATGAGATCCTGAAACTTTTTGCGCATGGTGATCAACATGGCCTCGCATAACTTACCAATGTCAGTTCTATCATCCTCAGGATCCATCCCATCTGGGATTGATACCAAATTAACATCTGAACCTGTAGGTTCGTTTCTGCCAGCCATTGCACTAAGCACTCTCTTGTGGTTAAAGTCTGTATTGACAAAAGTGACTTTGGATCCAAGGTTGGCTATTCTCCAAGCAAAGTGCATTAAGGGGTTAACATGTCCTTGGGCTGGAAATGGTAGCACTAGAACATGTGAATTTTCCATTTTCCTTTTGCGATTTGAGAAACAGAACAGAGAAAATGCGATCTTATCTTCCTCTGTTGGCTACGAGGCAAAGGAGTGGCTAATAATTTATTGGCTGCAAGGGCAAAGGATTAAACAGAAATTATAGAATATAGCAGTAATACCGACTAGAATTTCCTGGTGGGTATATTAATAAATTATTTGTATTTTGACAGGTATATTAAAAAAATAAAAAAGTATATTAATTTTTATTCTACTATATTAGAAGTCTAGATGGCCCACTGTTATTTATAACTTAAAATAAGTAATGGTAAATAAATAGTTATACAACCAATAATTTTATCACAATCATTAATTATGATAGATTATAAATATTAATGATTAATGATTAATAATATCAAATAATTTTTTTAATTTCCAAACTATTAAATCTATTTTTCTCAACATAGATAACTAATAATCATTCATTAAAATGGCTACTATATTATAGGAGAGCTAATAAAATATAAATATAAAATATAAATAAAAGCTAAATTTACATAATTAGAGTGCTAAATAAAATTAAAATAAGAATAAATATGAGAGAATAAGAAAATTAAAAGGAAAAATGAATATGAAAAATGAAAAATGCCCTTTGAGAGATCATTTTGTAAAGGTGAGTGGTTGGTAAAATTTCCATTGAGGTATGAGTTTGTTGCTTCAATAATATCAGTTTATTTGAGAGGTATAGAGATGAAAAATAAAAAGAACAAGAGAAAACTTGAAATGAACACCAAAGGAAATGAGAAGTTAAAAGTGTTGGGTTTTTTTTTTCTTTTTTTTTATATTATATCAATCTCATTTACAAAACTGAGTATAAATATATAGAGTACATGAGACACGTTAGAAAAACTATTTTAGCTATAAACAAGATCTAAGGCTAAGAATGTGTTGTATCCTATGATAAAAAAAAAAAAAGGGATTCTAATATGCTCTTATAATTTCTCTATTAAAAATTGATTTGACGGCTCATACCAACACTCCCCTCAAGTTAATGCATATATGTTTTGGATGCCCAACTTGTCAAGTGAGTTGTAAAAGATTTTACTGGACACAGTCTTTGTAGGGATATCTACTAGTTGGTCTTTAGATTTAAGAAAAGAAAAATAAATTATTTTTTTCTTCAAGATTCTTCTTGATGAAGTGTCGACCCACCTCTACATGTTTGGTATGGTCATGTTGGACAAGATTATAAGAGATATCAATTGTTGCTTTGTTGTCATAAAAGAGATTCATCTCAGAGTTAGGAGCAAAACAATCTCAGTCAATAATCTTTTTAGCTATAGAAGTTCACAAAGGCCTTTTGTCATTTCTCGGAACTCAGCTTCAACACTAGATAATGCTACTACCTTCTATTTCTTGCTTCTCCAAGTAACCAGATTGCCTTCTACAAAAGTAAAATAGCCTGAGTGGACTTTCTATCAGAAGTATTCCCTGTCCAATCTGCATATGTGTAACCATCAATACTTATGTGATTATTTTTTGTAAACATAATTCCATGAGAAGACTTTAGATAGCGAAGAATTTGAATCACTACATCCATATGACTTTCACTTGGGCAATACATGAATTGGCTTACTACACTCACAATATAAGCAATATCTAGGCGTGTATGTGATAAGTAAATATATTTTTCAACTTATTGTTGATATCTCTCTCTGATCAGAGTATTCTCCAAGCTTATGATTCTGTATAATTGGAGTATTAGCTGGCTTATAGTCCAACAATCTTGCTTCACACAACAAATCTAGAATGTATTTTCTTTTTGAGAGAAAAATAGCGATCTTGCTACTTCAATCCCCAAAAAATATTTGTAATACCCGGCTAGACTCCGGTATCGGAATTCCTACCGTCTGGTGGAATCTCGGGTGTTCGAAAACCTCTAAAAGGGTAAAACCATGTTTTCATAAAATGTTTTAATGTGTTTTATGTTTTAAGCATGAAAGAAAATGAGTTTTTGCATGAAAACAACCTTGGAGGAAAACTCAGGTTCGGCCGCCGAACCTCAAGTTCGGCCGCCGAACATGCATGCGCTTCGGGAGTGCTTTAGGCCCCCGAAGGCATAAGTGAGGGAAGTCCAGGTTCGGCTGCCGAACCTTATGTTCGGCCGCCGAACATGGCATGCATGCGGAGGCACTTTCGGCTCCCGAACGTGGCCTGGCCAGCCACCTATAAAGGGATCCCTTAGCCGAAATGGGTGAGCTTTTCTCCCCATTTTCGGCCAAGGTGAGCTCTCCGCCATCCCTCGCCGGTTTTGAGTTCCTTCCTTCAAATCTTTCTCGATTTTCATTAGTTTTACTCTTGTTTTGAAGATTTTGAGCTTTTGAGCAAGTTTTGGAGTTTGGAGGTTCAAGGAACTCTCTCTCTCCCATTTTTCAAGCTAGGGTCGTTCTCCTCTCGATCTTCAAGAGGTAATGGTCGATCTTGAGCTTATTGCATGTTTTAAGTAAGTTTTAAGTAGATCTATGGTATAGAATGCATGTTTAGTTTATGGTTGGGTTTATAGGTTTATGTTATGTTTTTGGACAATGTGGATGTTTGATGTGTTGTAGATGGGGTTTAAGATAGTTTGAAACCCTTAGGAACTTGTATGCTTGAGTATGTATGTTGTAGATTAGGAAAAATGCATGTTGGATGGTTTTGGGAGGCAAATGTGCATGAGGAGCTGAAGTTTCTGCCCTTTGGCAGAAACCAGGTTCGGCAGCCGAAGGACTTTCGGCCGCCGAACATGGCTGGGAGGCAAGCCTTTCGGCTGCCGAAGCCTGCCCCCGAAAAGAGACTTTCGTCTCTGGAGGGCACTTTCGGCCGCTGAAGGTGCCGCCAAACCTACCTGAATTTCGGCTCTGGAGGGACTTTCGGCCGCCGAAGGTGCCGCCGAAAGTGCCCTGTGCAGCCCTCCTTTGCATGTTTTTCTATGATGTTTTGAGGTGTTTTAAGGGGGTTTTTGGGGAGTATTTTAGAGTCATGTTCTAGTATATTTGGTCCCTCATTTGAGTCCACCTGTGTGGGTTCGGACCCGAGGAACCGAAGACCCCAGCAGTGAGTTCAGCTGCTTCGGTGTTGTCAAAGTCAGCCAAAGGTGAGTGGAACTAAACTTAATCTTTTAAATTGAGAAATTAAATGTTTATCATGTTTCATGCATCATGAGTATGCAATAGGATGATTGCATTAGATTTCACGAATATGTTGCATTGCATTCTTTATTGTTGATGTGGGTGAATGTTGGATGACCCAATTAGTCCCTGAGGGAAGATTAGGATCCCATTCTACGGCCTGGCACGGATATGGGACTCGAAGACCAGGAGCCCAGAGGAGGCCCTGGGGCAATGGTAAGTAATGTATGATATGACAGGAAGACCAGGACCCCATGCTACGGCCTGGCACAAATGATGCTGGGACTATTTGGTGACAAGTTCACCCAACCCTTATGTGAATTGTCTGTGTTATGATGCATTTCATTGGAGCATGTTTGTTAATATGTTTTTATGGTTCTACTCACTGGGCTTTTAGCTCATCCCTCTCCCTTTAACCCCCAGGCTTGCAGGTACAGGATAGAGCAGGAAGTCGGTTAGAGTAAAGTCATGGTTATGTAATAGCTAGCAGTGGACATGATTAAATTGTAATGTAATGTCTTATACAGTTATGATATGTAATGATGATGTATTGAGGTTTAGAAATTGTGCTTGACCGAGTTTGTATAGTAATCCCTTTTGATACATGATCTATAGAATATTTTATGATGTTTATGTTCAACCAAGCTTAATTCATGTATGGTATGATACCCCATTGGAGCATTTGATGAGGGCTCCAGTGTGTGGTTTATGTTATGTTATGAGTATGCACAGGTTGAGCTTGGTTTATGGAAAGAAAAAGTTTACAGGTTTATGAGTATGTATGATCATGTATGGGATTTGACAGGTTCACAGGTTATATGTCAGGCTTGCTACGGGTCCCGGCGGCCTTAAGCCGATCTGGATCCTAACGCCGGTAGCGGTCCGATTTTCGGGTCGTTACAATATTTGAGCCTTCCAAGATTCCTCATCTCAAATTCGGTTGCCAATTGTCTTTGGAGTTTAAAGATTTCTTCAAAGTCATTTCCTGTAGGGAAAATTACTTCTTAGTCCCTAAGGTTTAACGTAATTAACACTTCTGTCCCTCTATTTTGGCGACCCAACACTTAAGTCCCTCGCTTTCTCTTCCATCCAAATTCGTAGTCCTTCCGTCCATTTAAACCGTTTGGTCAAAGAGTCAAAAGTGAGAGGTGATAATTTTTTTCAAAAATACCCTTCTCTCAATGTGAAATTCCTATTTTTTTTTCTCTTTCATGTTTTCTCCAGTTGAAGAAGAAGAAGAAGAAGAAGAAGAAGAAGAAGAAGAAGAAGAAGAAGAAGAAGTTGCAGAAAGGGTAGGAAGAAGAAGAAGAAAGAAGAAGAAGAAAAAGAAGAAGTTGCAAAAAGGGTAGGAAGAAGAAGAAGAAGAAGAAGAAGAAGAAGAAGAAGAAGAAGAAGAAGTTGCAGAAAGGGTAGGAAGAAGAAGAAGAAGAGGCATTTGAGTTTGGGTTTAGTGAGGGTTAATTTTATCAATTCACGTGTCCCAAACGGCTATTTTAGACGGAAGGACTACGAATTTGGATAGAAAATAAAGTGAGAGACTTAAGTGTTGGGTCGTCAAAATAGAGGGACAGAAGTGTTAATTACGTTAAACCTCAGGGACTAAAAAATAATTTTTCCTTTCCTGTAATAATTATTTTCTATAATAATCATATCATCTACATAGATTATTAAAGCTATAACTTTCTCTAATTGGTATTTTAGGAATAAAGTATGGTTTGAATTGCTCTGTTGGAACCCATACTTCTTTATAGCTAGGCTAAACCGTGCAGATCATGCTCGGGGTGATTGTTTTTAATCCATACAAGGTCTATTGCAACTTACATACTACTTTAGTCTTTGAAGATGAGGCGTACCCAGGTGGAATATCCATGTAAACTTCCTCATCGAGATCCCCATGAAGAGAAGTATTCTTCACATCAAAACTGGTGCAAAGGCCAATCCAAGTTTGTTGCAAGAGATAACAAAACTATAACAGTATTTAGTTTTACTACGGGAGAAAAAGTCTCTTGATGATCTATGCCATATGTCTGTGTGTATTCTTTTGCTACGAGTCTCGCCTTGTATCTATCAGTAGACCCATTGGCCTTGTATTTAATGGAGAAAATTCATTTGCACCCAACTGTCTTCTTTCCCTCTGGAAAAGGTATCAAAGTCCATGTTTTATTCTTCTGCAATGCCTCCATTTCTTCTTTTATAGCATTGGTCCATCTTGGGTCCATTAAGTCTTCTTCTACTCTATATAGAATATGGTATGAGAATAAAGTATACAAAAAACCCTTGAGAGGCTCTGGCAATTTCTAAGTAGACACATAATTGGCAGTTGAGTATCTTTGATTTTTTTTTTCCCTTCAATATCTGGAGAGTATCTATTTGGTGGCTTTCCTCGATTATTCCTGAAGGGTAAGACATAGCCAGCAGAAGCATCTAAGTTAGTAACAAGTGAATGTGTGGTGAGAGAGCTTATCTCAAGACTATTCTCAAGAGAAGGGTCTGTAGTTACTAAAGGGGTGACACAGCTGGATTCAGATGATATAGATTCTATAGATTCCGTTCTTGGAGACATATTGACTTCATTACCATTTGGTTTCTCCCCAACTATTATTTCATTATCAACTTGCTCTGAATTTTCTCCAAACACAAGCCATTCAAAATTTATACAGTTCTGCTCTTCATTTTGCACCTGCCCCTCAAGAGGTGAAGTGGATAATGGTGGTGGAAAGAAAGTGTCTGACTCTAAGAAGGTAGCATCCATAGTAGCATAAGTGCACTTAGTGATGGGATCGTAACAACAATAGCCCTTTTTCTGTAAAGCATACCCAAAAAACTGCAGCGAACATCATAAAGATTTAGGTTACTTTGCTGATTTTTGTGAAGATGGGCAAAGACAACACAACCAAACACCCGGAGAGGAATGAACAATACAATAGGTAAAGAAACATAACTAGAAAGTACATGTAACAGGATCTTGAAATTTACGACTTTCGAAGGCATCCGGTTTAGCAAATGTATTGTTGTGGCAATAGCATCATCCCAGTAGCTACTAGATACATGTGCTCCGATTAATAAAGCATGAGCTATTTCTAGAATATGTTGATTCTTCCGATCAGCAATGCCATTTTGTTTGAGAGCATGAGGTTTCATGTAAAAGACCATGGCTCTTGAAGTAAGTTTGAAAGTGTTGATTAACATATTCACCACCATTATCTGAATTAAGGACTTGAATTTTTATTGAAAATTGATTCTGAATCATTACATGGAAAGTCTGGAACACATTAAATATCTTATTTTTATGTTTCAATAAGTAAAGTCAAGTTATTCGGTTGCAATCATCCACAAAGGTTACAAACCATAAATGCCAGAAGAAGTAGTGATTGGGGAGGATCCCCACACATTTGAATTTTGAATACAGCTTAGAGTTATAAATTGATCTCTCAAAATCATAAATCTTTTATAAATTGACCTCTCAAATCATAAATCTTATCTCCTATGAATCACATTTAATGCAAATTAAAATTTAAGCATATTTATTTTAGTTAAAAATAAGCAAGCATAAATTACAAAAGAATAATGTTGTTTTTTTTTTCCTAAATTGCTATCATTTATAGTCAGTTTTAATTTTTTTACATTTTTATTAATTTTAGTCTTATTTGAAAATTTTATATTTTTTTAATTTGTAATCGAAATTTAAATTGTGAGTTGTTAAGTGACGGGGATACATAACATGAATATTAATATTAGTATGAATTTAATGTAATTTTTTTCTTTCCATAATTTTTTTTATTTAGATGGTTTTAGATTTTGGAGCTTTTACTATGAATTTCAAGCTCTTGTATACTTAACTTTTAATTTAAGACTTGTATTTTTAGCTCATGTATTCATTTTTCCTTATCAATGTAAACATTTACTTTATTTTTAATTTAATAAGTATTAGTAAAATTAATGCACATATTTTTTTAATTTAATTTCAAACCATGTACAAAAATACCAACTTATTATTATATTACTTAAAATAATTTCTTCCAATTATAAATTTTTTTTTTTTTTAAATAGGGGGTTGGGGGAGTCGAACCTTAGACCTTTCAAGACTACAAGATGCACTTTCCACCAGGCTAAACCTTGGAGTGCTTCTAATTATAAATTTAACATATCAAATATAAAGTTATTTTCATTATAATTTTTAAGAAACACATAGAATTATAAGAGTATTTATATTTATGTAAATTGTTGATTCAATAAATAAAAATATCGCTTAATTATTTATTAATATTGAAAGCAAAATTAAAATAAGATTCACTCAAACATAGCATAGCAACAAATACTACATAATTCAAATGCTTGTTCAATAGTCCATGAGAGATAAACCAATAGTCCTTCCACAGAGACTCCTTGAAAAGATGACATCTCCCCCAACCTAGGCATCCACCCACTTGATGAAGTTGCTAAAATTTGTGGAGGACTGACCACCTTCTCCGATATTATTTTCAGCAATTTGCTTCAGCTCCAAGGCCTTTTTTCTTATAATTTTATCCCCAAGCAATAGCTCCACCTTTTGTTTAAATTCCTCCTTTGTTATGATTCCTTTTTCATCCTTCTCTAACCCCAAACCAATCTTCCATACATCACAAATGTAGCTCTTGTTAACAAACTGGTCACCAAAGTAAGGCCAACACAAGAAAGGGATTCCATTGCTCACGCCTTCTATGGTAGAGTTCCAGCCACAATGGCTTACAAAACAAGCAATAGCAGGATGGCTTAGTACCTTCTGCTGAGGAGTCCAACTGATAATTTTTCCATGGCTGTCTTCAAATTCATTTAGGTTCGATTCTTGGGTACTGGTTCCTGGACGAACCACCCAAAGAAAAGGTTTGTTTGTCAGTTTAAGTCCAAGTGTCAATTCTTGAAGTTGAGATTGGTCAAAAATGGTGAAACTGCCAAATGCTACATATATCACTGACTGGGAAGGCTGTTGATCAAGCCATTTTAGGCACGAGGAGTCCTCCGGCCAGAACTGTGCCCCTGAATTCCCTGTATCGTAGCCTGCTAATAATGGGCCAATTGGGAGGAGCTTTGGAACCGAAGAAAATACTTCAGCCTCAAGTTCATGAAATGAGTTGCAAAGCTGCCATTCTATCAATTGTGAATCTTCCATTGCTCCTTCAATATATTTGAAAAGGGCCCTTTGACTGTACGAGTTGCCAATTTTCCATGTCAAGTTATCAGTGTAAAAAATAGGGCCGCTTGGGGATATTTGAATCTTGTGTTTCTTGATTGCAAATCCTGTAAATGAATCAAAAGGAAAATGCATGCAGAGTATTAGTAGTGAATTTATGTGGAATATCAACAACGCCAAGAATTTCTTGAGATTAAAGAATAATAATAACAATAAAATCAAGGGAAGCACTTACCATCGCTGTCGATATATCCATCTCGAATAAGATTAGGAATGTTGGCGAACTGGCAAAAAATGGCAGCTGATGCAGGCCAGAACATTGCAACTCGGATCCCCAATTTGTCAGCAACTTCTCTTGCCCACCCCATAGTTCCATCAACTACAATACAAGTGATGGGATGATTCTTGTTGATGTCTTCTATGAGATCCTGAAGCTTTTTGGGCATGGTGATCAACATGGCCTCGCATAACTTACCCAAGTCAGTTCTATCATTCTCAGGATCCATCCCATCTGGGATTGAGACCAAATTAACACATGAACCTGTAGGTTCGTTTCTGCCAGCCATTGCACTAAGCACTCTATTGTGGTTAAAGTCTGTATTGACAAAAGTGACTTTGGATCCAAGGTTGGCTATTCTCATAGCAAAGTGCATTAAGGGGTTAGCATGGCCTTGGGCTGGAAATGGTAGCACTAGAACATGTGAATTTTGCATTTTCCTTTTTGCGATTTGAGAAACAGAACAGAGAAAATGCGGAATCTTAACTTCCTCTGTTGGCTACGAGGCAAAGGAGCGGCTAATAATTTATTGGCTGCAAGGGCAAAGGATTAAACAGAAATTATAGTATATAACGGTAATACCGACTAGGATTTCCTGGTTGGTATATTAATAAATTATTTGTATTTTGACACGTATACTAAAAAAAATAAAAAAAGTATATTAATTTTTATTATATTTTGTTTTTTTCTTTCTTATTAATTTTTTGTTTATTGAATGTGCTATAATATTGGTAGACTTTAAATAGCGAAGAATTTGAATCAGTGCATTCATATGACTTTCACTTGGGCAATACATGAATTGGCTTACTACACTCATAACATAAGCAATATCTGGCGTGTATGTGATAAGTAAATATGTTTTCTAACTAATTGTTTATATCTCTCCCTGATGAGAGTATTCTCCAAGCTTATGATTCTGCATAATTGGAGTATCAGCCGGCTTGTAGTCTAATAATCTTGCTTCAGACAACAAATTTGGAATGTATTTTCTTCTTGATAGAAAAATTCCTTGTTGTGATCTTACTACTTCAATCCCCAAAAAATACTTGAATCCTTCAAGATTCTTCATCTCAAATTTGGTTGCCAATTGTCTTTGGAGTTCAAAGATTTCTTCAAAGTCATTTCCTGTAATAATCATATCATCTACATAGATTAATAAAACTATAACTTTCCCTGATTGGTATTTTAGGAATAAAGTATGATCTAAATTGCTCTGTTGGAATCCATACTTCTTCGTAGCCAGACTAAACCATACAAATCATGCTCGGGATGATTGTTTTTAATCCATACAAGGCTTGTTACAACTTAAATACTACTTAGTCTTTGAAGATGCAACGTATCCAGGTGGAATATCCATGTAAACTTCCTCTTCGAGAGCCCCATGAAGAGAGGCATTCTTCACATCAAAACTGGTGCAAAGGCGAGTCCAAGTTTGCTGCAAAAGATAACAAAACTCTAACAGCATTTAGTTTTGCTACTGGAGAAAAAATCTCTTGATGATCTATGCTATATGTCTATATGTATTCTTTTGCTACGAGTCTCGCCTTGTATCTGTCAATAGACCCATCAGCCTTGTATTTAATAAAAAAAATCCATTTGCACCCGACTGCCTTCTTTTACTCTGGAAAAGGTACCAAAGTCCATGTTTTATTCTTCTGCAATGCCTCCATTTCTTTTTTTATAGCATTGGCCCATCTTGGGTCCATTAAGGCTTTTTCTACTCCATATGGAATATGGTATGAGAATAAAGTATACACAAAACCCTTGAGAGGCTCTGGCAATTTCTGAGTAGACACATAATTGGCAATTGGGTATCTTGATTTTTTTTTTCCTTCAATATCTGGAGAGTATCTATTTAGTGGCTTTCCTCGATTATTCCTGAAGGGTAAGACAAAGCCAGCAGAAGCATCCAAGTTAGGTATGAGTGAAGGTATGGTGAGCGAGCTTACCTCAGGACTATTCTCAAGAGAAGGGTCTGTAGGTACTAAAGAGGGGACACAGCTGGATTCAGATGACATAGATTTCATAGATTCCACTCTTGGAGACATATTGACTTCATTACCATTTGCTTTCTCTTCAACTATTATTTCATTATCAGCTTGCTTTGAATTTTCTCCAAACACAGGCCATTCAAAATTTATCCAGTTCTGCTCTTCATTTTGCACCTATCTCTCAAGAGGTAAAGTGGATAATGGTGGTGGAAAGAAAGTGTTTGACTCCAAGAAGGTAGCGTTCATAGTAACATAAGTGCACTTGGTGATGGGATCATAACAACGATAGCCCTTTTTCTGTAAAGCATACCCCAAAAAAATGCAGCAAACACAACCAACCAAACACCCGAGGAGGAACCAACAATATAGTAGGTAAAGAAACATAACTAGAAAGTACATGTAACGGGGTCTTGAAATTTAGGACTTTCAAAGGCATCCAGTTTAGCAAATGAACTATTGTGGCAATAGCATCATCCCAGTAGCTACTAGATACATGTGCTCCAATTAATAAAGCATGAGTTGTTTCTAGAATATGTCGATTCTTTCGATCAGCAATGCCATTCTGTTGTGGTGTTTGAGAGCATGAGGTTTCATGTAAGTTTGAAAGTGTTGATTGACATATTCACCTCCATTATCTGAACGAAGGACTTGAATTTTGCTGAAAATTGATTCTGAATCATTACATAGAAAGCCTGGAACACATTAAATACCTCGTCTTTATGTTTCAGCAAGTAAAGCCAAGTCATTCGGGTGCAATCATCTACAAATGTTACAAACCAATGAATGCTAGAAGAAGTAGTGATTGGGCAGGGTCCCCACACATCTAGATGTATTAAGGCAAAAGTAATATCACTCTTATTCAAGTTCACTGGATAAGTAACTCTATGACTTTTGGCTAAAATGCAAGTATCCATTCGAAGTCTTCGTTATGTAGTTTCAAAAATAAATAAGGAAATAAGTGCTTCATATAACTAAATGAAGGACGTCCAAATCGGTGGTGCCAAAGCCATATTTACATCTCCTTAACACTAGTTATTTGCTGTGTATTATTTGTTTTTCTTAGGCTGAAGTCATCCATGTAAAAAAGTCCCCTCCCTCCTCTTAGTACCACGCCCAATGATCTCCTTGGTGAGAATATCCTAAAGAAGACAAAAGTTGGGATAAAAAAAATTACTACACAATTCAATTCTTCAGTGACTTAGCTCACTAATAACAATTTATTTGAGAGAGAAGGAATCAACAAAGTATGAGATAAAGGGAGATAAAGGGATAAAGAAACAATTCCAATGCCTGTTACTGGATATGTGAACCATTAGCATTAGAGATACTTATTCACCTAGGCTGAGTTATTTCTAAAAAATCATTTGAGTTAAATGTCATGTGGTCAGTTGCCGTTGAGTCGATTATCTAATCACAAGCATCACTTTTATTAGAGCTCAGGAATTCTTGTGCCAAGTTACCTGAATCATTGGAAAAATTTGCTTTTGGAATGAAGTACAATTCTGGCTCAGTAGTTATTAAGGCAACTTTACCTGAGCCTTCGTTAGAAGCACCAACTTCAATTTTTTTTTCTTTTCCTTTAGTTCATTCCACCAATCTAGATGCCCATGTAACTTAAAACAAGTTTCACATATATATTTTGTCGTTACTACAACGAGTACAGCCTCCTTCTAATTATATTTTAGTCTTTATTTTGTCATTATTAGAGAGATCCTACTTTTAATGATGAATATTATTGTTCCACCTTGGATTCTTTAGAAACCATAACAATACCGATTGTAGTATGTGATCATTACAAAGGGTAAATGATAGTTTATTGCCAAAAGAGACAAAATTATTATAAGGTAACGTTAGTATTTTCTTTATATTTTATAAACTTTAAAGGTTCAAAAAGGACAAAAGAATTGTGAAATAGGTTGAAAATATAAAGGGAGAGAAAGGGTAAATGATAGTTTATCGCCAAAGAGACAAAATTATTATAAAGTAACTTTAGTATTTTCTTTATATTTTATAAACTTTGAATTGTTATTGAAATAAAGGAAATTTTATTTTTATCAAGTTAATTTAATGATTTTTTGGGAAAAAATTTATTTTTATCAAGTTCTCTTTTGTAAAATTTAATCTTTATTTAATTAGAATTAAGTTAAGTAAAAAACTTTAAGCTCTCATGAAATTCATGCATTCAATTTGTTTGATTGGCATTTGTTTTTTATAACTTTTCAAGATAACTTACTTACCCTCCCTGGGAAGTTAACAAGGTCCCTCTCCTGCTGGCTGTGCGTAGGAAGGATTCCTTTGTCTATGGGGCAAGCGAAGATTCTCTATTCCACCCAGATTGGAAAGTTTCCTTTTTTGGCTTCTCAACAACTGGACTCATCTGGAGACTCTCCTCTTACTATGGTTAGGTTACATTTGGACTTACATCTTTGTATGGTTAGGCTTTGGCTCTTTTCTAATTCAATGATATAAAAAAAAACACGTGTGATGTGAAGTTCCAAAATTTTTTTTCCAAAATTAACAAAAAGAAAGAAAAGAAATAAAGAGGAGACGTAGTGGGATTCAAATAACTCCAAAAGATTGTGGGCACCAGGCAACGAGCCTATATCAGAAGTCCCATCCACATTTTTATCATTTATTTATAACTAATAAATCTTATCTTCTAAAAATTTCAAAAATAAGCTTTTTTATATATTTTTTTCATTAAAAAGGAAAATTAGAAAATTAAAGCCTTTTTACTAATAAACAAAATCATAAATTTTTATTTATAATGCAACTTCAAATTTAAAGCATTTTTATTTCAGTTAAAAATAAGCAAGGATAAATTGTTATTTTCTAAAAATTGCTTTTATTTATAATAAAAAAAATAGTATAACCCCTATAAATTAGTAGGGGTGTAAACGAATCGAGTCGAACCGAGTTTTGAAATACTCAAGTTTGGTTCGTTAAGTAAAATATTTTCGAACTCGAGCTGAATTCGAATTTTACTCATTTTGAACTCGAGTCGAGTATTAATAAGTACAAATTTGGCTCGTTTAGCAAATGAGTTTAGATGAGTTAAGTTTTTATCGAGTTTAGTCTCAAATAATTTTAGTTAAATAAATATATTTACAAATCAGCTCACAGACTTATAAAGATAAACTTTTAAATTTTAATGATTCAAATATATATAAGTTTAAGAGTGTAACTAAATTATATAAAGTTAAATTTTAAAAAATTTAAATTTGTGTCATGAAAGTATACGCAGGATTTGAATTTATTTCAATTATGATAATAATAATCTCAACTTACTTAACGAGACTGTTCACGAGTCTATTCATGAGTTTACTCATAAACTCAAAAACGAGTCGATCTCACGAGTCTTAACGAGCCGATCTCACGAGTCTTAACGAGCCGAATATTATAGAGTTCAAGTTTGGCTCATTTACTAAACGAGTCTAAAAATTAAGTTCGAATTTGGTTCGTTACGAAATTGAATCGAATTCGATTGAATTTTTATTGAATCGAATCTCGAGTCACTCACGAACGATTTGGTTTATTTACACCTCTACAAATTAGAGGTCTAGAATATATTATTATTAAGTTATGTAGATTTTTAATCATTTCAAAAAAGAAAAATATTTAATTTGATCCTTAATGTGATGCATTTATATAATTATATCTAGCATGTTTAGACATATTTTTATAGGATTAAGAATATTTTTTATATTTTTATTACAATTTATATTTGAAACCTATGTTAAATGGAGAAATTTTGTGTTAAAAGGATAAGGATAATATATAAATTGATAAATTAATTTAAAAAGTCACATATTTATATTTTAATTTAATTTTTTATTTTTAATTGAATTAATTTAATTTTTATATTTCAATAAAATTTTAGTCTCTTTATAAATTTGTGGCGATTTAATAATTTAGTCGATATATCATTTTATTATTATTATTTATATAAATTAATAATTAAATAATTAAAAAAAATTTAATATTTATATTATTTTACATTTTAATTTAAACATTTAAAATTTAAATGAATTCAGCTCAACATTTGTATTTATATTATTTTATATTTTAATTTAAATAAATTTAATTCAACATTTATATTTAAATGTAATTTTAATTGATTTTTAAAAATTAAAATGTATGGGTTTCACTCATTCCAATGCAAATCAATCCTTTCGGTGCAAATCAATCATTTGTGTACAATAGCATTATTCATTACTCTATTAATTACTTAAATTATTACAAAATATTTTTTATTTAACTAAATTACTTTTTCCTATTTCAATTTCAATCATTCTTTTTATTGATTTATGTTAAAAAATTTGATAACAAGCTAGAGAAATATAAAAATTATAAAAAAAAATTATTCTGTTTAATAAAAATAAAGATAAAATTTAATATTTCTTAATTATTTAAAGTTACAAATAATTTTAAATAAAATAAATATTTTAAAAACAATAAATAACACTGGATGGGAAACTCTCTATGGAGTTTATGGCCTATACAGCCTTAAAATTTCATTAAATATCAAATGATATTTGAAAAGATTTCACTTTATTAACGGTATAAAATTATAAATACTTTTTTCTTCAAAGATATTTCATAGGTGAAAAAAAAAAAGCCCAATTACAAAAGAGATCCATAGAGAGTTTGCCCATAGTACACATACATAAAATGTGTTAAACTACTCTAGTCCAGACCATTACACACAGACCCAAGGCCTAGTATAGAAACCCCACACAGTCGGTTTTAGTATAACTCGAATTCAACTAATCTGATTCAGTTCAATTCGGTTCGATTTGATCGATTTAAATTTTTAATAAATTTTTTATTTTTTACACTTTATTTATTTTTATTATTTTAAAATTTAATTAAAATATTTTAATCTTAATATAATCTAATCTCATTATATTATTGAAAATAATATATTATTATCACTAATCGGTTCGATTTGATTTTTTCTTATCAAAATCAAATCAAATCAAAATAATTAAAATTTTTGAAATTAAAAATCAAACCGAACTGAAATAAATAAAAATCGAACTAAAATTTTAAATTAATTTAATTCGATCGATTTTTTTTAAAACAAAGTTTTGAATATCACGTGTTTGACGATCACACTTTTCTTCAGATACGCATAATTTATTATTATGAGAGTGAAATTACAAGACATGAAAATATGAACTTAAATTTGTAACAAAATTTTTCTTATGACTACACATCACGTAAATGAAGATTAATTTTATACCATTAAATATTACTAATATGCCATTAAAATTATAAAAATAAGTATTATTATTTTTAAAATTTTCAATTAAAAGTCTAAATTTAATTAATTTTATAACAAATAAATATTTGTATATTCACATTACTAACCAAGTGACGCTTTCATATTAATACTATAAATTTTGATGGCATAACATTAAATGAATAATTAAAAATATTTTTTAATTATCACAATAGATCGTATTTAAAATAAAAATTAAAAAAATATAATAAAAAATGAAAGAATCAGTGTACTACCCTACTAATATATTTCTTTGCTCATTTATTTTTTCCTTCTCGCAATTCCCCAACCCTTCAAGTTACAATTCATAACTTTTAGTAAAATAAGTGGATAGCACTTATTTGATATTTATAAGAAAAAAAATTAATTTTATTAATATATTTTAATTCATTTTAGTCCTTAAAAAAATTATTTATTTAAAGTCAATTTAAATATAATAAAATTCAAATGAAGTTTTTATACTGGGCAAATTAATAATAAATGTAAATTAATTTAATTTTTATTATACTTATTATTTTTAAACTAAATATAAATATTTATTCTTATAAATAACAATCATTTTTATTACATTCATTAAAAAATTAATATTAATATTTTTTTTAACATTTAAAATCTGAATTTTATATTTTTTTACTATTAAAAATATAAAGATTATTTTTGTAATTAATAAAATAATATAATATATTTCTTAATATTAATTAGAAATGTATCAAATATTAATAGTTAATATTAAATTAAAATAATTTTTTAAAGAATAATTATTCATTAAAAAATAAGAAATAAATTTAAAATTAAAATAAAAAATAAAAGATAAAATAAAAAAGTTTTTAAAGGTTAATTAAATAATTTAATGTAAATAACTTTAAATAAAATCATTTCTTATAAAATTTTAAGAATTTTAGTAAAATTTATTTTTTAGTTCAAAATCAATTCTATGAATAAATGTATCACTCTATTAATACCATAAAGCTACATAATTTTTTTATCACAAAATAAATAAATTAAAGAATTCAATTCTAAAAATGCATTTGAAAATGAAGTGGAGTGTAATTTGTTTTAACTTTTTTTTAACACATAAAATTTACTTTCACAGGGTTGATTTTACTTATTTTTTATTCATTTATTCTTTTATTGCAATTAAAAAATAAAATTTATTAATTTTAATATAATTCATATCTATAGATCATGATTTGAGCATAAATATGTTAACTTACCTTATAATCTTTAATTATAAGTAAATAGAAAATTACATAACAAATAAAATAGAAAAATTATATAATTTTTTGCTTTAAGAAGTTAATCAGAGAGAGATAAATAATGGTAAACCATTGAAAAATAGAAAAAATTGTCAGTTTTTGTTTTATTTTATTTTCTTTCTTTTATTAATTTCTTTTATTTTACGTATTATAATATTATATATAACTGTTCTACAATAAAATTTCTCCATTTAAACTTTATTTTGAAAAATGGATAAGATAGGGTTATGGAGTTGGATTATCTAGAAATTTAAATTGAAATAACCCAATTTCGATTAGGGTTGGTTCAGCATAAAAAAAAAAATTAATTTCTTAAAATCTTAAATCAAACCGAACCAATTACGTTGCACTTGCAATTTCTGAAAGGAAAAAGGGTCATAACACTAATCCTTAAGCAATTAGGATTGTCTAACAGAACCAAGTGGGTTAGTTATATATGTATATAGAATCTTCCATTATGTAAAACCCTAATTTGTTTCCCTGATTTTACACTCTGAATTCAGGATTCGATTCATTCATGGGTGAAGAAATACGATTCGGAGTACAAGTGATATCAGAGCTGAATAGCCAACTCTTGAAACCGGCAGCGGTTAAGGTGACTTTTCGCCGGAAAAACGTTCAACGGTTTCGCGTCCGGCATTTTGGAAGGTTTATTGAACAGGAAATTACTCAACCGTCGAACCAGCAGGTATCTATTTGGATACCTGCCGGAGATTCTCCGGACATCCGTGTGTTAGTAAAGACGCTTGGATATCGGACGATGACTGCCATGGGAATACCAGAATCCGTCCATGCAGAGATCATGGAAAAAATTACATCAAAGTCTAACGGATATTGTACTTGGATTTTGGTAGAAATAGAGATGGTAAGGACAGGAAGTGACTTTTTCCGGCCGTTGGATCCGGCTGAAGGCGAAGGTGGAGGTTTTGGAGAAGGAAGGAAGATGATTCCGGCAACAAAATCATCCATTGAAGGCTTGGAAAGATTAGCGTTTGAGGATGATGATAGCAGAGATACGACGTGCGCGGTGTGTATGGAAACGCTTGATGTTGGGGTGGAGGCGATTCGGCTTCCATGCTTCCACCTCTATCACCGGGATTGCATTGTCAAGTGGCTGCAGGTCAGCCACTATTGCCCACTTTGCCGCCATGATATGCCTGCAATTGTTAATCATCAATAGTTTTTTTTTTTAATTACCCATAATCATCATTACTTTTTAAAAAACTAAACAGGTTGATATTGATTCTAGGGTTTGAAAGCAATTTTGGCTATTTCTATCTAATTACTTACTTTGCTGCCATTAAGTAAATATATTTAATTTAATTAACTTCTGAAAAATTAATAGTCTCTATAATATTATTAATCAAATATATTATTTAAAAACACTTTAAGCAAAATTTGCCCTAGAGTGAATTATTTTTAATATTATTTTAATAATATAATTTATTTTTTAAATGTATCATAATAAATTTTTTTTTAAATAAAAATCGGAAATTGAAGATCAGATTTACTAAATACACTTATCATTAATTATTAACTAGTTATAATTTTATTTCAAAGGTTAATGAACAATTTTTAACTAGTGATTTATATAATTTAATTTGTATTTATAGTAATAATGATTTGGATAATTATTATTATATTTTATATAAAATAAAATTTTAATATTTCAAATTAATAAACTACAAATAAAATTTGTTTTTCCAACACGTGGTGTGAATTATTTATTAATTTATTTTAATATTTTAATTATTAAAATATTGTAGTGTAAATTTAAAAAAAAAAAATTTAAATACTTCAGTGAATTTGTTTGTTGTGCAATTATTAAAAAATAAATTGTTATTTGTTTTGCCAAATAACAATTTGCAACTCTACTGGAGTCTTTTGTGCAATTTGTTTGTTGCCATGAGTGGTAACTACTTGAGCATTGGTGCATATTGTCCTTTTTATTTTCTTCTAATTTGCCATTAGTACATGATCCACAAGATGCAATAATTGGGAAAAAGTTCAATTATCTAGCTTAAGTCATATTGGTACTGTATACAAATATATGTGAGATTAAAAATTTTATAAAATTCAATTTAATTATTTTAATTTTCATATTTAAAATAAAAGAATTAATTGCTTGAATATTTTTAAAAAATAAAAATAGTATATAATGCTATAAAAATTGTTTGGTGTAAATGAATTATTCATATCCAAAGGTAAATACATTAAACAGCATTACAACAGTAACTTACAAAAGATAAATACATATTAAACATCATTATAACAGTAATTAATTACATTAGTGATAACTAATTATAAAAAAATTTCTCTCTGTGATGGAGGGAGGTTTGGATCACCAAGTGGAGTTGTACATATCCTTTTGATCTTTCCTTGTGTACAGTGGTCCTTTTGTGGAAGGTATTCTTTCGTTGTACTCTTATTTTTTTACTTTGTCTCTTCCCTGTCTGTGGTGTTTGAAAATTAAGAATAGCTCGGTCTCTAGTCCAACCTTCTTTCCTCAGTCCGACGAACGACAATCAGGTGGTGGGTAGAGGAGTTACCCATCATCACCACCTTAGGTAGCCCTTCTGAGACAAGCTTGAATACTTCTATTGACTCTAAGGGAGATCACTGGAGGCAAATTTGTGAAAGCTTTCTTCCCTTTGGTGGCGTACTTCCTCCCTATATCGATTTATTGTTGCATGTGCCCGAATTGAGCTTTGTCTTCTTAGAGCTATGGTTGGCTTGAGAAAAAGTATTAGTTTTCTCCGGAGTTTTAGTAGGGTTTATAACAGGTTGAAAAAGCTGGTGGTTGGTTCTTTGTGGTTGTCCAACGGCTCCACTGGAAGAGAGAGTGACATTTTTCTGTTAACAGGATTTGAGTTTAGATTTGGGTCTTCCTGCAACTAGGTCTAGATTTCCTTCTTCCTATGCTTCAATTTAAATTCTTATTTTATTGTTTGTTGGGCCCTAGATTAAGATGATTCTATTGTATGAAGTTTTGTAATCGAGCCTTGCGCCATGCCATCCAATAAATCTATTATCTTTGGAAAAAATTTACATTAGTGATAAATAAGAACAAAATACCAAAACAAAATCAATTACAAGTAAAAAATAAGTATACAGATAAAGCTAATAATAAAACAATAAATTTAATTAATATAAAGTGAAATAAGAATGACTAGCTAAATAGAAAACAAGCAAATTATATTTTTCAAATAATAATAATAATAACAATGCATCGGATAGTGATAAGATCAACAGCACCCTCGCTAATCAGAGTTTTGAATGGGCCTTGGAAGTTGCATTGCTCAGTTGGTCCTGGGTTCAGCATGCGAAAGCTGATAGAAGATGGAACCATAAATGAGCATGCGGGATGTTCTAGCATTTCAAACTTTCATGTTACTTAAGAAAAAAAAATCTTCTTTATCTTCCAGTTAAAGAACTTATTACAAATTAATTGAGATTTCATTTCCATTCCCTGGAACCCTAATGGAAAATAAGCTAACAGTTCAGATTTCACTAGCAATGCCAATCAACGACACTGCCAATGTTGTGTGGGCCTGCATTGGCAACAAGGAAGCACAGGAGAATATTTTTTTGGAGTGATGGTTGTGAACAACGCGTCCGTCCAATTGCCAGACTGGCTGCTTTGCAACTCAACTTACGAGCTTGAGCCTGGAGCTTTTAACTTTTTCTCAACAGTTGCTTCCCATGGGCCCACTTTCAGCAAGCAACATACAGAGAGATTCAGTAGGAAATTTCTGTCCAGAGGGCCCAAACCTGTCTAAAATGGGTTGATCAGCTGCCCCCAGAATCAGCCATCCATGTCGCATTTGGAAGTTTCACTGTTTTATCCAACCAATTTTCAAAAACTCCGCCCAGACCTCAGGTATAAGGAAAGGGACAATTGATGTGCCTTCTTCAAAGAATTTCGAGACAGAGTAGGCACGCGAGGCAAGGTGGTCGGCTGAGCGCCTCAACCCAAAGTTCAGGGTCAATCTGTTGCTTGTTTCGTGAGTCTCTTCGGCGGTAGAATAAGTGTCTAAAGGTGGTAGGCTTGTCAAAATTTCAAGGAAAAATTGTGGAATGAATGAAAGGGTAGCTAATTTCTTCACCCCATCATGAAAATTTATTGCAATATTTTCCTTTATCCCTGTTTATATGTGTGATCATTCCATGGAAATAATGAATTTTTATTGAAACAGAAACATACAAGTTTCAAAACAGAAATGGTATTTTGAGTGAAGAACGGCGTCATTTCATTCATCATTGTCATTTCGTATAACAAGCCAAAACAGAAAACAATCAAGTTTTAAGGTAGGGCAATGGATAGGTTAATAACAAGGCCCTCAGTAAGCCCAAATCTTCTGTGGATTTATGTAATTATCTTATCTTAAAATTAAAAAAATAATAATTTTATTTCTGAGCTATACTCCATTGACATTGTCCCTTGTTATAATTTATGTCAAAATGCAAATATAAATTGATTGTCATTAGAGTGAGACTTATTAGATTAGCTATGTCATCCAAAAACATAGAAAAACAAAACCCAAAAAAAAAATTACATTCATTTTCGAAGCATATACACATAAATCCACATTAAAATTGTGTATGGATTTGGAGCTTTGGGGACAACAAGAAATGAAGGAGATTAGTTGGCAGAAAATTGAGCAAAGGGAAAATTAAAATAAAAAGAAGTGGGTCAGTGGATGGGCTCCCAACCAAAAAGGGTTAGAGACCCATGTTTTTTATCCCCTCCTTCTACCGACCAAAAGACCAATGGAATAAAGCCATTTCCACCACATGACTCCCACTCTCCATTTCTCTCTCTACTTAACATCCTCTTTATTTATTTTTTATTTTTATTTTTATTCTTAAACAAATAATTAAAAAAAAAAGATATTACACCACATCTCTTTGTAATTTGTGACCATGACCCTTTGATCATTTTGTCCCTCCCTTCCTCACTTTGATACATCTTTTTCATATTTTACCTAGAGAGAGAACATCTGTCACCTTTCAAAAAATGTATATTATTTTACCTTTTTATAAGGATAATATTAAAAATAAATATCTATTTTGTTAAAAAAAATATTTAGAATTGGTCTCTGTTCATCTACATTTTCTGGGTTCCTTCATTTTTTAAGAAAAAGTTACAAGACAATAGAAATATTTTTTTATTAATTAAAATTTTAATAAGTTTTCTTGCAATTACCTGTACTGAAATTAACATTGTTTTATTTTTTTGACTACCCATGTTTAAATGATAGAAAAAATCTCCCAATCATAGAACTAATAACCCACTTTAGCAACAAATAAAATCACATGGCTTTAAAATGAAGGTTAGATAAGATGCATGTGTATGATGATGATGATAATTAGTATACATGTAATTAAAGAGGGAAGGAAGGAAATAGAGAGAAAAAGCTGCAAAATGATGAGTTGCATGCAGGGAATGTGCAGAACATGGTGTACATTTCATGCTGCTTCACTGTCTCTCTCCCTCTCCATGTGCCCACCCATGTGCTCCCTCTTCCCTTCTCTTCCATTTGAGCCTTTGCTGGCCCATCTCACCTTCACATGCACCCCTTGGAGGAAGCCACTCTCCCATTTCCTACTTCTTCTCTCTTCTTTGTTTTACCCTCTTGCCCCTCCCTTTTTTGGGTTTTATCTATATTGCCCAAAAATTACTATTTGGTTTCGTAAGTCTCAGTTTTCAATTAAATTACTAAGCTTTGGTTGTCGGTTTAGCTGAGTCCGTACTTGACTTTTTAATCTGATTCTTACATTACACTATTAGGACAATCTCAGTCTCATCATCTTTTTCCATGTCTATCCATTAACCAAATCTTAAAAGGCTGTCGTATCATCAATTAGGGAGCCTTTTCATTTCCTTAGGCTTTAAATGTTTTGTCTTATTTTAACTTTCTTAATACTTAAAACTTTATCAATACCTTAAACTCTTCATTATTTTTTATATTCTTTAATAACGTATTTATATTCTTTAATAATATTAAAAAAAAAAGAGAGAGGGTAAGATGGGAATTAGAAAATTGAAAGACTCAAGTGTGGAAAGCTTGGCTTGGCCATGTGCCGTTACAGATAGGCAGGCTTTTGGGACAAGAGAGTGTCCTCTGCTTCAGGCTCGCAAGTTGTGGTCTCCTCCTTCCCGCTTTTACCTTTCCAAGTGAAATACGAAATCGGTGTCGTTTTCTTCGTGATATTACAATATTAACCTTCACCTGATACAGAAATATCTGTGTATATAAGACCCACACTAATATTAATATCATGTGGCCCATCAGCGACAACTTCCGTATTAAATCATCTGGGCCGTTCAAGTGTGCTCATCTTCCAGATTTCTCTGCTCTGTTTCCACATGCTGCACTTTTTTTTAATAAAAAAAAGAACCCCACTCTATTAAATTGAATTTGATATTTTGAAAATTGGCAACATACTCATATGAACAATTCAAAATCTGAAAGAAAAAAGTGCAAGTAATGGAGAAAAAAAAAGCAATAAGGGGACAAACAAAAAGACAAGAGTGGCAATTTTGTAATAACAAGGGAAACCAAAGGGCAATATCAAACCCTCAATTACTTAAACGACGAATCCCTTCTCTTACCTTTCCTTATTTAACAGACTCGGCGTCTCTTCTCTCTTTCTCCATCTCTGAAACACTCAAAACACTACAACACACCATGAGCTCTGTCTCAAAGAATTCCAAGATTTCGCTTAGAAATACACCAAGAATAAGAAGAAGAAGAAGATTACCAATCTCCCAAAGAAGAAGAAGACTACATGCACGTGCCTGCAAAGCTCAAAGAAGCATCCCCAATGGTGGACGCTCTTGCCCAAAGGTTTCAGACAAGCTGGAGGCTCTCAAGAACCTCATTCCTGCCCACAGTGGAGAGATCGTTAAAGATGAACAGTTGTTCCAAGAAACTGCAAACTACATTGTCCTCTTGAGGACCCAAGTCCTTGTTTTGCAGAGATTGATCGAGTTTTATGGATCTAGTACTACTGAAGCAAACACTAATGCTGTATTATAGTATCTTGCTGCTAGCTAATATATTAATGAAAAAAAAAAAGGAGGTTCTCTTCTTGCTCTTTTAGATTTTCCCTTTTTTTTTACATGGGTTTTGTTTGGTTGAGGAGAAAATGCAGGGAAATGGGAAGGGGAAAGAAATTGTTGGAGCTTATATTAAATATCACTTATGCGTAAATATATGACTCGCAGCCTTAGAGAAGCTCCTGTGTTTGTGGGTTTTCCCAGATTTTCCTTCACTTTCTCATATTAAATATCAAGTTATTGGCATTCTACACACACACACACAACTTTGCTTCAATTTTCTTTAGTTAGCTTCTGTCTTTTCTGGGTTATTATTGTGACAATGAGAAGAATCCCAGTATATGTAGCATTGGGATTGAAAGTTTGGAATTCTGGATTTGTAGATTCCAATCAAATTTTTTTATCTCAGTTGGGAAAGAAATATCAAAAAGAAAATGATAGATATATCCAAGATTACAATTCTCTTTCTATTTTTAAAATCTGGAATGTGACTGCACAAGCTAGTGCAGCAGATAAGAAGGCTGGAAATAGTTTGTTCTGCATAATTTGTTTTTCTCCTAAAATGGGTTGCAGTAAATGAGGAAAGGGGGCTGCTGGGGCAGACATATTAGCAGCAAAAATTGCAGAATGTAGGAGTGGGTGGGTGAAGACAGTGACTGCAAAAGAGTGGGTGCATTCTGATAAATTGGCATAATATCTCAGTGAAATGGGCAGCTTTGCACTTGTCTCTCTCGCCATACTGTGATTGTGATGATAGTGTCTACTTACTCTGCTGCCAAAGAAAACCCATGTGCTAAAGCCAAATTTTAAGGTCCCTTTTTTCTCTTTTTCTTTTTTTGGATTTGTGTTTCTGACTTCATAGTGCTTGGCTCTGTGGATTACTGTAATTAATCATTTCCTAATATTAAGGAATCATCATAGTAAATGTCTTTTATTTGTTGATGTATGAGCAGTACAAGCATTCACTTTTTGTGGTGAAGGGGTTAATTAATGTGCATTTGATTTTCTTCTTTCTATGTATTTCTGTAATATATTACTGCCAATTTTGATGAGTTCTTTCTCTCTTCTTAGGTTATTGTGTTGGTAGACAAAGATGGCCTTTTTAACACAATCTCTTAAAATATGGAATAAATTAAAGCTGCATTTCCAAGCAACACGTTAATTAGATGTTCCACAAACCAGCATTAATCTGGATGGCCCAAAGAGTACATTAGGAAAAGAACACATAACAAGTGCAAGGGCTCCAAATAGATAAAACCAAAATCTAAATTCAAACATAGAATCCAAAACTTCATCCGAATCCGATTTGATGGCAAAAAATCTATTGTAGGAGGAACTTTTCCCTGTTGGTCATTCGAAAAAACAGAACCAAAGTGGTTTTTGCTGATTCTCCTTCAATAGAAACTAAAAGATGGCCTTTTTAACTTGAGGGGGATTTATCATATTAAATCATCACACAAGCCCAAATGTTACTAAGCCCAAACTAAGTTTAAGAAAAGTGGAAGACGATTACCGGCGAGAAAAGAAAAGAAAAGAAACTTGAGGGGGATTTATCATATAAATGAAAAATTCAAGGGGTTAAAAGGAATTTTGTTTGTAAAAGAAAAAAGGGCTCTAATCATTCCCACGGTTCAAATAATCATCCGTAGAACGAAAAGGCCCTGATGACGGGCGCGTTATCTAACTGATTTTTCTTTTTTAATTGGTCGAAGATACCACTGATTCTATGTCGGAAACCTTCACTTTCACTTTCCATTTCTCTCTCCCTCGTCACTTGGATCCAAAGCGAAGATCGCTCTCTGGCTTCAAGTCTGCGCTATTTCCGCAAAGAAGACTCAGCTGCCAATCTCATATCCCATCTCAATTACGCATTCTTCACTTTCTCCTCTTTTCGTCTCGATTCGTGCTCGGCTTCCTCGCTTTGATCTGGTGATTTGTGGAATGGCAACAATGAGGTATCAATATCCGGATGTTTGATTCATTCGATTGTAGTTTGCTTGTTTTGACTATTATGTGTCTGCAACTTCTCCAGTGGTTGATTGAATTTATCATTTTTTTTGTACGTGATTTTAGTGCCAATTTTTGAGGATTGGGCATGGTTATGAGTTATGACTACAAGCAGGATGGTGTCTTGTAATCCAGGTTGATCACTCTTCAACCATGGAAGTAGAAATTGTGCACGTAAATTGCTAATGCATTGATGTTGAGTGTTTGTTGTGGGCGTGAAATATGGGCACTACATATTACTACATATCCACTTATGCAATTTTTATGAATTTTTTTTTCTTGGTTTTTTGGGTGGGTAGGATGGGGACTAAAGAAAGAAAGCAATGCAAGCATTGCGAGTGTATAGCAATAGATTTGTGCAAGTGGATAATTCAAATTGTAGTCATATACATGTTTCAAGTCATTTTATTTCTTTAATATAATGCAATAGAAAATACCTATGATTTGGAAGATTTGCTTCTTCTTTTTTTTTTTTTTTTTTTACTTTTTGGAACATCAAAAGCTCTGCAAAGAATTAATCATTAAAGCTTATGTAATGTCCATTACTTTACAAATAGAAATCTTGAAATCGAAATCCCCATCTTGATCATCCTATTTTTCCAGAACTTGCGCCATCCATAGTTGTTAAATTGAGAATCCAAATCCTCATTTTTTGAATTGAGAACCAAGAATGGAAATCGAATCGTCGTCAGATTTATTACAACTTTTGAAAAATCAGTTAAGAATAACATGTATATCTTTATGGATATATTTTCCTATGAATTTTATCAAAAGATATTAAGCATTCAATTGTAAATAGTGTGAATGTGTAAATTTCAATTTCAATCATGGACTAAACATAAAATCAAAGGAACCTAATGCCTATGTTGCAGCCAAGCTTAAATTATCAGACTAGAAAGTTAAAATTTTAAAACAAAATTAACTAAAACTCTCTTGGCTATTTTTCCCTTGTTTTTTATTTAATTTGTTTTCCTTCTCCTGGACATTTTGTATTTCCCCCTTTTCGGAATTTGCGATTTGTTGCCATTCTCTTTGTCAATCAATGAATCTATCAATTCCTAATGATGATTCACCTTCAATTCATATGATTCCTGTCTGGTTCACGGCTACTTATGGTTCACGCATCATATTCTTATCAGAATAGGGTTGTGCCAGAGTGTCAGCATCTCACATTAATAAATTTTAAGTGGATAGTTCAAAATGTAGTCATATACATGTTTCAGGTCTTTTTGTTGCTTTAGTTTAAACAACAGAAAATTCCTGTGATTTTGAAGATTTGCTTTTTTGGAACATCACAAGCGCTGCAAAGAATTAACAATAAAGCTTATGTTAATGAGTCCATTGCTTTGCAAATAGAAATCTTGATTCATGGAAGAAATAAAAAATCCCCGTTTTTGATTCCTATATATTCTCCTGATTTGCCTTCGATTCATGTGATTCTTGTCTAATTCCTAGCTACCTGTGGTTCACCCTTCAGATTCATAGCGTCAGGTAGTGATTAAATATGATCCTTACCATGAACTGTATGATCCAAATAACACTGGTATCAACCGTTTCTAGTGTCTATATTGTGTAGCTTGTTTAGCTATGTTCTCTAATTTGTTCATGTTGAAATGCCTATATTTAAACTCAAAGCATTCTTTCACCTAGGTTGCTTTTGAATCTAAGCTAAGTATCATATCTTTCACAGGGACATTATCAGATTTGATTGCATATAATGTTCTGATGCTCTATATGGTTACTGGACCGTATCTGCTTTTAGTTGTTGTTCCTAGCTGAAAATGTCATATGATGAAGTGCTGAAGGCTGTTTTTGCTTTGCTGGATGGAATAGATCTTGCTTCTTGTATGGCAGTTTGCAAACAATGGAGACATATAGCCAGAGATGATTACTTTTGGAAATGCCTTTGTGCTGAAAGATGGCCTTCAATTTGCAAAAGGCCCAGCCCTCCAACTGTGACCTACTACAAGCTCTATCAAACATTTTATAAGCAACAATGTCACACCCTGCTTCCTCCTAGACTTTCTTTTGACGATTTAGAATTTTTCTTTGATATTTGGACTGAGGAAAAATTGATCTTCTCAGAAGTAGTCCCAGGCCCTGTTCTGCTGGCTGGAATCAGAGCCCCACCACCTGGAGTTTGTGACATACTGAGATTTCACCTTGAAGGTCCTGAATGTAAGATGACTTTACCTGTTGAGCCAAGGGTCAAAATTCATTTGAGCCAGATTCTGAGCGTTTCAGTGCTTGTAGGGCGCAAAGATTCCAATGAGGTTGCTTGTGTCATTGATGGATCTGTGTTTGATTATATAGATCGGACAGCCTATAGGGCTATGGCATTTGAATACCTTGATTTCTCCCCAGTTCACCCATTTATTCCTAATATCCGAGCATGGATATCTTTGCTTTTCATGGAAGATGGAAATGAGGGTGTCATTGATGTCTTTGGGATTGAATTGGATTTCCGTGATGCTGCAAATTCTAGAGAGGAGGTTTTATGGCTGTTGGACGTGCTTGATTGGAAGTAAAACGTGGAACAGTGTTTGTTGTGAGATACTGAGCTCAATCAGTTGCAATGTTCATGTGCCAAGGGAACTGTCCATGGGGAATAGTTCAAATGCCTTCATCCTCGGTGAATTCTGGCTTTGTGTTATATCATTGTGTTGCATATTTAATGTTTGTACATATTTCTTCTATTTGCTGCCATCAATTCATACGGACGTCTTATTAATGGGATCATCTCTCAGAAGTCTACTGCAGTAATATATTTTGCATTGAAGCATCGTTCATGTCTTCATGACACTGATTTATAGTTGAAGTGCATAAGTGTAGCATTTGATATATGATACGTTAGTTTGTGCCTTGTTGTGGCATGTGGTGTTGGTTAAGGTACGTTGCTGATTTAGTCAATCCTTTTCAACGTGATGTTGGAACTAAAGAAGGGTCATTGTTTTTGACATTTGATGTCTGTGAATAAGTTAAAAGAGAAAAGGGGAAGGGACTAAACCACAATATTTCATCTAGTTTCAATTCTCTGTCCCTACCCCACGAGCTATTTTGGGAAAAAATATTGTCCATCGCCATCCCTACACCACTTGCCATGTTTCCTAATAAGAAACAAACGATATGCCTTGATATTTTGGTTATTAGAGACAGAGGGCTCTGTTTGTTGTTTCTTTAGTTTTATTCTTCATGTTTAAGATTAAGCTCAGATGGGCTTTGAGAAAAGCTCGTGCTTCTCTTGTACTTTGATATTAATGAAAATTCACATGTTAAAAAAAAAAAAAGAAAGAAAATGGCTGTGAGAAACTTGTTCACTCTTCCTTTTGTCCATCGAAACCCAGCGGCCAAGCCATACATCATCACGGGACATAACCTACTAAGTACTAACCATCTCTTTCTCATTTTCCCCAACACAATCTTTATTTTCTGAATGAAGATGCACCTGGACTGTTTAAATTTTTCAAAAATTAACAGAAGGACTATTAGGAGGATTTCATCAAACACCATTAACGGCTGAAAGAGGAAGGATCAGGTACTAATATATTCATATATATGTGTTAAAATAGAAAGAAAACAAAAACTCTCATATGGGGTATAAACACCAGTGATAAGCCTGGTCTTTGTAGCTTTATGTATGTATGCGTTGCCCCATGCCAATGATGCCATAGGCACTTGTAGACAAGAAATGATCAGAGGTTACCGGTGAAACTACCAATTTATTGAGTCCCAGGATCACTTATCAGAAAGACATTCAACGAGGCTTTAATAGTATGATCAAATAAAGAGTGTACAGAAAAACGGTAACCTGTTTTATCTTAGAGTTGCTATTAAGAAATATATCTATATAATTAATTAAATCATATTAATTTTAATTTAGAATTATATTTAATATACTTTAATTTAAAATTGTATATTAAATAATGTTTAAACTAATACATTTCAAAAAGCAAATATCAACTCTATTTAAGTTTTGTGATTTTATTTTATTTTATTTTTTTATTATTATTTTTTAAACATTCAAATTAATTTGTATTGAAGATCTAAAAGGGCAATCGGTTAGAAAATTATAACTGGTCTAGAAATAGAAAAAGCCCACATTTTTATCCACATTTCGAACGGAACCCAATTCATTTCGAGATAGTATTTAGAGAACCCAATTCATTTCGAAATCGTACTGAAATAATTTGTAACTTCGCTCTCCACAACCTTATTCTTTACCTCTGCATCAAAATGCAACAAGTAAAAGAAAATCACCTACAACAATATATTTCGAAAATAGAGGTCAAGTCAACAATCCAAAATTAAAATATGATCTCAAACGATAAACAGTGGAAAGATAGGGAAGACAGCAAAGAAAATAAACAAACAAAATCTATCTAACTAATAACATATTCGACTGTACTAGAATTATCGACTGAAATTTAATAAAAAGAATCGATGCCATAGTATTTCAGTATCATATAGCCATGAAACCGTAATAAAAAGACAGATTCTCACTCTAATATTAATTAATCTATTGATTCACACAATTTACGATGATAATTGGCCGAAAAGAAAACCTAAGACACAGAAATTGAGCCATGCAATTAAAGATACAATCGTACCCACACGCATTTTAAACTTAGAGGAACTTCAATTCTAAAAATTCACTTCCTTCCATTTTCTGTCATTTTATTATTTTAATACAAATATAAGAGAGAATACATATGTATAATAAAAGTAAACTTTTTTTTCTTAAAAAAAGGGGAAAAAGTGAAATTTACTTGAAAAGGCAGCAGCAGAAGGGGAATAATATATATCAACCCCAGCTCATAGTTAAATGGAAAATAATACAATACATTAACAGGTGTTACTTCTAGCCATTTATATTGTGACGGTGAATACAAATATTTAGTGGATTAATATTTTTTAAAATTATTTTATATAAATAAAATTTTAATTTTATTAATTAAGAATTCTCATAGTATTAAATAACTCCTAGTCAGACACAGGCATGGTGAAGGATGATTTTACAATCTCATTCCCAGACCACCTCTGTAAGGTCCATGTCCATTGCTCCACAAAATCAACCCATGAGGCAGCCTCCACTGTCGCCACTTCCCTATCAAAATTTTATTATAATTAAAGTAAAATTATACATTACTCAGGGTTCATACAAATTAAATATTTTTTATTTAAATTTGTTGATTTGTTTTATATGTTTTAATTAATTATATATAAAAATAAATAGATTGAAAAGAACTTAAGAGGCAATGATTTTATTTAAACATGTGTTGACATCAATTGTAATCCAAAATAGATTTTGATCTAGAGATGAATTTGACATTTTCAACGTTTTTGGGTAAATTTAACATATTTTTCAATTAGATTTTGGGAATTTGATTGTTGTATTAATGATGCCAACTTTGCCTCACATCACATGCTGAGGTGTAAGAATTATAGATGGACAAAGATCCTGTCACACGTTTGATGCACACCGCCATCTTATCATTTACGTGCAACGCCACAATTCCAATTCTACCCTCGTATAGCCTGCTGAAATTTGTGCAAAAGAAATTTTCCCATATTGTAAAATAAAATATTTAATTTTATCAATTAATTATTAAATTTATAAAAACTAAAAAAAATAATTAAATTAAATTCTTATAAACTAATGATTTAACATTTATAGAATATTTTGAAGATTGGTGAGAATAAAAAGAATAGAATATATAGTACCACCAGATGGACCATAGTCCATATATAGAAATGATTTATTATAAATAATATTATAATTATTATATACTATTACGAGGACTTTGCATTTGTAGCTAGACTTTTTACAGGGCTTGAACTATTTCATTCTTTATTAAGGCAATATTTTTTTTTTTTAAAATAGGGGGTTGGGGAATTGAACCTTAGACCTTTCAAGGCTACAGGATGCATTTTCCACCAAATTAAGTCTTGGAGTGCTTATTAAGGCCATGTTTGTATTATAATACTTTAGATCTTGCTTCATTATTGTGAGTATTGCCTTTTATCATTTTAAGTGTGCTCCATTTCAAAAAAAAAAAAAAAATCATTTTAAGTGTGCAATTTTCCTTTTGAAGAAATCGACTACGTAGGCTCCCAAATACACACACATAAGGTGTATTTGTATTTGAATTTGGCTCTAAATAAAGAATCAAATAGCGTACTATTTATAATATTTTATTAGTATTGGTGAATTTAGTTAGACATGACTATCTTTTTAATTTTAAGTATTTATTCCGTTCATATGAGTCCGAAACTCTTGAATATATATTTTTTTATTATAATTATATTTGTTTAATTTGGTCTAGTTTTTATGTATATAAATCTGTTTCTATGATTATTTTAATTTTTTGTACGATGAGAGGCTTTATTAGTTGAATTGTTATTATAAATGAAAATTTTTTAATTAATTTTTTAATTTTAAAAAATATATTAATTAATTATTTTATTAATTTTAAAATTTAAAATGTCTCTAATACGGATAGACTAATTAATAGATTTTTTAAAAATTGAAAGGACCAACTAATAGTTTTTTAAAATTATAATAATTAAATAGTGAAATACTTAACGGATAAAATTAATGATGAACTAACTAATAAATTTTTTAAAATATTTAAGATGTTTTAGTACATTTTTCAAAAATTGATAGATTAATTAATAAATTTTTTCATATCATAAAACCTTAATATTAATATGTCATATACGTAGGGGTAAGCATTCGGTCGGTTCGGTTTTAAATCGAATTGAACCGAATAAATCAAAAATTAAAATTTGAGTATTTATAAAAATTGAATCGAATTGATTTTGTTTAGAAATCAAATCGAATCGAACCAATTTGATTCGATTCAATTCAGTTTGGTTTAATTGATTTCGATTTTTAATAATTTTTTTTTATTTTTTATACTTTATTTTTAGTATTTTAAAATTTAATTAAAATATTTTAATTTTAATATGATTTACTTTCTCTATATTATTAAAAATAACATACTATTATCATTAATCGGTTCGATTCGATTTTTTCGATTTTTTTTATCAAAATGAACAAACTAAAATAATTGAAATTTTTAAAATTAAAAATCGAATCGAACCGAATTGAATAAAAAACCAAACTGAATTTTTAAATTAATTCAGTTCGATCGATTTTTTCGATTTGAATAGAACACTGATCACCCCGCATACATACTTTGTATACAATAATTTTCAGAATTAAAATAATATAACATTGTTTTTTTAGGAAAAATTATGTAACTTCATTGAGAAAGAAAGAAGTACATCAGCAATTACAGGAGGAGGATAACTAAATCATTCTCCAGTTCTTCACTCGGATACTCGAACTAACAAATGAGCGGTCACACTCGCATAACGACTAACATGAAGAGAAATTAATTTCGTTCAACATAGCTCGACATTTCAAAATAATAAAGCCATACGATATCAAATCAATATATCCCGAGCTGTTCAACATAGGGATGTCAGGCGGGCGGGTTTTCACGGGTACCCGATCCGTCCAAATCCTATTAGAACGGATTTGGATTTTTATAAAACGGATTTGTGCGGGTTCGGGTTTGAAAAATTTTACCCGTCTCGGATTCGGGTAGGGTTCGGAATTAAGTGATCGGATACCCATTACCCGAACCCGATTACCTATATTAACAAACTAATCCTAATCACTCATTCCATTTTCCATTTTACTGATTCCATTTTTCATTTTACCTCTCTCTCTCCGTCAGCGCCTCTCTCTCCTGCTTCCCTTCCCTCTCTCCCCACTTCACTGACTGCCGGCATCCCAATCGGCATCGGCACCGGCGACGTCTCCTTTCTCTTCTCGGCGACGTCTCCTTTCTCTCCAGTCAGCCATATCTCCTATCTCCGGTCGGTGACATCTCCCACATCCCACTTTCCACGGGTCCCTCTCTCTCCACTTCACTGACTGTCGGCACCCCAATCGGCATCGGCATCGGCACCGACGTCTCCTTTCTCTCCCCGGTGACGTCTCCTTTCTCTCCAGTCAGCGATATCTCCTCCCACAGTCCTACTTTCCACGGGTAACCACATCTCCCACACATCTGACATCTCCCACAGTATTCTCAAAAAGAAAAAGAAAAGAAAAAAAGAGTGGGTCTTATTATTTTCTACCCTGCTCCCGTCCTCTGATCCGTCGTCTCTTCTTTGCTTCCTTTCCTCCGGCAACCATATGAACATTGAAAATAATAATAATAATAATAATAATAATAAGCATTCATATTTTTTTTTATATTCTGGTTGTTTTTCTTTTTCTTTCTTTCTTTTTTTTTTCTTAATTTTTAGTATGAATTGCTATATTCTTCATTACTTTGAATTTTCAAATTTCTTTTGAATATGTATAATGATGGTTGTGAAATTAAATTCATGTGGTACATAAGAAAAGGAAGATGAGTATCCATATATTTAAATTTTTATCATTGAATTGAATTAAAAAAAATCGGGTTCGGTCGGGTTCGAATATTATGCGGGTATTGTTAAACGAATTTGGAACGGTTACGGGTAATAAAATTAAAATACTAAATGGATTTGGAATGGGTTTGGAAATTTTATATATAACCTGGTTCGAATTTGGGTACCTCAATTTCTAGGATACCCTCCCTAGTTCAAGGCCATAACAACTGACTGGCATCAGATTCTAGTGCCACCCTTTCCCATCCTTGTTTCTTGATCCAGTTTAAGGCTTCTCGGACGGCTAGTAATTCAACAACCTTCACTTTCATCTTCCCTCCTAAGCATGAGCCTGCATGGTCTCGGACAACCAACCCTATACTCGTTATGCCTTGGCTGTTATCCAATGATACATCTACAATAATTTTCAGAATTAAAATAATATAACGTATTTAAACATGCAACAATATATGATCCTAAACATGTCCTCTTCAATGTGTCGTTATCTACTTCCCGTTTCAACGACAAAGAGCCACTCTCCTCAACTAACTAACATTTACCCGAACCTAAATATAGATTTTAAATGCCATTTATTTCATTCTATTTCCATGATAATTTATATCTTTTTTTTAAATCAAATATTTCATTAATAAAATCTAGAAAAAATATTAATAAGATATGTCAAGATAATAAATTACTATAATAGAAAACAATCAATCCAAACTCAGGAAATTATTTTCTTCACACAATGCATTAGCCTTCTTTTTTTTTTTTTTAAATCTCAATTCAAATTACTATTATTATTATTATTTTTTTCCCAAATTAAGACCTTCCTTATTAAACCTGTCTGAAAATAATTACTAGAATTTCGCAGCACCGCTGCAAAATTAGTTCATCCTGTTAAATAATTTACTTTAACATTTTCTACATTTTTAACATTTAATAATTAGAACCATTCCATTTATCACAGTTTAATTCTGAATTTTATATCACTATGAATCAATTTAAATGGAGGATTTGCATGTTTCCAATGTTTTTATTGCTCATTGCTAGTATCTTTGCTGATAATATTAATTTTATCCTTAAAAAGTTATTTTTATAAAATAATAAATAATTTTTTTTTACTAAAATACATACAAATCATTCTTTGTAAAATAAATTATGCATGATTTTGAAAAACTGTTATTTCAAAAAGAAAAAAAAAACCGTTAAATATTCCAATCCGAATTTAATTATGACTTACAAGCTGGAACGGGCGTGTCCAAGAAATAACTTCCCAAAGACGAAGGAAAAGTATCGTCATCAAATTCACCCAAAATTTTGAAGATCCAATAAAACTTCTCCGAGAAGCTGGCTGCTCGACGAACATCAAACAAGAGGGCATTTCCGGAACTGGGCGAACTTCTTAGTTCAAACAGCATAGATAGATCATCGGACCACGCAAGTAAAGCGGGGTCAACCAAGGGCATTTTCGCGATTTAATCACCTTGGTCCCTAAAATTTCCACACCTATGAAACTAAATCCCTTTAGCCCCACCCAAAAAATAACTTTCCCCGCCATTTGCATCCCTCATTTCTCTACCCAATTCTCTCCTTCTAGGGCTCCCAACTCTCTCTGCAACTCATAAAACCCTAATTCTTCTTTAATTGCCCCATACTTCCCCATTATTACATCACTACCACTTATACACTACTAACGTGGCTCTTTATTCATGCTTTTACTTCGCCACTTGTTAACTCACCGGTTAATCAATCGATGAGCTATTCAAATTCAAATCTAACCGGCTCAGCTTCAAGCTGGAGCTCCGGTCCACGGGGCATAGGGCTATCCAACACAATACACTCGGAGGTAGCGCCTTGTTTGCCGCTGCCTTCGCTTCCGGTGTTCTGTGGCGCATCGGATCCGCTCCTCCGGTTATTCGACGATGCTGCTGATAGTAGTATCAGAGGTGTTTGGTCTTTGAATCGAAGTGAAATTTTCGCTCAGTCTGCTCGAATCGCTGATCTACTTCGGGAAACGGATGTTTCCTACCTGTGAGTTTTTCCATCATTTTTGAGCTACCTTTTTTTTATAATTATTTTTTAATATTATAAGTACAGGTTGGAGTTTGAGTTTAGGAATCTAGTGAAATTAAGTGGAAAAATGCGGTTTCATACCTCCCTGTTTGTGAAAATGTGAAATTAAGTTTGTTTATATTTCTGTGAGTAGCTTAAGGTATCGAGATATTGATGCAAGTTTCATTTGCACTAAGAATTTGTGGTTTAACTTGTGAATTCGGGAAGTAACTTAGATGAAATGTAAAAGTATGCGGTTTAAGTTTTCTCTATATTTTTCCCTTTCTTAATTGATAGTTTGAATTAAAGTAACTTAGATGAAATGTAAAAGTATGCGGTTGAAGTTTTCTCTGTACTTTTTTTCCCTCTTAATTGATAGTTTGAATTATCTGAATTTTAAGCACCGGTTTTGCTTGAGAATTTACGTTGGAAGCAAACTTAAATTTTATAGGGTTGTTCTTTTTGGCGGTTTCTCAAGCAAGCCTTTAAGCTTTCTTTCAATTATATGCCTGAACTGTAAAAGCCACAACTTTGCAGTGATTTGCATGACTACCTTACATTGAAATGATCACAATACATCAGAAAACATTTTTAGTATTTAATCTCTTGATCTCTGCAGTTTAGTCAAATAAAGTCATAGCAGCTTCAAGCTCAGATAATCCGACTCTTTATTTTACCATTCTGTACCCGTGTCGACATGATACTTATGAGATATGACATGGAATATGTATCTGACACATGTCTAGATTATAATTATTACTATATAACTTTCTTTTTTTCTATTCTAGTTTATTTTATAAACTTAACATATCTAAGCACCCGTGTCTAAATTTAGATGTCTACTTATTTTATGTTTAGAAAGTTGACAAGTCAAACATAGACGTATCTAAGTCCAAGTAACATAGGCTTCAAGTACAAGCACCACTGACCTTGATTCAGTATCCTTCTTTTTCTTTTTCCCTTCTGTTGATATGCATATATTTCAAATTACAGTCATGGCCATGCTCACGGTCTTGGTTACGCATAGTAGAAACAGGCATGTAACATAATAGTAACGGTCTATACCTATGCAAATTCTTTTGAAAAATTTGCAAAGTTCATGAAATAAATAAATATTAAATTATTCCATTAAAATTAAAATATACAACTAAACAATAAGTATAAATATATCAAAGAAAGACATTAAATTCATCTCTTATAAATAATTGATAGTAATCAATTTAAAACCAAAATAACCATATGGATGGTAAATTTTAAAGAACTGACTATTTAGTTTATGATAACTAAATAAGGTAATTTCAAACATACTATTTAATTTATTAAAATTAATTCAAGAGTTAATTTCATGATTATTTATTTTTCTTAAATTGTACCTCGCCAAAGCTTAAATTTACACATAGCAATAATATTAAAGCCTAACACTTCCTTTGATATTATTTTCTATTTGTTTATGAATTCCCAAAAATTGATTCAAAAAATAACTGAGAATTAAAAAATAAACAAAAACTCACACTTTGCCTCCTTGATTTTAAAATAACCTTATTTATTTGATGGTTTATGCACTTGAACTCAAAATTTTTTAGAGAAAAAAAGGCTTTCTCTTGAGTTGATTGTGCGAAAATTGAGATAGTTGAGAGAAAATGACTTGGTTGCCTAAAGAGAAATTGAAGAGGAGCTAAAATGAAAAAATCAAAATAATTTTCTTTTCACAAACAAGGTCCTCTCTGCTGCATTTCATGTTTAAAATTTTAACTAAGCCAAAAGATCCTCAGCTGGAGAAGTAACAGCTATTACACCTTTAAATAATGGTCGATAACAGCCATTACCTGTGTATAACAGCTATAACAGCCTTTACTGTTGCAATTTAAAAATCCTTTAAATGATGGTAGTAACCCTTTAAATAATGGCCATTACGTAAAGTAAAGGCCATTATTCATCCATGATACACATGCTAGAAATGCATAGTTTCTGCTTAGTATTAATCGTTCTAGCTTTGGCTCAGATTTTTGGCTTAGCTTTTAAAAAAAGTTACATACTCCAATATTATATCAACTGAAGTGGCACTGTTGTTTCAAATTATTATAGATAGTCTGAACAGTTTACCAGGTTCATGTTTTGCCTATCCTATCTTAATCTCATTGAGTGGCAGCATTTTGTTTATACCTGTTGTTCTTTACAGGAACCTTAGAGACGAGATAAGGCCAATTTCAGTTGAAATTGTTGAGCCTTTGGAGCTCCATGAGCAGGTTCTTCAATGCAATCCTGTAGCATTTGAGTATGTAACTCGCGGTAAACTAAGTACAAACTGTTGCTCTTTCAATTTGTTCTCTCGCCCTTACCCACTTAAGTATCTCTGTTTCTCTATTCAGGTATGATGGTACTGTATATTTGAGTAATATGTGATTTACTGTCAATCGATGAAGAAGGGATGTGCATCTAGGAGAATTTTAGATTTGTGCTGTGAGATATATATGTTGCATAGGTTAAGCTCTTAGATTTAGGTTATGTTGCATGAGGGTAGGTATGGCAAGGTAAATTGTGCCACAATACAAGATGACAAACTAAAAGAAAATCCAATTAATGTTTATTATACTTGTTGAGACTAATCATTTTGCCTTCTGGAAATGGATGAGATTGGGGGCGTAATTTTTTAAATCTGTTTTAAAGATTAAATGCCTTGTCTAATTCCCCAATCGTGTTTTTAATTATATTTTAACCTGTATTGTTCCTTTGCATACAAAATGGGTGATAATGCAGTGATAACTTATAGGTGACTTAGTCCTTGAAGTGTTTCTAAGCCACGCGAAACCCACACATTGTGGTAAATTGTTTGTATGTGAATTAGATAATGGAATAGATAATTGTAATTCTATTGACCATGAATTATTATTTAACATACTCATTGGTGAAATAATTTTTGGTATTTTATTCTATCAATATGATGTCATGGTTACATTTGGAACTAGGATTGGAACTTAAATAATTAGACAGTAAGGATAGCCTTCATTATTATGTAGTGCTGATAGCTGATCAAATATAGAAAAATAAGTAAAAAGAATAGAAGTCAGATTTATATCATAATTTTTCAAGTTTAATTTAGATATGCCAAAATCTTTTTGACTTTGCTGTTTCATAATTTTCTTTTCCTGTGCTAGTGAAACTGTTGTTTTTATGACAATCAGTGTTGTGCTTATGGTTTATTACTTTGTTCAAGTTTCTCAGATAAGAAGCAAATTTCTGGAAGTACCGTATTTGAAAGCAAGCCTATTGGGCCAAGTATACATGTTTTGGGTCAAGGTCAAAGAGATTATACTGTAACTCAAAATCACCAGTTCAATCCCATTCCTAATGTATGTATGCGGTGGGACTTAGGACTTTGCTATGCATGATTGATTTGTTTCTATACTCTTGACATTTAAGATAAACTGCAGGAGGTTGCATCATCTTCAAGAAGACCAAAGGTCAAGAAGAAGGGCACTGATGATGTACCACCATTGGTACAGCCAGATCCTGCTGAGCTTCAAGGTTTGCAATATGATGATAATTTCACGCTCTCTTTCCTCTTCTCCGTATTTATGCTAAAATTTTTGGTGCTATCTTTGTTTAGATGCCACCATCGGGGGCTTCTGTGACATGCTAGAGGACTTGTGTGGTAGAGCTGAAGTTGTGAGTGATGATAGGGGAGAAGCAGAGTGGTTTTCATTGCCTGCTTCTGATATTAGAATGCTTGTGAATGAAATAATGTCCATTCGTTCAAAAAAACTTCTACATTTGGTTCCTGTAGATATTTTTGTAAGACTCTTACGGGTTCTAGATCATCAGATACACCGAGCAGAGGGTTTGTCTGTTGATGAATGTGATCACGTGAGTTTCTTGTTCTCTTATTTTGGTCCTGAATTCCTTTTTATGCTATGTTTTATTTGTGGCACTGTACTTATGCTTCCTTCTTTTTTGTCTGGCGTTTTTAATGTTTTTAGAAGATCAGATGTTAAGATTGTAATATTTGCTTTTTATTTGGTATTGTCTTCCAACATAAATCTCTCATATTTCTGCATTGTAGTCCATTATCTGTTGTTTCTTAGGATAATTTTGCCATTCACCAATTGACTGGAATATTTATCTTGGCTTTTGTGCACTAATTCAAAAATCCTTAAAGAATGTCTTTAAATGAAACCTCAACTGATTATGAGGTTAATTTTACTAAAGAGAATCAATTTATGTTTCCAGATATGGGATCTTGTTTAGCTTTTGTGGATGTCAATTATTGATTGCTGTCATAAAATGTCTTAGAAATCAATGAGTTCTACAGTCTGCCTTTTACTTGCATCGCCAGCATCAACCATGTTTTGTTTATTAAAATTATAGTACTGGAATCTTCTGTATAATTTTCTTTTCAAGGGTTTTCTTGATGGATAAATATCTAATCAGGTTTCAGTTGAAAGATCTGATTTGTTGATTTCCCCTTAAATCTTACCATGTAGATTTTTATTTTCATGATATTCTACACCCAGATGTATGATGTAGTTATTGTTTTCGTTCCTAATGTTGCAGGATTCAGACGCAGTCTCCTTGATCTTTTGTTCCTTGGAATCCATTCATGCAGCTCTAGGTGTAATGGCTCATAACAACATGCCAAAGCAACTGTATAAAGAAGAGGTTCATCTTATATTTTTATTTCTTCATTTGTTCTTTCTAATCTAGATTAACAGTGTATCATAATAGTTCTCATGTTTTTTATCCCCCTTTCTCTTCACACAGTGTGCCTGCCTTAGTATTTTATATGATTCTAACTTCTTATGACTGATTATGGCATTTTCGTATCAGAACATTGAAAGAATTCTCGAGTTCTCTAAGCATCAAATAATGGATGTAATGTCAGCTTATGATCCATCATATCGCGCATTGCATAAGCCAAATGAAAATGTGGCACCTGAAGGTATATCTTATGTGTTTATAACATGCCTGCTGTTTTCCCCCTCTTTTTTTTTGACATCAAATTAATTAGTTCTTCACTTTCTATGCTCTTTGTACATCTAATTCTCTTGATTATCAGGTGATGAAGATGAAGAAATTGAGACTGAATATGGTTCAGCAAGCAAGAGAAGGCGTACTCAAAAGAGTACAAAACTGAAGAAATCAATATCAAACAAGTGTGCTTATCAATATACTATTCCCTGACATTGAATATTATTGTTAAATTTGGGCCAGGCCTAACTCACCCCAAAAGCTAGCTCAAGGGGGAGGAGTGCCTATAGTCCATATAAGGGGCACATTACCCCTTTCCACAACCAACCGATGTGAGATTCAACACACACCCTCATGCCCAGAATTTTTACTGGTGCGTGGCACATTTATGGGGCGCCCAACATCAGATGGGGAGGCTCTGATACCATGTTAAATTTGGGCCAGGCCTAATTCACCCCAAAAGCTAGCTCAAGGGGGAGGAGTGCCTATAGCCCATATAAGGGGCACATTACCCCTTTCCACAACCGATGTGGGATTCAACAATTATGATGCTTTATAATTTTTTGGAAGTGAGGTTTCTTCTTATTCTTGATGGGTTTTTTTTCTTTGGTAGGGTCTCTGGTGCTGTGAATACCATACTACAAAAACTGTGCACTGTTCTTGGTTTGCTGAAGGATTTGTTGTTGATAGAGAGGTTATCTGATAGTTGCATTCTACAGCTGGTCAAGACAAGCTTCACTACATTTCTGGTGGATAATATCCAACTCTTGCAATTGAAGGCAATTGGTTTGATTAGTGGGGTGGGGATCTGTTCTTCATTTTTATTCTTTGAGCGCTTGTGCATGATGTTTCTACATGTATGCATATATATTTGGAGTCGAGAATGAATATTTATCATACTGTTCTTTGGTCTGAGTCTCTAGGTTTTCTAATGGTGATACAGATATTCTATTCATATGCACAACACCGAGCATATATTATCGATGAAGTTGTTCAACTTCTCTGGAAGTTACCATTTTCAAAACGAGCAGTAAGAGCCTACCACCTGCCTGATGAAGAACAGAGGCAGATTCAGATGATTACTGCTTTGTTAATTCAATTGGTTCACAGCAGTGCAAATCTTCCTGATCCTTTGAGGGAAGCAACAACTGGTAATTCTATTTTAGAAGTCTCTTTGGATGCTAGTTATCCAACCAAATGCCATGAAGCAGTCACGGAGACATGCTGTCTTTTCTGGACCCGGGTTCTTCAGCGCTTTGCATCTGTAAAGAATCAGGATGCTTCTGAAATGAAAGTTATGATGGAAAATCTTGTTATAGATCTATTAACAACTCTAAACTTACCTGAATACCCTGCATCAGCTCCAATCCTGGAGGTGAGATACACACACTCACTCCCTTAAAATTAAATAAAATTTTTTTTTCTTCTCTGAGGTGTTGGAATGCATATCCCTTGCATCTTGTTGGACTGATACCTAAGAAACTTTGTTGCAGGTTCTTTGCGTATTGCTACTCCAGAATGCTGGGCTGAAATCCAAGGACATTTCTGCGCGCTCCTTGGCGATTGATCTTCTTGGTACAATTGCAACCAGATTGAAGCAGGATGCTGTCATTTGCAGCAGGAACAAATTTTGGATATTAATGGAATTGACTGATGGTGATAATGTTGATCATAATTATCCTAAAGATGGATGTTGTGTTTGCTTAGGTGGAAGAGCTGAGAAGACACTGTTTATGTGTCAAGGTTGTCAGAGATTGTTTCATGCTGATTGCATGGGAGTAAGGGAACATGAGGCTCCTAATCGGAGTTGGCAATGCCAGATTTGTGTCTGCAAGAAGCAACTTATTGTGTTACAATCATACTGCAAATCACAGAGCAAGGATAATGGGAAGAAGAATAACTCTAAAGCTTGTGATCCCATTACCAAAGTCGAAATTGTTCAACAGTTGCTCTTGAATCACCTCCAAGATTCTGTTTCTGCTGATGATGTGCATCTTTTTGTTCGATGGTTTGTACATGAAGCTCTATACTCACTGTTTGTATATCTTAATAGGTATTGTAGAGAGTACTTGTTTTTTCTGGTTCATGTACAGAGAATTTTTGTGCAGGTTTTATTTATGCTTGTGGTTCAAGGATGATCCAAAATCTCAACAAAAGATCATGTACTACCTTACTAGACTCAAATCAAAGCTTGTCGTGCGTGATGCTGGGACTACCCATTTGAATTTAATGAGGGACTCAGCAAAGAAGATTACTTCAGCTCTGGGACAAAATAGTTCTTTCTGTAGAGGGTTTGATAAGATTCTTCATATGCTTCTGGTCAGTAAACTATTTCACTAATTCTGTCTTTCTAAGCAATGGTCTTGAATCTTACATTTTTGGTATTTCCAGGCAAGTTTAAGGGAGAACTCTCCTGTAATTAGGGCCAAAGCTTTACGAGCAGTAAGTGGAAAGTTACATTTGTTTATCTGCAGGGCTTTTGAATTTGGAATAATTGTCTGTTATGGCTGATGAAGTAATCAATGCTCCTTTCCCTTTTGTATGATGGGATCAGGTCAGTATGATCGTAGAAGTTGATCCGGAAGTATTATGTGACAAACGTGTACAGTTGGCTGTTGAAGGAAGATTCTGTGACTCTGCAATATCTGTTAGAGAAGCAGCACTGGAACTTGTTGGTAGGCATATTGCATCACATCCTGATGTTGGACTGAAGGTTTGTCAAACTAAATTCACTCATTTATGTACATTTGTGGGACATGGTTTTATTATTACATTTGTATCCTCATCATTCTAAATTTTGGTGGTGTTGCAGTATTTTGAGAAACCTTAACTAGTTTAGGATTAAGCCTTGTGCGTTGTTGTTGTTGCAGTATTTTGAGAAAGTTGCTGAGAGGATAAAAGATACAGGAGTTAGCGTTCGAAAACGAGCCATCAAAATTATACGAGATATGTGCACCTCAAATGCTAGCTTCTCTGAATTTACAACTGCTTGCATTGAAATCATATCTCGCATTAGTGATGATGAGTCGAGTATTCAGGTAATTTGGAAGCAAATGAAATGAGTTTGTAAATAATTATAATTGTCCATCTCTCTTGATGTTAAATTCTTTGCATATATTGTATAATTATACTGCAATTAATCTAGCCTTTTGGGTTAGTGAAAATCTTGTGAACTACACTTGTCAATTTTTATCATTGTTACAGTTAGCAGAGCATTATCTTATTGTTCGACGAGTTACCCAAGTATATAATGGTTCATGACAATGTCATCTATTTCATTTTTTGAATACCATTCACTTGCATGAAAAATTGTTTATTTCTCTAATTCTATTTCTGATTTTTATAAGTCTATTATTCTAGGATCTCGTTTGCAAGACATTTTATGAGTTCTGGTTCAAGGAACCATCAGGTTTGCAGACACAATATTTTGGAGATGGTAGTTCTGTGCCCTTGGAGGTGGCTAAGAAGACTGAGCAAATTGTTGAGATGCTGAGAAAGATGCCAAATCATCAGCTTCTTGTCACTGTTATTAAACGCAACTTAGCCCTTGATTTTTTCCCACAATCAGCTAAAGCTGTTGGAATTAATCCTGTATCACTTGCATCAGTTCGTAAGCGCTGTGAGTTAATGTGCAAGTGCTTACTGGAAAGGATATTGCAGGTAAAGTTGTTGCTTGTATATGCAAATGCTTTTATTTGGTTTTGAGAAACTTATTTGTTAATTTGTTCTGTCAGGTGGAAGAAATGAGCAGCGAGGAAGGGGAAGTGCGCACATTACCTTATGTGCTGGCATTGCATGCATTCTGTGTTGTGGATGCTACACTTTGTGCCCCTGCTTCTGATCCTTCCCAGTTTGTGGTCACACTGCAGCCATATCTCAAGAGTCAGGTGATCTGAAGTTTGCTTTGTGATGATTTGTGCTTTTCTGATATTGCCTGATGGCATAAGAGTGCTAGTTATAGTGATTTTGTTTAAATAACAGTATTGGAAATGGTGTGTAACTGTCTCTTTCGGAACTTGACCTCTAATATTATTTAGGGAACCAATGTGGAACTGTTGAATAATGAGCCATTACCATATCAAGTAAATAATTCAGAGCAATGAGAGGTTGCACTTGGAAAATTGCTAAATAAGGGGCTATTATGTTGTGCAATGGTAACAGTCTTAGGGCTGTGATTGCAAATCAAGAGCAGCTTGACCATGTGAAACTGTTGAAGTTTATTATCAATTTAGATTTCTATAGAAGGACCTATTAGACATGGTTATAAGTTTTAACTGGGTGCTTTGTACCTTGATTTGCTTACTAGCTCTAAAAATAATTGGCCTATTAATAACTCATAGAATCATATTTACACTTATTTGACTTGAGTAGGGTGTGAATAGTAGCCACCTCGCCATGCAAGTTGATCATTTTCTCAACCTAATGATGCCCCTTGACCTTCGTCATGGTAGGCAGTTTGTATTTTCAGTTGTAATCTTGGATACATATAGATAAATCTGAAATCAGGCCGTCCTAGTTGCATATTGGTCTGTTGGTGGAGGTCATTTGTATGATCTAATTGGCTTTTTCTTGTGTCCAGGTTGATAACCGAGCAGTTGCTCAGTTACTGGAGAGTATAATCTTTATAATTGATTCTGTTCTTCCTTTGATCCGAAAGTTGCCTCAAAGTGTTGTTGAAGAGCTTGAACAAGATTTAAAGCACATGATTGTTCGGCATTCATTTTTAACAGTTGTCCATGCTTGCATCAAGTAATTTATACTGACCTCTTCTCTCTCTCTCTCTCTCTCTCTCTCTTCTCTCCTTTTATAATTTTTCCTAGTCTTTTCTTTCTATTTTTTTCTTCGTTGCTTTCTTTTGTTAGTCTTTTGAATGTCAGGGTTGTACTTATAACCAGATTTCTTTAATCTGTGCACTGCCCCTTTCCCCTCAACCCGTTTGTTTTTCTCTCTTTTATTAGGTGAATTGAATATATGTTTGGGTAGTTTGGGTTGAGGAAAGCTATTGTTCTATTTTGTGCTGAAGCAAATCCTATGCTTCTTGTTGAGGTCAATAGTGAGCTATAATTGTTTGTACTTTAATACGACTCTGCTGCATCTATCTATCACAATGTTTTTGCGTTGCATGTGAAATGAGCACTAATGGCATTATATTGACCCCCTTCAAATTTGTTACTTGCTTTGGTACATTACTATAAATTCTATTATGGTCTATGGGGCCAAATACATGTTGTTTTCTCATAGTTGTGGTACAGTTTCTTGTAATGGAAACTTTCTGTATATTGCATCTTGGAAGATGTTGGTTTTGGGATCTCTAATGTTGTCAATTAACATAGTATATTAGATTGGGAGGAAAACAAAGGATTATACAGGGATCTAATTTATGACGTTTATCTGTTTTTATGTGCCCCATGTGATTGTTTAGATGAACTTTTTTTTTATAAAAAAAAATTCCCTTCAACTTTTCAAATTTATAGCTGTTTGGATCTTGTTTACCATGACAGGTGTCTTTGTTCTTTGAGTAGAGTAGCAGGAAAGGGTGCTGCAATTGTTGAGTATCTTATTCAGGTATTCTTCAAACGTCTGGATGCTCTGGGAACTGATAACAAGCAGGTTGGCAGCTCTATAAGTTTTTCATCTAATTATTTGGCTGCCATATTCGTATATATTGTATTTTATGACTTGCTATGAAGCTAAGCCTCTACAGTATGAAAAGCTGCATTCCGTTTTATGTAGTCTTATTTCTATGCTGTATGCATGTGGATGATACAAAATGGTTTGGATGGATGACAAAATTGTTGAACTGTCTAGATTGTTTCGCACTTAGAGCAAAAGATAGGTGTGATATCAAACTGCTCTCCTTTGTGCTTGCTTGCTTAGGTAATATTTATATTTTATTTTTGGAATCTAAGAAATTAGTAAATTTATTTTGCTTAAAAAATTACCATTAAGAAAAGATCAAATAGAAAATATTTTGGTTCAGTTCTTCTCGAAAATTGTGAAAAGAACTTCATTGAATGGCAAGGATGATCCCAAAACTTCATTGAATAATAAGAATGTGCTCTTATAAAGCTGTAGCAGTAAATATACATGTCAATATTTGACAAAATTTGTGAATGCAATGTGAGTTTGATGACATAAAGTTTGAGTATCTATGTTGATTGTCCATGATCCACACAGTCATGAAAATGTTCGAGTTCCAGTTTTCTGGGAAAATGATCATGTAGAATAATATTCTTTTTATATATTACTTTTTGTGATTCCTTCTCAAATGTTGTGGTACTGGATCATATTGTCTCTGTCATATTATGGTACAGAATCCAGCCAACTGCACTTAGATATATATGAAAAAAATGCTTCAAACACTTGATTGGCAAGAGAGTTCCTATACTAAAATGACAAATTTGAAAAACAACAGACATCATGGGGGTGATTATTCCAAAAAATTAATCATGTTTTGTTTGTTTGAAATCTAAACACGGTTTTAGTCAACTTTCAATTTGACATCAATGTTGCAACTCTGTTAAAAGTTCAGAGTTTAGTCAATCTAGTAAAGTGAACAACTCCTTTTCCATGTGGCCATGACTGATCAAAGCCATTTTTTACTTTGTTTGGCAAAGACTGATTTTCAAACTTACTGTTTCCATAAGCATAGACACGCAACTCTAAGCATTTTGATGCTTTTAAGGAACTATCTGAGATTGGGAGATTGATTTTGACTAGTTTAGACTTTAGACAAAGCCAAGCTCACATCTAGTCAAATTAAATAAATCAAATATGCATATGCCAACATCAGTTCAGTTCAATTGTGCTCTACTTGCTTTTTTAATTGAATTGAGGTATCCAGGACATGCTCTTCTCTATTGAATTTGTCGCTCTTGACGGCACTTTTCAGAACAGCTATCCTTGGTGAATTTCTGTTCTGTATTAGTTTCACATGAGGTTTATTTGACTAGTTTAGTGCATATTCTTCCTTTATGCAACAAATATTTTAAACTACAGAATATATTAATTTAGACTTTTTCCCTTGCGCTAATTGCAGCTAGTGTGTCGTTCTCTGTTTTGTCTTGGATTGCTCATTCGCTATGGGAATTCTTTGCTGAGGATCTCTAGTAACAAAAATATTGATGTTGTCAGCAACCTCAACTTGTTTAAAAAGTATCTTCGTGTGGAGGATTTTGGCATAAAAGTCAGATCTTTGCAGGTATTTTGTTGTTGGCCTAATTTCTTTTGAAGCCTTTTTTATTTAAAGTGGTACTTATCTAGTTTTAATTCTTGTAGGCGCTAGGTTTTGTTCTAATTGCTAGGCCGGAATATATGCTGGAAAAGGACATAGGGAAAATATTAGAGGCAACTTTATCTTCTGGTTCTGATGTTCGTCTTAAGGTATTAAGTCCCTGTTGTTCTGCTATTCGATGTTTCACTGGGTACTAATTATTATTTTGTTCAGATGCAAGCATTGCAAAACATGTATGAATATCTTCTTGATGCTGAAAGCCAAATGGGAACAGAAAATGCCAGTAACGATGTAAATCATCGTCCTGAAGAGGGGGGCCAAAGTGTTCCTGTTGCTGCTGGTGCAGGTGATACTAACATCTGTGGGGGTATAGTTCAGTTGTACTGGGATAATATTTTGGGAAGATGTTTGGATTCTAATGAACAAGTTCGCCAGACTGCACTTAAGGTGAGAACCCCAATTCTTGTTCTTATCATGATCAATCAGTGCTATAAACCTGACCATAGCTCACGTGAATGGGAAGCGAAGCAATCAACAATTTTTGTACTGCCTAAGGGAATTTAGAAAATGAAAGCTGTGAACATGAATAAGTGTAATGTTTTCAGGTTGAACAGCAACTTCTAATTGATGTCAGTATAGGAACTAGATGAAAAATTTCGTGGACTGATTTCTCCTATCTTCCTTGTTGGGGAGCACATATTCTCACTGAATTTGAGTTGTGCCTTAAGGCTCCCTTTGTTTTGCGGAAGATATTTTCCAGAAAACTTTCTAACATTTGGGGCACTTGGAAGATATTGGTCAATGGAAATTAGTTTCCTGGTCAAAGGAAAATTAAATATTTTTTAAGAAAATGACTTTTATTTCTTTTTTTTAAAGAGCAAGTCATTTTATGGATTTTGAGGATCTTATTAATATCATTGGATGTTCTATTCGTGAAACTTATTAACTCTATTTATTTTTTAACATTGCAGCCAAATAATGGAAAGGAAAATATTTTTTCAACTATAAGTTATTTTCTGTGAAAAACGGAGGCTTAAAGTTTTATTTTTTTTTCTGCTGCACTCTTATGCAGATTGTGGAGGTAGTGCTACGTCAAGGTCTGGTTCATCCTATCACTTGTGTTCCGTACCTTATAGCACTAGAAACGGATCCTCAGGAGTTGAACTCAAAGTTGGCGCATCATTTATTGATGAATATGAATGAAAAGTAGGCTCCTCCAATCAAACTTCCCCTTACTTTAAATGTTTTTATGTCAACTTACAAGTAGCTTCATTCCAGGTATCCTGCTTTTTTTGAAAGCCGGTTGGGGGATGGCCTTCAGCTATCATTTATATTCATGCAGTCTTGCAGTGTTTCTCCTGAAAATCTAAACCTAAAAATCCAAGCTAGAACTGCTGGAAATTTGAAGGGAAAACCTGAAGGCGGTTCGCTCATTCAAGCAAGGCTTGGAGTTTCCCGGATTTACAAGCTTATTCGTGGAAACCGTGTTTCAAGGAACAAGTTTATGTCTTCAATTGTGCGTAAATTTGATAATCCAAGCTGGACAAATTCAGTTATTCCATTTTTGATGTGAGTTCTCTCTCTGTGCCAGTCCAGATTTCACTTCTCCCCTTTCTGTATATTATTTACAGAGGTTGCTCGGTTTCTTTTTACAGGTACTGCACAGAAGTACTTGCAATGCTGCCGTTTACAACTCCCGATGAACCACTTTATTTGATTTATGCTATAAATCGGATAATCCAGGTTAGGGCCGGAGCACTTGAAGCAAATATGAAGGGCTTAATTTTACATTTGTCACAGAGAAATTCTGGGAAGTCGCCCCATGAAAATGGGGTAATTCAGCATGAGCCAGGGCGGCCTGTTCTCCATCATATGGCAACAATGGATTTGAATGGGTTAATTCAACAAGAGCCAGTTCCACAGCCTGATTTGACTCCTTTGACATCACTTGATTTGAATGGAACAGTTCAGGAAGAGCCTCATCTGTTCTTTAACTCTAATGCCTCTAGAGAGCCAAAGATGGATAAGAGCTCAGCTGATTCTTTCAGCATCACAGTAGATGATGTGGAGAAAATCCAGGTATGTTTATAAGCTGATATCCAAATGGAGAAAGCTTTGGTTTGAGTAGCGGAAAGGTTTTATCTGAACATGTACATGGTTTATCTGGGGAAGGGAAAAATGGATTTTCTTATTTGTCATCCTTCGTTGCTTTTTTTCTTTTTGGTGTTTTGCTAGAGCACATTGTTATTTGATGTCTTGGCGTTTATGACCTTCCTCATCTTTATCCCTCTTTTCTTTTTGGATGAACTATTACATGTATAAGAAGAAATGTCAGCATACCTCCGTTTACACTGTTATGCTTTTGCAGGTTAATTGTCTTTGGGCAATTGCATTGCAGCTTCTTTTGAAACTCAAGAGGCATCTAAAAGTTGTATATAGCCTGAATGATGCTCGCTGCCTGGTAGAAATTTGGTTTCTGCCCTTACAATTCTGTACTGCAGAAAAATTTATATTAGACGAGATGCATGGTTGAAGATATAACTTTGCTTTATATGTCTACTATCAGGCTTTCTCTCCAAACGAACCCCCAAAACCGGGGGAAGTTCTATCAAGGCAGAATATTCCCTTTGACATCAGTGAAACATCAACTAGTGCGCCATCCACGTATCAAGATTTGGTGCAGAGATATCAGGTGAAATGGACATCCTTTCCTAGGACAGCAATGACATTTGGCTCAATTCTGATACTTCTATTCTAATTTTTTTTTTATCACTTTTCTTGTACAGGAATTCAAGAGTGCTTTAAAGGAAGATGCAGTTGATTACACCACTTATACAGCGAACATCAAGAGGAAGCGCCCTACACCTAGAAAGACTAAATATGGGCGTATGAATGGAGATGGTGACGGTGATGATGATGATGATGATGCAGATTGGAAAGGAGGGGTACGGCGACAAGGTGGTAGTGGCAGGAGAGGTAGCTATGGTAGAGCAGGTAGACAGCGATGATAGCTTCTTGTAAATATGAAATAGTTAGGCTAACATGTACATTAGTTAGGAGAAAGAAAGGCAATAGATTAGCATGACAGCAAACAAAGGTAAAGAATTCTGGAAACAGAAGAAAAGAAAGAAAAGAGGTCCTGGGATATGCACAGATTCTGTTGGTGTGGGGCCAGCGGGCAACTTTCAGGAGCTGTTTCCATTTTGTAATTTGCTCAATATATTGTGACTACATTCTTTTCTGTCAATGAAATTCAAGATTTTTGCGTCAGTCTTCCTCTAGGAGGGAGTCAAATGGTAAAACGAACGTCTCAAGTCTTTTCCTCTTCTATTCTCCTGCCCTAGGAACTCGCAATATCTTAAGTAGGAGGTTTTTTTTTTTTTTTTTAAATTTTGTTTGTAGATTGTAAATTGTGTTGTATATTATGCTACAAAACATAATCTTCCTGTAATTTGTAAATGGAAATGGAACGTTCTTTACAGTTTTTTACGTGACATGATTTATTCATCCAGCAAGAAAGTTTATTCCAATGAGGGATTTCGGTTGAATTCACTCCAAAAATTTTGATCAATATTTGACAATATTTAAAAATGACTCATCTCCCATTGAGGCTGCTTCTACATATCAAACACAATGGTAAAGTATGAGTAGAGCTTTCTGCGGACCAAGATAGAACAATTATTCGTTTAAAACATTACAGTCAAAAATCAAAAAGTGTCTACAAATTGCAACTTCTTTAAGTTACTTCTCTGCAATTACTGGCTGCTGCTAAGTATACTGATCCTTGTAAGAGGTTCATGGTGCAATCACAAATAAAGGCTGCATTTAATAAAACCCAAGGACTTCAGATCTGAGAATATGAAACACGAGAATATGACATATGTGGAGTAAAGAAAGAAATAAAGAAAGATTACCATGTCCACACTAACTGGTTTCCCATCTTCTACCAAAATCTCAGCTATGGTTCCAGACTGATCAGCCTAACCATAAAACAATTGATTAGACAAAAAAGTGAAATATACATCCATGCCATTATTTCTTGAGAGAAAAATAATAACATACCTCAATTTCATTCATTAGTTTCATCGCCTCGATAATGCAAACGACCTGTCCTTTCTGCACTCTATCTCCTACCTATGAAAGAAACAAAATATATGGAGGAAATATTGTTACTTTGGCATGATAATTTTTAAGTACATACAAGCTAAGTCATGCTCTTTGGGGATCTAGGCATTCTGATGGGTAACTAGCTTTTAAGTGGTAATGAGCACAGACCTTCACAAATGGAGGTTCACCAGGTGCTGGAGATCGATAAAAGGTTCCTGCCATAGGGCATTTCAGCGGTGCATGAGATGAAGTACTTGTCTTTGCAGGGGAAGGTAAGGCAAGCACAGGAGCTGGAGGAGTGGAACTTGGAGGGGGAGAAGCAGGAGCTGCTGGCGGTGGAGATGGAAGTGTGGGATTTTGGTAATGAGGTTGGACAAATGTGACAGGAGCTGCCGCTGGTGGTGGTTGCAAAGCCTCTTTTTTCCTTATTATGAGCTCACAATCTAATTGCTTCAGTTGGAGCTCTGTGATGTCTCTTGAATCCACAAGCCTGCTCATGAATTTAAATGAAGAACTCTCAACTTAAGCAATGAAATCGATTCATGTGCATGACCAGCAATTTACAATGGCATGACAAAAAAAAAGCAGGTTGTTTTTGCTTACTTGACAAGGTCTGACACTTGCGTCATGAATGCCAAAACTGATGATGCGTCCTGAATATTTTCTGCAGGCTCATCTTTCTTCTCAGGTGACGTAGCTTTGGAGTTAGTGTCCAGCACTGGCGCAGAATTTGAAGACTTCTCGAAGATGGCCTTGGATACAAAATTTAGTCAGCCACGATAATGATTAATGAAAATCGGCTCATGATTTAAACATGTAATCTTTCTTAAAACTTATATATGAGCAACCCCTCACCTCATTTAGCTGTGCCTGCACCTTTATAACAAGAGATTGCTTCCTGTCAGGCCACTGCAAAATAGAAACAGATCATTCAACAATCAAGAGCAGTAGTATCTCCGCTGGGACATTAGGGTGCTAGAAATTGATAAGCAAGTCCTTATTATTAGGCTTTTGGTGACTGATTATAAAAGAGGAGCTCAAATCCGTTTAGTAAGCTGAAAATAGCTTGACTAAGGATTGAGCAGATGAAGTTCTAACTAAAAAGAAGACAGAAAAATTGAACCCGATAGTGATTTCAATTATGTTTTTGTGATTTCTTTAGGATCAAAACTAGGCTGACATGTAATACTTTGGATGATGTTTAGAGTTCAGCAGTGATTAATGTTGGTTCAGAAAATCACAATTCCAGTTTCATTTAACACTGAATTTCCAGTAAATAATTTTTAATAATTTTTATTTTTGATTTCTTTTACTAACAAAGAGAGCACTAATCGCCACCATCACCACTCCATATAGAAGTTGGTATCTTTATACTTGGATTTGAGTGTTTCACTGTGACCAATCCAATATAGAAGTTGGTATCCATAAATACCACTAGATTCAAGCTATAAACATAAAACTTTAGCATCAAGAAATCGAAAAAGCGGTCCTCAGTCCAGTACTGTCACAGTGAAACAATCAAATCGAGCTTAAAGAGAATACAAGAGTAGAAAACAAGACACATACATATAAAACCAGGATATTTACCAACCATTACTGTTAAAAAGAAGAAATAGCAAGCAAGAACCAACCTGAAATCCAAGAAGATTGGAAGCACGAGAAGTAAAAGAAATGGTGGACTTAGGATGTGGGTTTGTAGCATTGGATCCAACGCGAGCAACCAAAGAGTTCTTAGGGCATGGAACCGAGAAGGAAGCCATTGTTGATAAATTTGGCACAAAACCAAGATGTAAAAACCAGATGAAAAAATAATGGAGAGGGCAAGCGAGGGGGCGGAAATTTGTAGGAGAAATGGCGGCGATGGGATCGAAGAAAGCTGATAGTAAATCAAGAAAATGAAACACAAAAGCCAAGGAAGCCAACGGCAATAGCTAAAATTTTTTAAGGAGTGTTCGAGCGGAAGTGGGTTTCGATATTTACAATGAAAAACCCACTTCACATCATAGGTTTTCAACTTTCTTAACTAACCACAACCATCTCACCCATTTCACAACACGAGACAAACACCCTTTCAACAACTTGTGCAAGCGATGATTATGGCGTGGGGTCTTTTCTTTAAGGCTTATCTTCATTTTGATTAGTTCTTGCAATTACAATTTTAACAGGTTCATGATCGTTTGCTATTTGTTTGATCAATTTCGTTCTCCACTTCCATACTTGAAAAGAAACACAAGTGGCCTCTTGGAAAGTGGACGTTTAACCAACAAAGGAGAAATTTTGAAAATAAACTTCTTTCAAATATATAAAAGATAAAACTTCATTCAAACGATTAAAAGAAAAAAATCCTGAAATCCAGGCAGTCAATGGGTTGGCACAGACGAGCGTGCTTATCTGTCGGAAAGTGACACACACATGGGGAGGAGTTGGCAGTTGAATTAACAATGAAAGACAACGCCGCCAACGACACCCAAGCAAGCGAGGGTCTCAGTCGAGAAATATCGACAAAATCTGCTTTTATTAAAAGCAACAATTTTCTGAACAATGTATTCTTTATTACTGAAAAATAATAGCATTACAGAGAGAAACCTAAACAGGAAAAAAAAAAAAAAAAGTGATTTGAAAATGCACACTTTCGGGAGAGCCCCAAAAGATGGTGGTTGTGTCGCAAAACCATCAATACGTTGTTTATATCCGCCCTGTAATGTGCCAATGCAGTAATAAAAACAAGAGTGATAATCTAGTAGCGGTTCAAGTAAGTCCTGCGTCTGAACCAATTGTAGTCAGGCAACCCCTGGATGGGACCCATGGCAGCAATTGCAATATCCTGTCAAAAACCAAATCAATACATTAACATGGAAATTTTCCTTTCAGTTTTGTAGTCAGAAAAGAAACGACAACACTTTGGTTGGTTGCTACCTTGTCGTGAATAAATCTGTTAGCAACACGTTTAATTGTGCTAGCGTCAACAGCATCAATCCTAGCAAACAATTCTGCAAATGGAATTCTCCGGCCATATGTAAGTAGCTGCAACCATTAACAAACATGACAAAGTTAGCAGCAACTTTATCCCAAAGAAAAAGGTTAGACGGTAAAATGCCTTATGCTTAATGTCATCCCTGAAATTGTTGGGGTGTTCCATAGTTCATTTCCAACTTTTTATCCAGAAGTTTCAATTTAAACTCATTGTAGCAAAAATTAAGAAGATTAAGAAATTGAGCTTCTTGATTCTGGACTACATCACGAAATTTTAGTTCAAAATTTTAATTGAAACTTCTATGCAATTGGAACAAAAAGTTGAAAATAAACTAATTGAACTTTCCCAATAAATAAAAAATTGAAATAGAACTTCTAGACGTAATAATATTGTTATAGCAGTAAATCTTGCTCTCCCTACACATGATTGCCAATTTGCCATCCATAATTTCGGACAATGATTCTTTTAGACTATTGGATCAAAAAAGAAGTCATGAGAATAGCTACTGTTGATAATCGAATAAGGAATCACAAGATGTGCTCCAACCATATGATGAAATCCAATAAGGATAAATGGCCTAACATATCAGTACCATATGATGAATACTATGATCCTTGTTTTGCCTACTGAACTGATATAAGAACATTATATCTTTTATACACAGTTATGCCAAGCTTAATTTTTGCTAATAGAATAGCAAAGCATAAGATGTAGCTCAATTAGTGCGTCAATACTACAAAATAACGCCAGATTTCAGTAATCACAATATTCTGTTTCAAGATGACTCCAGATTTGTGTTGGATTGACTATCATGTTCAGCAAGCTCTTAATGTTACTAAAGGTTATATATGTACACTAAGGTTTAAATTAATGAGGACAGAAAACAAAACTGAAATATCTCAGCTAAATTAACATGCATCACTTGATATAGCAGAATATTTTTCGCTTAAAAATGCAGAATTCATGGACAAGGAAATCATTTCGAGGCTTAAAGCAAAACTGACACATCAGACTAAGAACACACCCAATAAGTGGTCATACTCTGGGTATCCAACATACACCAGGTAAGTCCAGGTAAATTGACAAGGAAAAATAGAAAATATACTTTTGGATTATCTCTACTAAGCAATTGCTTGATAAATCTACTGGAATTTGGCTAATAGAAATCACGCAATCATTAGATTTAACAATTCACATGGAAGCCAATTCATCCAACTCTCTTTTCTCTGACTGTATGTTTTATTATAGGAAAAAAAGTAATACCTGGCGTCCAATATCTTCAGCTACAGGACTGGTTCCATCTATGTGAAGTATCAATGATGATTTCAACTGCAATCAGATATATCAGTATGTCGATGGCAGCTAAATCAGTCCATAGGACATGCTCAAGTATCAATAAATAAATATATCATATAGATACTAAAATCTATCTTCCTAGCAGATTTACATGTTTGAGGAAACAACCCCCCCCCCCCCTTTTTTTTAATTTTTTTGGGGAGGGGGGGGGGGGGGAGATGCTTTCACTCTTGGCCCATTTTTTTAACTTTGCCAGTGTTCCCATCCCTAAATTTATTTCTTTTGAAGATTATTAATTTGGAATAGGCATGTAGCTTCAATTAAATTAAATGAAACGTTGATGAATCATTTGATCTCGAGAAGTATATTAACAAATCCAATAGTCTAAATATTTCGAAATTCTAAACTAGCTTATGTAAATGATAGAATCAAAAAATGTAAAAAATTAAATTAAAATCAATTTATTGGATTAACAAGTTACAGCTTTTCAACATCAAAAAGAAAAAAGTTGCGGCCTTTCTTAGAAAACTAATTCATATATAAAAATAGTCATATTTATAGAAGTTGCAAAATTTTAAAACTAAATCTTTATGCAATATAGTTAATGTACTTTTTTAAGCATATTTATCCAACAATACTATTTTTCATAAAACTGTTTTCTTGTTATACGGAAAACTAACATAGTTGTGCAATACAGAATTTTCAAGCTTGTATAACAGTATATAGAGGCAGATGAATGTTTAAAATGCATAAATATATGGTAACCATGTGATTCATTTTAATGTAGAAACAAGATTACACAAACGGCAAAGTTGCAAATTGAAGGTTCAGTTTAATATGCTGCCAGATAGTAATAGTATGCCATAATTCAGTACATCGGATTTTTCAAAAAAAAAATTAAAAGCTTATATTATATCTTGCATGCTTAATTGCTTGTTCAATGATGCGACTTATTATCATTTAACACACAAAGTATTTCTACCAGCCAAAATCAGCAAAATGGTTCACCAGAAAATAACACAATTAATAATAAATAGCATGTCAAGTAAAAACTGCCCACACTTTTACAGTGTTCAATTTATTTTTCATTTTATCAAAAAAGAAAGTGAAAACAAATATAACTAACTTGACTTTGAGCAAACTAGTTTAATACAAATATCAAGTTCCATGGGAAAACATATGTTTCAGTGGCTACCTGATTACGGGCACGTGTGACATCAGCTTCTGAAACTCGATAACTTAATTTGGTTGTCTCATACATAATTGCCCAGGCTAAATCATCCAAGCAATCTGGCTGCAAATATAAGACAATTTTTCATCAAAAGACAAGGAAGTTGTTATCAATGAGAGTCAAAAAGATAAAGAAAGTGTCAAAGGACACAAATGCCATCCTATGCATCATAAAAGAAATAGCTTCTGAATGTGAAGTAACACCCAGAATCAAGGAAGTGCATTTGTATCTAAAAACACATTTATGGAGACATAGAAGGCAAATTAGCACTAAGACAGGTTATGTGAGTTCAAAGTTCACCCTACAGCTGCTTGCTCCAATCTTACGCTTCAATCAACTATACACTAATATTATATTATCCTATCAGTAAAATCATGCTTGGGATTTATTTTTCCCTGACTGATATCTTCAAAGAGCCTCCATTATAAGAAGATTTTGTTTTCTTCCACAGAATCACAACAGGTCTCAGACATTTGACTTGGTCTACAACCGCACTTTCATCTTTCCCCTCCATCACATTATTGAAAATCTATCACTTACAAATGTAAACTAAAACAGCATGCAGTTTACAATGTTATTATGTAATCAAGCATTCCTCAGGACTAACAAAGATATTAAAACAGGATAGTGGGCTCACCTTAGCAACAGCATAAACACCAAACAGGCCAGTGTCTTTATAGTTGGTGTTAAAAGCCATCATGCTTTCTGCTATTTCGTTGATACCAACCCGTTGTGCAAGCTCAGAACTGTTTAAGGGTTACAAATTAAATTAATGCACAAGCTAAAATGAAGACACTGTCTTGTGAGAGAACTTCTAGTTCACAAAGTATTGTGGTTTTACAGCAAAAAAGGTATAAAACATTGAAAATCAATCATAAAATTTGAGGTCAGTTTCAGTCTTAATTTGGGTGGAACAGGTTTGAGTCCCAAATGTCCTTATTGGAGCTTCCTTGTTTAAGAGCTCCCCCCCCCCCCCTCCCCCTTTTCATTGATTATATAAAAACCCTTTCTTATAGCAGGTGTTGTAGACAGAAACTAATAGTGCAGCGCTTACCCCATGTGCTTTCCACCTCCAGCATTTTTATTCCACGAACCAAGCATAGCCTGCATGACCATTAGAGCAATAGAATCTGGATCTGTCCAGGAAGCTCCTTCAAAAGCAACGGCAAATTGTGCCAAAGGAACATCATCATCAATTATCCTAACCTGAATTCCATATCAATAATTGAGAAAAGTTTTCTAGAACAGGTAAAGGAGTCAAATAAAGGACATTTTTAAGGAAATTCAATCAATATCCCCCACCTCAGATCCAGTGAAAAAAGCAGGTTCTTTGCCAACCAGCTGAGAAGCAGTGGTTGGATCAGCTGATAACTTAGTAAACAACTTCTTTACTTGCTCAACAACTTCTTCATGCTTAACTGCTCCAGAAGCTACAATGACCTGCAACGAAGGTCCAACTGATATTCACGATGAGAAATTCAAGATTAAATCTGTATAACCAATACATTAAACAATAGATATGAAAAGAAACACAGACATCAGCAATTCTACAGAGTCCACTATATTAAACACAAAAATCTCATCAGTTATGAGTACCATCCGGGGAGCAGTATAGTGTGTTTGTATATAGCTCTGAAGATGATCTCTGGTAATAGACCTGACATTTTGCGCTGGTCCAAGAATAGTTCTGCCAAGAGGAGTGTACTGGAATGCAGTTGCATGCAAATGATCGAAGATAACTTCCTCAGTTTGCCCCTCAACCTACAAATTCCCATGAGACAACTTTGGGTGTCAGAAGAGAAGTAAGATCACAAAAAGTTTAAGCCAATCAGGAAAAACCGACATCAATACAAATTGTAGAACCTCACATCCTCGACAACCAACAAACCACCACCACCCCACCCCTCAAACCCCCAAGAAAAAGAAAAAAAAATTGAATTAGCATTATAACCAAAGAAATATACAATTTCAATCATCAACTCAAGCTCCTAAAAGGGCAATAATTCAAACATAATTAATAAGAACACACTTTTCAATCAACCGAAATGAAAAGCACACAAATTTCCGCAGCAATCACCAAAAATATAACCCACCTGGAATATCAACAACACGCAAAAATTAACCAGAATAACAAAAACATAAACCAGAAAATAGCTCATTACCTCCTCCATTTCCCTTAAAATCACATCTCTCTCGCGTCTAATCCGGTTCTCGTCGAATTTCGAGTTCTGCAATATATCAGCCAAAATATCCAATGCCTTGTTCACATCCTTGTCCATAACTTTGGCATAATAAGTAGTCTGTTCCCTACTGGTGTAGGCATTCAAATGGCCACCCATGTTCTCGATCTCCTCCTCAAGGTCTCTCGCAGACCTCCGCTCGGTGCCCTTAAAAATCATGTGCTCTAGAAAATGTGCCGTACCGTTAGTATCTTCAGTCTCGAAGCGAGACCCAGCATCGATCCAGACTCCAACTGTAGCTGTTTTTGAGGCGAGAGTGGATTCCGTCGCGACGCGAAGGCCATTAGAAAGCGTGGTGACTCGGGTTTCAGGGGCGGAGAGGATGTGGGTGTGAGTCGTGAGAGTTGGGTGAGGGGACCCGTATTTGAGGAACCTGGGGTCGGGATTCTCGAGCTGTTGTAGCTTGGATTTGACAGATTCAGCGAGACGGTCGTAGATCATGGCATTAGGAGGAGGAGGGGCGGGAGGAGTAGATGGCGAGGAAGAGGCGACGGCGGTTGACGAGTGTCTGACGGCAGAAAGAGCGGAGGGTGAAGGTCTGTGGGACCGGCGGGCTAGAGCTAGAAGATGCTTCAACGCCATGGTTGGACTGGGAAAGGGTGTTGGGGCTAGGGTTGAGAAGGCAGACGACGGCGAGAAAAGTAGCAACAACTGTGACAGAAGAACAGGATGATAGTTATAAGAGTTGCAGGGAGCTTTGACTGGTTTTGGGTCATGCCAAGAAGAAACGGCGTCGTACAAGTAGAATGAGGGAGATTTTTCGAAATAATTTTGTAATGGTTCATAATTAAAGTTTCCTCGTATTTCATATTATTTTTAGTATTCTAAAGAATAATGTAACGATTTTTAAGACTTTCCACGTGCTTTCAATTCCTATAAATGAAATTCCATTTTGATTGGAGAATTTGAAATATATATTTTGTTTAATTTATTAAAGTGATGAATATTTATATTTAAATATACATTTGAAATAATTTACAAAACATTGTGAATTCAAAAATATTTTAAAAAACTCTTTGTAATAATTTATTAATAATATATTCTAAAATTAAATTTGAACTCACAATTTTAAATTAAATTATTTAACGCTTTATTTAGAGATATTAAAGTTTTAGTGTATTAGAGTTTGTAAGTCATCCTTACTTCGGAATGATTTTAAATATAGTCTATTTAGACATTAAGGATTATGACGAGGAAGTGTCATTATCTTTCTTACTAACTTTATTATCCTAACTAGGCTTTCAGAGTGTCCTCAACCATCTCATACAATGAGTTAGGGATGATAATATTCAAAATACTTTAATGGGTACACTTGGTGTGATCTTAAACGAAATAATATTTCATATATTATTAAGATTATATCAATATTTTTGTTTCAATATGAAGAATGGCTAATGCACTAATGCAGGTCTCCGGCTCATAAATTTTATGACATTTACAAGTAATTAATACGCTGGGTATTCTTGTGATTTTTTAATTTATTATTTCCTTTCATTTTATAATTTTTATTTATTTTTTTTAATTATTATCCACTTTTTTATTAATATATAAATTAATTATTAAATTTTTATTTTATTTCAAAAAAAATTTCTCAAAATATTAAATGAAATAAAATTTCTCAAAATATTAAATAAAATAAAACCTCTCAAAATTTTTAAATAAAATAAATAAATATTATGAAACGAGGGAGAGGTATGTAATATTTTACACAAAATAAATTTACAAAATTACTTATATTTGCATGCAGCCATCCATAACATCTGCCTCTACTTACATATTCATGTTTGAAATTTAAAATTTTATACTGAATTGCGGATAAGCATTGATCAAACCGGTTATGAGTATAAATAATTGCTTAATTTTACTTTTTTCTTTCAATGAATTTTTTTATAGACGGAAATTTTATTAAAAGAGAATAAATTACATAAAATGCCTACAACTAGCACAAGCACAAAAAATAACATCACTGAAACCTAAATACATATAAAAAAAAACAAAAAGCCTAATATGAGAAGACTCAATATTGGAGCCGTAGAACCCGAAATATCAGGTTTGATCCAGCCAAAAGAACTAAAACCTATTTACATTTTACCCAACCGTAGAGATGGAAAATCCACAACTAAGTTGGGGGACTGTTAAGAGTAGAGAAGCTTCCAATTGAAGCAAAAACATCAGCAAGACCCGGAAAGGGAAAAAAAAAAAAAAAAAAAAAAAAAAAACCTAACTCCAAAGATGAACTCTTATTCCACCATAATATAGTGCATCTTTCACGGTCCTACTTATCAATGAAAAATTAGAAAAACACACTACACACACATACATATATACATACGTTAATTTTCAGAATCTTCATTTTTCAAGTTCTTATTAAAAGATATTCTACTTTGACCAAACATTCAAAAAAATAATACTGTACTCTCTAATTTTTAGGACAAAATTCTCAAATTCGTTACTGAGAGCACTTTTAAAAATTAAGGAAAAAAATCAAGTAGCCTCCTTTAGGCTTACACAGCGTTACAAGGATTAATAGTCTTCAGATAAATTTATAACCTGAAAACTATCATGACTTATTATAACGACTGATCAAGTACAAATAGTCAAAGAATTTATAAAACTTGTAATACCAACAGCGAAATCGAGGACGGAAAAAAAGCAGCATACTAGCACCTGCCCCGTATGCCTTGTGATCATTTTCTGGAAACCTTGTTTTAAACACTTCCGTTGAAGAAAAATAGCATCCATAATCTTCACAAGCCCTAACTAATTTGCCCCTAAATGCCAACGATACAGCCATTTGCTTAGTTATTGATGAATATGCCTGCAACCTCAGGATTTCGGTTATTGCACAACCAAGATTTCAAATGTTTATACCTCCAATAGTAACACAAGTAATTTGCGAAGAGTTGAAAGACATCATGATAGGATCACAATAGCGTCTCTTTGTAACAAAATTTAGGACTACGAGATGACGTAACGATTACATTCCCAATATGTCAGAAAATGCAAACTGAAAGGAACCATGTTCATCTCAAATACACCGACAAATGAAACCCAAAAAATGTCATAATAATCTGATTGCACCAGTAACATATCTTCAAACAGATTAAAACAGAAGGCTAAAACTACCAAAATAAACTGTTTTTCTGTAGCAGAAGCCAATGTTCGGTTGATCAAGGGGCAACCACAATCCGCCCAGCCACTTGGTCAAGATCCCGTTGACCGCTTGAAGTGATTCTCCTCCCACTACCTCACAGCAATTGTATGTTCATCAGTAAATAATATAATAATTCATCAAGATTATTGCGGCACTGTGAGAGTGTTTTGGCTTTAACTAGTAAAACATCAGGCTTATAAACCTTAGTACTTATAAGTTCATTTAAGTTTACAAGCAGTAAAAGTTTTTAAACAATTTGGCTAACAAGTACACGTTTGGTAAAAGATAACTTCAAAGCATATTTATTGGTAAAATTAATAAAAAGGTGTATTAAATAAAGTATGGTGTATTTTAAAATAAGGGAACTACTTGATCAAACTAGCTTATAATCCCACTACTTACAAATTAATAAAATGAAAAATTGCTCGCCTCCAACACCTTTTCCCCCAAATATATCTTATAGCTTAGTTATAAGTTCAAAACATTTAGAAACAAATAGATAAGCCTACATTTAGAACTTATAAGCTTGTGTTTAGAATTATAAGTGGGTTTGACAAACTAATTTTAGAGCTTATGAGCTCATATAACCAGCTTATACATTAAAACAAAACACCCCTTATAAAAATTTACCATTCGTTAACCTTATCATGTGTATCACTCCAGGACCACATAGCAATCTTCCTAGTAATGAAAGACAGAGACATGTGAACAAAGATTTAAATGCAATGCAAAACAAAATCCATCCTCAAGAAACAATAAAAATTTGAGAAAAGAATCAGTGAACCTATAGTTTGATGTATGGTATAATGAAGCCTATAAGAAACCGAGAACTCACCCTTTGGGTTCAATGTCAATAATGTTCATATTCTGCAATTGCTGAAGAATGTGACGAGCAATAGCACCACTGCTCTTGCAGAAATGGGGTGGACGACTTCCATTTCTCTTGCTTCCACCATATATCCTACGGAAGGCACCGACACCAAGGCCTCCCCTCAAGTAAATCTTCCTAGCCATGGAAGCTGCAACAAGATAAACATCAAATATAAAAGAAAGTCTCAGAGTTGACAGTGCATACACAGTTTTATAACCATATACCCAGTGCAGCTGCATGTGTGGAGAGAGAGAGAGAGAGAGTCTCACCAGCTCTAACATAGTACCAGTCTGGATCATAAGGTGCAAGCTCTTTGAGCCTACCAGTCTTCACGATATCAGTCCAGTGAGGCAACTCAATCTGTAAACCCACACCATGAAATATCAATAAAGATTGTATAGTGTAATGCAAAAGACAAAACAGTTCCATACATAATGTGTTGACAAAAAATTCAAAAAAAATATAGGTCAGTCTCTTGTCATAAACATAAAAAGTTTGTCCTCAATATAAACATTTCACCTTGACTCTCTCACACCCACATCACCAATGAACTTCTATTTTCAAGATAAGCTAGGATCATGCAATAAAGATGGACCAAAGTCAAAAGCATAATGTCCTTCAGCGCTCTATAGATTTTTTGCTATCCTTCAAGAATTAGGAACACAAATGTCATCCGAAAACACTGAAGAACATAGCCCTCAATTTTCAAGAGTGCATCCTCCTAACCATGGTTTCAGGCCTCATCATATGGCAGGCAGCTGAGATCCATGCATAATGTGATTTTCTTTATAACAAAAGATTTTGCCTAGATGCAGTGGAGAGTGAACATAGAGGAGAAGGGGCATATTTCCGTTCACCCTGTATTTGTAATCTTAAACCCTCAACAATATAGTTAACTAAGGCTCAAGGCATAGTTCTTTCTGAACTCATCAATTAACCACCCACTCCATTCTCGCAATACAGTTCATGAACCCACAAGGTGTCAGCATAATTTTCGCATCTCACATAGGAAACATGACTTAGCATCTATCAATCAATAAGAAAACATAGACTGACCCGCAAACACAAGATAGCGATTCAGAAATTAAAACACAGCAATTTCAAAATAAGATCTAATTGGTAAAAACCCTAGAACCTATAATTACAGATGGAATGGGCAGAAATATGAACAATAGAAGGAGCCATACCTTGCCAGATCGTTTGAGGTGAGCAGCGTAAGCCTTGACGAACTCGTGAGGAGAAACGTCCTTAACGGTCTTAGCGGTGGCCATTTTTCAAGTCACAGCGAGAGGCCTACTTTGATTCACGCAGAAGGCGCTATCTGCAGATCTAAATGTAAAAAGATTGGCACCGTTTCTCACTAGGGTTTTGCGACGCCGCTTTATCTATTTATGTATAGCAGCAATAATTAGGGTTTCTACTTTCTCTTTCTCGTTTTCTTTTGGACGGTTGGACCAGCCCGGTTGAGGGTTTACGGTTCGAGTGTTTGGGTCCGTCCATAAAAACTTGGGCTTACATGAATGGCCTTGGGAATACTTTGGGTAAATAAAAAAAGAGATTGTGTATTTTTTTTTTTAAGATTATCATTTATCGAATATTTTATGTGATTCAATTTTTAAACTCAATTTATTTTGTGAAAAATAATTTACATGTAAAAAATTTCCATAAAAATACTTTCTATAAAAAATATATTCTATAACTTAATTTTAAGAATTTGGTTACAATGTTAAAAAGTAAGAGATATCAATTAAGATTTTTAAAGTATATAAAATAACTTCTATTTTTAAAATAAAAGGTTAAATACTTTCTTTCATTAGAAAATTATTTTTTACTATTATTTTTCTTCTGTGATCTAAGTCATGTAAATTTTACTAAAAAGATATTTTATTTGAAACAAATATGGTGTTGCTAAAATACCAATTTCATTTAGTGCTATTTATCTAAATAATATAGAAAAATATTTTATGTAAAAATTTAAACTTTTATATTGCAAATGTTGATCACGAACTTTGAATAGATGAATTTGATTATTCATTAATCTTCTTTAATCGATTGAACTTATGAAATTCATTAGGTAAAGTGATTTGTTTCACATTTGCTTTTGTACTTTTATTTTTCTTTCTTCTTTTTTTTGGTTGAATATCTAAATTATAAATATTTTTTACTTCCTAATTTTTATCCATTTTTAATTTTTAATACATATTAAAAAAGAATATATTTTAAAATAAAATAAAATAAAATAACATAAAATAAATTTATAATAGTTAAAAAAAATTGATAATAGTTTTGAGACGATAAAAAAGAAATAGGGATAAAAATTATGTAACAGAAAGATTAGTATAATTTTATCATATGTATTCGCATTATTTGAAAAATCAGTTTTTCTTTGAATTATTGAGGGTAGAATCGACATTTTTATGAAAAAGTAGCACCTGCATTGAATAATTTCTGGAATGTATGAGAGAGGCGGGTAGATTATCCATATTTTGGACAAAGAACATTCCAACGACACACAGATTCATTTTTAGTCTGTAAACAACTAAACATGAAGATATGGAGAATGAAAATGACCAAACAAATCCCGAATTGGAAATTGGTAGCCAACAAGATTTTCATTAATTTCACTGTACTTGAAAAACAAACCAAAGGTCTCAAAAATGGCAACTAAATTTGTTGCTTCATGTACAAATATTGGAGGTAAGCATTTAGTGATTTGACAAGGAATGCTTCTATTGTTATCGCCTCACTGTTGGTAAGTAAAGGTGCTGAGGTCATTCCATGATAGACAAGATTTAATCTTCTTGTGTTGAGGTATGTGAAACTTGGGTTCTCTAGGCACAGTTGGATGCTTCATAGACCTTCAATCAAACACAAAAGAAAAAAAAATGAAAAGTATTATTCAAGGAAATGCTTCATTGAATTGAAAAAGAACTCGCTCACCAAAAGGCACAAGTAGCTAAACCTTATCGTCTGACAACTATAACTATGCATTTTCACTCAACAAAAATTTGTTCTGAGAACAATATCACAGCTTTAATGCAGTGGATACTATGTTGTGTGTGTTAGAAATAAAACAAGAGTAGCAGAATGCCTTGAGGTAAAAGCATTATAGTTTCAAAAAGTTGTAACCCATGTGTCTTGAAGTGACAGTACCAACTTACAAATAAACGAAGTATATATAAAAATTTACCTTCTGGGAATGAAGGGCCGGTCGAAATAGGGCATAGGCTGTGCTTTTGGAACAAGCTCTTTCCTCAGTCTGCGTACTTCTTCCTCTTCTTCCATCTATAGGGGGGAAAAGGACTAGTGTAAATATTTAAATCAGGACACTCCAACTACTTGATACCATGCCTTCTATTTTTTATTTACCTTTCGCTGTCTCTCTCTTTCCATCTTGTACTGCTCAATTAGACTTAACTTCTCAGCTACCTGATATCACACTAATTGTCAGCTCTCAAGTAGTAGAGGTTGCTATGATTAAAAATTAAAACAAAGACTTATGTATAAGCAGCCATAAGATTGAAGCATTTCAACTATCATGAGCTTCTAAGTTTAGAGAGACTCGGCTCAATTAGACTTAACTTCTCAGCTACCTGATATCACACTAATTGTCAGCTCTCAAGTAGTAGAGGTTGCTATGATTAAAAATTAAAACAAAGACTTATGTATAAGCAGCCATAAGATTGAAGCATTTCAACTATCATGAGCTTCTAAGTTTAGAGAGACTCGGATAAAGGATCAGCCATGTCAATACACATTATAGGTATCAAGGGAACTATTCAAACTTCTAAATAGCTACTTGCAACTTAACCATGAAGAGAGCAAAACATGTTTTCCAGATCAGCATAAGATATGAGATATCCATGTGCAGCAATTTTAAAATACTTCAAGAAATACCTGATGGTCGAATTCTGCTCGTTCCACTGCCCGAATGTCACTATGAAGCTTAAGGTCAACTGGCCTGGTGTTCTCTTTTACTGGAGGTTTGATCAGACACTGAAATGACATAGACCATGTTCAAGTAATTGAAGTTATGAAAGGAAAAAAAAAAATTCAACGGGTTTAGCTTCACAATTTGTTATGACTAGGCTGCACTTCCATCCCATACGAGTCACATAAGCTCATTATACCAAAATACCATTCAGAACAAGAGATGAAAGCTTAATTGTCTTCTTGTCTAGCTTTATAAGTTAACCCCATTTTATGTTCCCATTTGTTTTTAACAGTTGAAAGACTCACCTCTGGTTCATCTGTTGTCCAAGGAAGGCCTTGTGCAACAGGAATCCGCTGCTTCTCCTCCTCAGTCATCATTTCCTGTAACTTTTTCATGAACTCCTCCTCCTTCATTCTTCCTCTTTGCTAAAATGAGAACCAGTAGCAACAATTTATAATATAATTCATCAAATAAACAAGGTTTTAACATTCCATTATGAAATTTCCATTATTTAATATCTACCTCTGTTCTTAGCTTAAATGGCTGTTGACGTGTGATCTTCAATTGCTTCTTCTTCCATCTACTCCCACCCATTGTTCCACATGACTCAGAGCTCTAAAATATAAACAATGTGACATAAGTCCAATAACTGAAAGATAAACCCTCAATGTTATTTGGAAGGGGGGAAAATCTTACATTTCTTCGGCTTCTACGACCTCCATTAGAAGTCCTGCTGGAAATACTGAAAATTTGCAGGGAAGCAAAATGAACTGCCTAGTCAAAATCCAAATTTCTAAAACATAAAAACAAGTCATTGCATGTAGAGTTGAACATATCAACTAATTAAGCAATAATCACTAACCTGCCTTGACTGCTGTCCCATGATGAAGAAACAGAAAGCCTTGGATCCAAACCCAGATTCTCAGAAGTCAGAAGCAAATCCGATGGGCATAATGAAGAAGGAGAATCCTGCATTTCGGCCACCTTGGAAGACTGGAACACAGACAATGAACATGAAGAATTAGTTTGAATATCTGGCAATTTTGGATGCTGCAATCCAGGCAGTGCCCATTGCATTGCTTTCTTCTTCTCATCCTTAATCTTCTCTTCCTTTTTATCAGATTCCTTCACATCTGGTATAGTTCGCAGCTGCTCAAAAGCTTTAACCAGATGCATCACGATCCCAGATTCAGGTACACTATTTCTTGCTTGTTCAAGCAGCTTATCTCTCCTTCTTTTAATTGTGGAAATGCCCACTTGGCCTGATTGCTCACTCTCACACAATCTTTGATTATCAGAACCATATCCACCTTCGCTCTCATCCTTTTGAGCCATAAATCCCTTCTCTATCTCCTCCTCTTCTGCTTCACTTTCAGCTTTATAACCAGTGGTTTTTTCTTTATCCATTTCGCCTTTCTCTTCAATTCCATCCCGATTCTTAAAAAACTCTTCCTGTGAAGCCCTTAATGTCTCATAGGCAACACACAAACACTTCATTGTATTACCTCCAAATCTCTCCTTGCACTTGCAGTCCACTGCTGAAGTTAAATTTACGTTCCCCTTCTGTGAATTCTTCTTTGCCACCACAAACTTCCTTTCCCTAATCTTGTTTCTAGGGGAGTAGGGGACCGCATTGTGGTTGATAATTGGATTCTTTGATGCCGTTTTTTGGGATTTTGCAGATTTGATCAGTGGGGAGTTTGTGTGTTTTGCAACAGGGCTTGAATGTGAAACATTGGGATTTAAATTCTCAGAGATTTTGGAGATTTCTTGAACCTTGGAGTGAAACCCATGAGGATCTTTCACCGGGGTAACTGATTTTGAACTTTTGGTGCTCAAATCCATGGGGGAAAAAAAAAGAAACAGAAGAGCGGCGAGAACACAAATGAATCAGCAGAGAAAAGAAAAGAAAACAGAGATGTTTTTTGTCTGATGAGAAATTGAGGGGAGAGAGAGGGGCGAGAGAATTGGGTTTGTTTGATGGATCGATGGAAGAACAATGAATGGGGGAATAGATGAAGAAAAGGAACGTTAAAGATTTTGGACGCTCTCTGTAACGGCTAGTTTTCCTGGTGGTAGGGTTGTAGCATGCGGCGCATTGGATTATCATTTTGAATAATTGCTTGGTTTTTGACCGTCAGATTGGCTGATTGGGCGATTAAGTAACCGTGAAGATGCTGATGGTTCTGATTTGTAACCGTTATGTCTAGGAGCCTAAGATAAATACGGTGATGATGATATATACTTTATTTTATTGTTCAATAAAAAAAATGGAAGATCTGTATTTTTTTTATTTGATAATTTTGAATTTTTGTTCCATAGATTATACTTAAAATATCCTTCCTCATAGTTGATTATTAGCCTATGTATAATTCTACATATTTTTATAGTTTTTTTTATTAATTTAAAATTTTAATAAGTTACTAATGTTAATGAGATTATAAACTATTAAGAATACAAAAAACTAATCTCATAGTATTAATATGAGAACAAACTTAATAAAAGATAAATTTAAATATTTATATGAGAATTTATACTGAATTGATTATAAATATTTTCTTCATCTCATAAATTTTATCTACTTTATTTTTTCACATATATTAAAGAGACAGATTTTTATTAATTTTTCAATTATTTTTATTTTAAAAATATTAAATTTTATTAAATATTAAAATATATTTTAAATATTTATTTAAAAAATAATAATTAACGAGATTGTTTTGAAAATAAAAATAAATGGATTATAATAATTAATTTATATATTATTATATTATAAAAAAAAGAAAAATAAAAATGATGTTGTCGAAAAACAGAACTGTGCTGATATTAGCTAGGCCTGCAAAAAAGAGAATGTGAGGTGGTGAGTGTTCACGGCAACTACTCCGACGCTTAAGTCAATATATTAAAAAATAGGGCGAATGTAATGAATTGTTTATAATTTGAGTAGGATAAAAAAACGGTATACTTTTACCTTTGTAATTATTTTTCATTTATAATGTAAGAAGGTAAGGATAAATATAGTATTTTCGGCAATCCGACAATGATGAGACCAACTTATAGGTAAGAGATTTTCACTGGCTAATTGGTTAGAAATCACGTGATCACATATGCAAAAGGGATATGCTAGATTGTAACTTTTAACGATAACTTCCTTATGAAGCCCCACATTAAAGTTGAGAGGGCGAGTCTGTCCGACTTGAAGCCGAGTTGTTCTAAGGTCGGGTCTTCTTCTCTCTCGGTTTTGAGCACCATAGTCGTCCGGGCCCTTCTTTCTATGGATGGGACCGCATATTGATTTATCAAATTCTTACCACGTGATCCTATCTTATGGTGACAGCTCACTGCCTACATTGAGCGATTATTGTGTAACATCAAAGGTCCTTCCGCTGGTCTTCGATTCTTTAAATTCGATGATGACAATTATCTTCATAATCTGGGGCATGTGGCTTGTTTGTCTAGACTAAGTGCACGATGTCCTTACTTTCTTCTTACTTGCCCTGCCGACCAGTTAGATCTTGGCTGGAAAAAATCGATCCGAGTGATTTAATAATGGCTTGATGAGTTTTCGGGCTCTCTCTAGCACCAATCAGCCCTAGTGATCATTTGGGCATCTCCTAACCCTTACAAGCTCCTTGGTCTTTTTCAGTCTTATCAAGTTTCATGGCATTTTTCAGCCCTGGCATACTTTCGAGCATTTTCTTGCTCTGACGAGTTTTCAAGCATTCTCTAACCTTGACTGTATTTCCGGACGTTCTCTAGCCCTGATGTGCTCACGGGCATTTCCTAGCCCTGACATGCTTTCGAGCATTCTCTAGCCCTGATGTCCTTTCGAGCTTTCTCTAGCCCTAATGCGCTTCTGGGCATTCTCTAGCTCTGATGTGCTTTTGAACGTTCTTCAGCCTTGATGTGCTTCCGAGCATTCTCTAGCCCTTGTGAGCTTTTGGGCTTTCTCTAGCTTTGACGAGCTCACGGGCATTTCCTAATCCTAATGTGCTTTCGGACTTTCTCTAACCTTGATGAGCTTTTGGGCGTTCTCTAGCGCTGATGAGCTTTTGGGCATTTCCTTGCCTTTGCGAGCTTTTGAGCTTTCTCTAGCCCTTGCGAGCTTTTGAGCTTTCTTTAGCCTTTGCGACCTTCTAAGCATTCTCCAGCCTTGACAAGCTCACAGGCATTTCCTAGCTCTTACGTGCTTCCAAGCTTTCTCTAACTTTGACTAGTGCACGAGTATTTCCTAGCCCTTGCATGGTTCCAGGCTTTCTCTAACCCTAACGAGCTTTCAAGCATTCTCTAGCCTTGACAAGCTCACAGTTATTTTCTATCCGTGATATGTTTCCACACTTTCTCTAGTCCTAACGAGCTTTCAGGCATGTAATGCCTTAGAATCTTCTTGTGAAGCGGGACTATCACCCGGCTAGCCGACCTGATGTATACTCACCTTGCGACATAGCATGAAATGCCTTATATCTTTTTGTGAAGCGAGACTAACACTGTAATACCCGGCTAGACTCCGGTATCGGAATCCCTACCGTCCGGTGGGATCTCGGATGTCGGAAACCTCTAGAAGGGTAAAATCATGTTTTTGTGAAATGTTTTCATGAATTTTAATGTTTTAAAGTATGAAATTGAATGAGTTTTTACAAGAAAAGTCTTTGGAGGAAAACCCAGGTTCGGCCGCCGAAAGTCAAGTTCGGCCGCCGAACATGCATGCGTTTTGGAGGCACGTTAGGCCCCCGAAAGCATGAGTGAGGGAAGTAAAGGTTCGGCCGCCGAAAGTCAAGTTCGGCCGCCGAACATTTGCATGGATGCGGAGGCACATTCGGCCCCCGAACGTGGCCTGGCCAGCCACCTATAAAAGGGTCCCTTAGCCGAAAATGGGCGAGCTTTTTCTCCCCATTTCGGCCAAGGTGAGCATTCCGCCATCCTTCCCCAATCTTGAGTTTTTCCTTCCTTTTTCCATGATCTTTACAAGTTTATAACTTTGGTTTTGAAGATCTTTGAGCTTAGAACGAGTTTTGGAGCTTGGAGACCAAAAGTTGGAACTTCTCCCATCTCCAAGTTTAGATCTCCTCAACCCTCGATCTTCAAGAGGTAAGAGCCGATCTTAAGCTCAATGTATGATTTAAACAAGTTTTATGAAGTTTTAAAGGATAGAATGCATGTTAGGGTATATGTTGAGTTATGAGTTGATATATGTGTTTTTGAACAATGTGGTTAATGTGTATGTGTTGTAGATGGGGTTTAAGGTAATTTGAGACCCCTAGGAACTTGTGGTATGAGTATGCATGTTGTAGAGTAAGATTTATGCATGATTGATGATATGGGAGGCAAATGTGCATGTTTGAACCAAGTTTCTGCCCTTTTGGCAGAAACCAGGTTCGGCAGCCGAAGGAACTTTCGGCCGCCGAACCCCCTTGTGGAGGCAGCATTCGGCTGCCGAAGCTTGCCCCCGAAAGAGGAGTTTCGGCTCTGTCGGGCAGTTTCGGCCGCCGAAGGTGCCCCCGAACATGCATGAGTTTCGTCTCTGTCGGGGAGTTTCGGCCGCCGAAGGTGCCGCCGAACCTGCCTGACTTTCGTCTCTGGAGGGACTTTCGGCCGCCGAACCTGCCGCCGAAAGTGCCCTGTTCAGCCATTTCATGCATATTTTCTGTGATGTTTTCATGATGTTTTAGGGGGTTTTTGGGGGATATATTAGAGTCATGTTTATATATGTTTGGTCCCTCATTTGAGTCCACCTGTGTAGGTTCGGACCCGAGGAACCGAGGACCCCAGCAGTGAGTTCAGCTGCTTCGGTATTGTCAGAGTCAGCCAGAGGTGAGTGGAACTAAACTCAATCTTTTAAATTAAATTAAATGTTTTATCATGTTTCATGCATCATGATTATTCAATAGGATGATTGCATTAGTTTTCACGAATATGCCGCATTGCATAAATTGTTGTTGTTATGGGTGAATGTTGGATGACCCAATTAGTCCAAGACAGGAAGACCAGGACCCCATGCTACGGCCTGGCACAGAGTAAGAAAGACCAGGCCCCAGTCTACAGGCCTGGCACAGAGTAAGGCACGGTTATGGGACTCGAAGACCAGGAGCCCAGAGGAGGCCCTGGAAAATGGTAAGTAATGTATGTTATGACAGGAAGACCAGGCCCCATTCTACAGGCCTGGCACAGAGTTAACTTGGACTATTTGGTGACGAGTTCACCCAACCCTTATGTGAATTGTTTGTGTTATGATGCATTCCATTTGAGCATAGTGTTAATGTGTTTTTACTAGCTCTACTCACTGGGCTTTTAGCTCACCCCTCTCCCCTTTCCCCCAGGCTTACAGGTACAGGATATAGTGCGGGAGTCCGGATAGAATAAAGAAGTCATGCTTATGTAATAGCTAGCAATGGACATGATCAAATTGTAATGTAAAAGTACAGTATAGTTATGTAATGAGTTTTATGGATGATTAGTGTGTGCTTGACCATAGAATGTTGTATCCCTTTTTATTACATGATCACAGAGATTTTTATGATGTTTATGTAAACCAACTCAACAGATGTATGTTACCCATTGAGGGCACAGATGAGATCCCACTGAGGGATCAAGATTATGTTTATGTTTATGCAGGTTGAGTTTGGTTGATGTTCCATGGAAAGAAAAGTTTTAATTTTTATGTATATTGTTGATCATGTATGGGATTAAGCAGGTTCACAGGATGCATGTTAGGCTTGCTACGGGTCCCGGCGGCCTTAAGTCGACCCGGATCCTAGCGCCGGTAGCGGTCCGATTTTCGGGTCGTTACAGAATGGTATCAGAGCCCTAGGTTCATATGGTCGGACCTAGAGTGTCGGGCTCATAGATGTTATAGAAGGTCAAGCACAATAGGAAAAGATCATGTCCACTAGGATAGGATGTGGAGTCCTGTCTTGCATGATGATGTGAAATGCCATGATTTTATGCATGTGCATTAATGATATGCTATGATATGCGATGTATGTGATGAGGGTTCATGTGTGCCCACATGAACCGTATGATGCTAATGTTGCTTGTGTTGTGCACTGTTTTTCAGAAAACAGGATGAGAGGAACTCGTCGATCAGCAAGATTGACTGGAGTACCACCTGAGGATGAGGGCATGAGCGCCCGTCCTCCAGCATTGCCTAGGGCAATGTCTAGCAGGTCCAACAGGGACAGAGTAGCAAGAGACCCTAGAAGATCTTTGGATCTGGGTAGAAGCAGGTCAGTCAGAGGAACAGTTCAGGGAGGAGCGTCAGAGGATATGGGAGATGATATGGACGTGGAACAGAGGAGGGATGGCAGTTTGGGAGTCAGTATGCCAGAAGAAGGAATGGGAGAGTCCCAAGGAGGCACTCAGGCCTCGGGATTTGTACAGCCACCTCACTACCCACATTTCTCACAGCATCCCGGGTATTCGATGGGAGGTACATCGGATTACCCTAGTTTCACCCCTTATCCCACACAGATGCCATACCCACCATACTACCCACCGTACTCTCAGTACCCAATGTATCCACCTCCACCCTACTATCCAAATCCAGCAAACCCTACCTCAGAAAATGTTGCTCCACCTCCACCACCTACAGAACCACCAGCCCCAGTTGCTCAACCTCCTAGACCTAGCTCAGCCAGTGGGAGCAAGGTTAAGATGACAGACTATATGAAGCTGGGTGCTCCCCAGTTTGAGACAGGCGATGATCCGTTCGTGTACTTGGAGCGGGTCAAGGCAATTACAGATGAGATAGGGGCGGATGACAGTAGAGCCATTCAGATGGCCGGGTTCACGCTTAAGTGCAAGAAGGCACGGGAGTGGTTCAAGAACTATGTGAACCCGAGAGTGGACAGCATGACTTGGGAAGAGTTTGCAAACGAGTTTGCAGGATGGGCATTCCCTGATAGTTCAAGGGAATTGAAGATGATAGAATTCGAGCAGTTGAGGCAAACTGATGACATGAGTGTAGACGAATATACTGACAGGTTTATGGAGTTGCTGCCATTTGCAGGGCAAGACCTTAGCACAGACCAGAAGAAGTCAAGGAGGTATATCATGAAGCTCCATCCCAGGTATTCCTCCTTGGTACAGTCAGCAGATAGAGAGAGTTTTCATGCCATAGTAGACATGGCTAGGAGAATGGAGGCTAGTGCCATCATCCAGGGGACAGTTAAGCAGACAGTGGCACAAGCTTCTGGTTCTAAAACTCCGGGTGGGGGAAGGTTAGATCCCTCTACCTTGAGTGCAGCAGCTTCAGGCAGTAAAAGATGGAGTAAACCCAAGGGTAAGAAGAACAAGTTCTGGAGTAAAGTCAAGTCCAGTCTGGGATTTGGGAGTGGCTCAAGCTCTGGTGCGGATAATGCAATTTGTGCAAGGTGTGGTAGGCCACACAAGGGAGTATGTCGGTTTGGGACGAACACCTGCTTCAGATGTGGTCAGGAGGGGCATATAGCTCGAGACTGTCCAAGAGCGGCCCCAATGGCTCAGTCCCAGCAGACAGCTTCAGGCAGTGTAGTGCAGCCAGCAGCTCCAGCCATGACTCAGGCCAGTGGCAGAGGCAGAGGAAGAGGGGCAGCCTCTTCTTCAGCGGGTTTCAGAGGTGAAGGTCCATCAGCTCCGGCACGGATCTTCACAATGACACAGCAAGAGGCAGATGCATCTAACACCGTGGTGGCAGGTAACTTAATTATTGGGTGTTCAGATGTATATGCCTTGATGGACCCTGGTGCATCTCATTCATTTATTGCTCCGAGAGCCGTCCAGAGGTTGGGGTTGATGATCTCTGAGTTAGAGTGTCCTCTCTGGGTCAGTGGACCCAAGTGTGATCCATCAGTGGCAGAGTCAGTCTGTCAGTGTAGTCCAGTTTTTGTTGAGGGGAGATGCATGTCCGCCGACCTTGTGGTTCTAGATTTGACAGATTTTGACGTCATTCTAGGGATGGACTGGTTATCTACCCATGGTGCTACCTTGGACTGCAGGGACAAGGTAGTCAGGTTCAGAGGTCAGGATGGATCAGAGGTTGTCTTTAGAGGAGACAGGAGGGGTACACCTAGAGGTATGATCTCAGCTCTTCAGGCTCGTAGGTTGCTTAGGAAGGGATGTCAGGGGTATTTGGCTCATGTGAGAGAGCTTAATAGTCAGGTTAGAGAGCCCGCCTCGGTGCCAGTGGTTAGAGAGTTCTTAGATGTGTTTCCAGACGAACTGCCAGGTTTACCACCTGCTAGGGAGATAGAGTTCGAGATAGAACTGATGCCTGGAACCCGACCGATCTCTATCCCTCCCTACAGGATGGCGCCAGCAGAATTGAAAGAGTTGAAGGAGCAGTTGCAGGAGCTGGTAGACAAGGGCTTCATCCGACCGAGTACCTCACCTTGGGGTGCTCCAGTTCTGTTTGTGAGAAAGAAGGATGGATCCCTTAGACTTTGTATCGACTACAGGCAGTTGAACAAAGTCACTACCAAGAACAAGTACCCCTTGCCAAGGATCGACGATCTATTTGACCAGCTAGCAGGAGCGGGTTGTTTCTCCAAAATAGATCTGAGATCGGGGTACCATCAGTTGAGGATCAGGGAAGAGGACGTACCAAAGACAGCTTTCAGGACCAGATATGGGCATTTTGAGTTCCTTGTGATGCCGTTCGGGTTGACTAACGCCCCTGCAGCATTCATGGATCTCATGAATAGAGTGTTTAGTCAGTACCTGGACCACTTTGTTATTGTCTTCATAGATGATATCTTAGTGTATTCCAGGAATGCAGAGGAGCATGCCCATCATCTGCGATTGGTTCTACAGACCTTGAGGGAACATGGCTTGTATGCCAAGTTCTCCAAATGTGAGTTCTGGCTGAGGAGCATTTCGTTCTTGGGGCATGTAGTGTCAGAGAATGGTATTGAGGTAGATCCCAAGAAGACAGAGACTGTGGCTAACTGGCCTAGACCCACTTCAGTGACAGAGATCAGGAGTTTCTTGGGTTTGGCAGGTTACTACAGGAGGTTCGTTCAGGACTTCTCAAAGATAGCAGCTCCTCTGACCAGACTAACCAAGAAGAATCAGAAGTTTCTGTGGACCGACCAGTGCGAGGAGAGTTTTGAAGAGCTCAAGAAGAGGTTGACTTCAGCACCAGTTTTAGCTCTGCCATCTAGGGGTGAGGACTTTACAGTCTTTTGTGATGCGTCCCGTGTGGGACTGGGTTGTGTGCTTATGCAGAATGAGAGGGTGATTGCTTATGCTTCTAGGCAGCTAAAGAAGCATGAGTTGAATTACCCCACACATGACCTTGAGATGGCAGCAGTAATCTTTGCACTCAAGATGTGGAGGCACTACCTCTATGGGGTAAAATGTGAGATCTTCACAGATCATAAAAGCCTGCAGTACATCCTGAGTCAAAGAGATTTGAATCTGAGACAGAGGAGATGGGTAGAGTTGCTGAGTGACTATGATTGCAAGATTCAGTATCATCCGGGTAAGGCGAATGTCGTGGCAGACGCTCTAAGCCGGAAGTCACTAGGCAGTCTATCCCACATCACGGCAGAGAGGAGACCAGTGGTGAAGGAGTTTTACAAGCTCATTGACGAAGGTCTACAGTTGGAGTTGTCTGGTACAGGTGCCTTGGTCGCTCAGATGAAAGTGACACCCGTGTTTCTGGAGCAGGTGGCTCAGAAACAGCATGAGGACCCAGAGTTAGTGAAGATTGCCAGGACTGTTCAGTCAGGCAAGGACAGTGAGTTCAGATTTGACAATAGGGGGATCCTCCGCTATGGGAGTCGATTGTGTGTACCAGATGACATAGGGCTAAAAGGAGACATTATGAGAGAGGCTCATAATGCAAGATACAGCATTCACCCCGGAGCCACCAAGATGTATCAGGATCTAAAGAAGGTTTATTGGTGGCCAGCTATGAAGAGAGAAGTGGCACAGTTTGTGTCAGCCTGCGAGATATGTCAGAGGGTGAAGCTGGAACATCAGAAGCCGGCTGGAATGCTTAACCCGCTACCCATTCTAGAGTGGAAATGGGAGAATATAGCTATGGACTTCGTAGTGGGGTTACCGGCGACGTCCAACAGATTGGACTCCATATGGGTGATTGTGGACAGACTCACCAAATCTGCTCACTTCATCCCTGTCAGGAGTGGCTATTCTGTGGACAAGTTGGCGCAGGTGTACGTAGATGAGATAGTTAGACTGCATGGGGTTCCTGTTTCTATAGTGTCAGATAGAGGGCCCCAGTTCACCTCCAGGTTTTGGCGGAGTCTGCAGAACGCCATGGGTACTAGATTGGATTTTAGCACTGCCTTCCATCCACAGACGGACGGACAGTCAGAGAGGACCATCCAGACCATAGAAGATATGCTCAGAATGTGTGTGCTGGACTTTGGCGGTTCTTGGAGGCAGCATCTACCTTTGGTGGAGTTTGCCTACAATAACAGCCATCATGCTAGCATCGGGATGGCCCCATATGAAGCTTTATATGGAAGGAAGTGCAGATCACCTGTTTGCTGGGAAGAGGTAGGAGAGAGGTCCTTAGCAGGACCCGAGCTAGTAGAGATCACCAGCAGGGTGGTGCCCATGATCAGAGAAAGAATCAAGACAGCTGCAAGCAGACAGAAGAGTTATGCAGACATCCGCAGAAGACTAGTAGAGTTTCAGGAGGGGGATCTGGTATTGCTTAAGGTGTCTCCAATGAAAGGAGTGGTTCGGTTCGGGAAGAAGGGTAAGCTGGCTCCGCGGTACATCGGACCCTTCGAAGTCTTGCAAAAGATTGGGAATGTATCGTACAAGCTGGATTTACCTGCTTCAATGGAGAGAATCCATCCGGTTTTCCATGTTTCTATGTTGAGAAAGTTCGTGTCAGATCCGGGCAAGGTTCTTAGTGAGCCTGATGTGGAGATCCAAGAGGATCTCACCTATGTTGAGCAGCCAATACGGATCTTAGACACCCAGATCAGAAAGCTAAGGAACAAGGAAATTTCGATGGTGAAAGTCCTGTGGAACCACCACAATATAGAAGAATGCACTTGGGAGACACGGGAGTCCATGCTCCGGCAATATCCTCATCTCTTTTAAGGTTAATCTCTATGTGTTTATGTGTGTATGTTATGTTGTTTGGTATGCATGTACTAGTTGAGGAACATTCGGGGACGAATGTTCTTAAGGGGGGGAGAATGTAATACCCGGCTAGACTCCGGTATCGGAATCCCTACCGTCCGGTGGGATCTCGGATGTCGGAAACCTCTAGAAGGGTAAAATCATGTTTTTGTGAAATGTTTTCATGAATTTTAATGTTTTAAAGTATGAAATTGAATGAGTTTTTACAAGAAAAGTCTTTGGAGGAAAACCCAGGTTCGGCCGCCGAAAGTCAAGTTCGGCCGCCGAACATGCATGCGTTTTGGAGGCACGTTAGGCCCCCGAAAGCATGAGTGAGGGAAGTAAAGGTTCGGCCGCCGAAAGTCAAGTTCGGCCGCCGAACATTTGCATGGATGCGGAGGCACATTCGGCCCCCGAACGTGGCCTGGCCAGCCACCTATAAAAGGGTCCCTTAGCCGAAAATGGGCGAGCTTTTTCTCCCCATTTCGGCCAAGGTGAGCATTCCGCCATCCTTCCCCAATCTTGAGTTTTTCCTTCCTTTTTCCATGATCTTTACAAGTTTATAACTTTGGTTTTGAAGATCTTTGAGCTTAGAACGAGTTTTGGAGCTTGGAGACCAAAAGTTGGAACTTCTCCCATCTCCAAGTTTAGATCTCCTCAACCCTCGATCTTCAAGAGGTAAGAGCCGATCTTAAGCTCAATGTATGATTTAAACAAGTTTTATGAAGTTTTAAAGGATAGAATGCATGTTAGGGTATATGTTGAGTTATGAGTTGATATATGTGTTTTTGAACAATGTGGTTAATGTGTATGTGTTGTAGATGGGGTTTAAGGTAATTTGAGACCCCTAGGAACTTGTGGTATGAGTATGCATGTTGTAGAGTAAGATTTATGCATGATTGATGATATGGGAGGCAAATGTGCATGTTTGAACCAAGTTTCTGCCCTTTTGGCAGAAACCAGGTTCGGCAGCCGAAGGAACTTTCGGCCGCCGAACCCCCTTGTGGAGGCAGCATTCGGCTGCCGAAGCTTGCCCCCGAAAGAGGAGTTTCGGCTCTGTCGGGCAGTTTCGGCCGCCGAAGGTGCCCCCGAACATGCATGAGTTTCGTCTCTGTCGGGGAGTTTCGGCCGCCGAAGGTGCCGCCGAACCTGCCTGACTTTCGTCTCTGGAGGGACTTTCGGCCGCCGAACCTGCCGCCGAAAGTGCCCTGTTCAGCCATTTCATGCATATTTTCTGTGATGTTTTCATGATGTTTTAGGGGGTTTTTGGGGGATATATTAGAGTCATGTTTATATATGTTTGGTCCCTCATTTGAGTCCACCTGTGTAGGTTCGGACCCGAGGAACCGAGGACCCCAGCAGTGAGTTCAGCTGCTTCGGTATTGTCAGAGTCAGCCAGAGGTGAGTGGAACTAAACTCAATCTTTTAAATTAAATTAAATGTTTTATCATGTTTCATGCATCATGATTATTCAATAGGATGATTGCATTAGTTTTCACGAATATGCCGCATTGCATAAATTGTTGTTGTTGTGGGTGAATGTTGGATGACCCAATTAGTCCAAGACAGGAAGACCATGACCCCATGCTACGGCCTGGCACAGAGTAAGAAAGACCAGGCCCCAGTCTACAGGCCTGGCACAGAGTAAGGCACGGTTATGGGACTCGAAGACCAGGAGCCCAGAGGAGGCCCTGGAAAATGGTAAGTAATGTATGTTATGACAGGAAGACCAGGCCCCATTCTACAGGCCTGGCACAGAGTTAACTTGGACTATTTGGTGACGAGTTCACCCAACCCTTATGTGAATTGTTTGTGTTATGATGCATTCCATTTGAGCATAGTGTTAATGTGTTTTTACTAGCTCTACTCACTGGGCTTTTAGCTCACCCCTCTCCCCTTTCCCCCAGGCTTACAGGTACAGGATATAGTGCGGGAGTCCGGATAGAATAAAGAAGTCATGCTTATGTAATAGCTAGCAATGGACATGATCAAATTGTAATGTAAAAGTACAATATAGTTATGTAATGAGTTTTATGGATGATTAGTGTGTGCTTGACCATAGAATGTTGTATCCCTTTTTATTACATGATCACAGAGATTTTTATGATGTTTATGTAAACCAACTCAACAGATGTATGTTACCCATTGAGGGCACAGATGAGATCCCACTGAGGGATCAAGATTATGTTTATGTTTATGCAGGTTGAGTTTGGTTGATGTTCCATGGAAAGAAAAGTTTTAATTTTTATGTATATTGTTGATCATGTATGGGATTAAGCAGGTTCACAGGATGCATGTTAGGCTTGCTACGGGTCCCGGCGGCCTTAAGTCGACCCGGATCCTAGCGCCGGTAGCGGTCCGATTTTCGGGTCGTTACAAACACCTGGCTAGCCGGTCTGGCATGTACCCACCTTGCAACCTGGCATGAAATGCCTTGGAATTTTTTTGTGAAGTTGGACTATCACCCAGCTAGCCCGCCTGATATGAAATGTTTTAGATCTTTTTGTGAAACAGGACTAACACCCAGTTAGTTGGCCTGGCGTATATCCGCCTTGATGTCTGGCATGAAATATCTTAAAATCTTTTTGTAAAGCGGGACTAATACCCGGTAATTCGGCCTGACTTATACTCTCCTTGAGGTATGACATTAAATGTTTTAGAAATTTCTTATGAAGTGGGACTAATGCCCGATCGGTCGGCCTAGTGTATATCCATCTTGAGACTTGTTATTAAATACCTTAGAAACTTCTTGTGAAGCGGGACTAACACCCGGTAGGTCGGTTTGGCTTATACTCACCTTGAGACCTAACATTAAATGTCTTAAAAAATTTTTGTGAAGCGGGACTAATATCTGGTAGGTCAGCCTGGCTTTTATAGCCACCTCGCAGCCTGACATTAGATATTTTGTTATGTTGAGTCCATGCTTGGATGGCCTTGTGGCCTTTTATGAATTTGTTTGATTCCACGGTCTAATGCCCGAATTATATGCATGACTCATGTCCGGATGGCCTTATGACTTTTTATTGAGACTAACGCCCAGATGACTTGGTAGATTTCCACCTTGTGACCTGACATGAGATGTCTTGCTATGCGGGACCGATGTTCGGATGGCCTTGTGGCCCTTTAATGGGACCAACGCCCTGATTATGGTATGGCTGAATCTGCCTTGTGACCTTTATTCATGTCTTCACACTTTTATTCATCCAATGTTTCTGGCTTTCCTGTCAAAAAAGAAGTTTGAAGAATACATCCCATCATTTTCATAAAATCACAAATATTTTTATAAAATAAAAGATTCCATCATCTGGCTTGACCAATTTCAAAAGGCAGAGTTTGACCTAGAAGCTGAACATTTATGACTTTCTCTCTGTTGCTACCCTATTAATACTCGGTCATTCTGCAATTATATAAACAACCCCCACAGATTCACTGTCATGGGTGGTTTCAGGAGTTGTTATCTCTAGCTCTAGCCTTGAAAAGATCATAACTAGAAGCAAGGCGACAACATTTTATTCTTGACAATGAAACGATGTGGAGAGATCGACCTGCGGAGAGATCGACCTAAACAGATCTGTGCGGGAAGGCCGACCTAAATAGACCTGTGCGGGGAGGCCGACCTAAGCAGACCTTCATAGAGAGGTAGACCTGTGCAAAGAGACCGACCTCTCTCTCTCTTCTTTTGTATATTATAATTTTTTCTTTTCCTCATAGCTAGCACCAAATTAGTTTGCCTTTTTTTTTTTGTTGTTGTTATTCATTCTAAAATGATCCATCAACATTTTCTACTCTTTCTGATGAATTTTCAAAGGGTATCATTCCCTATTAACCTCTCGATTTCGTTTTTCAATTGTCGGCACTTCTTTGTTACATGTCCGTGGTTTTTATGAACAATGCAGTACTTAGTCCTGTTGCGCTTTTCGGCTTTCTTATGTTTGAGTTTAAGAGGACGATATCCTCATTGGCAGCAACTTTAGTAGCAGCTTGTGAACTATCGGACATCCCAAGAGAGATAAAAGAGAGATTTATTTATAAGAGAAAAAAAACAAGAGACCGATTTTAATTCAAGGTTTTAACACCTAATTATAATTTGAAAAATTTCACGATTTTTCTTTATAGTAAAATTTTTTATAGTAAAATTTTTATTTTTTAATTATTTTTTAAATAAGAAAAAAACTCCTTTATAATAAAAAATATATTATAATATTTTATGAAAAATTGAATAATTATTTTAAAAAATTAATATTAATTATACTATTAGAAAATAAATTATTAGTACATAGTGAAAGTAAACTAATCAAGTTGTAAATAATTTATTTTTTAATTATAAAAATTATGAGTATTTTTTATTATTTTAAATTTGAAAAATACTTTTTTATTATTAACCGGTGAACATGTTTTTAATATTTCTACTTACTTTTCATAGAAAATAAAAACTGGAGTTTTCTTAAAAATAAAAAATGAAAATTATTTTTCATAACTCATCCTTGGTAATTTTTTTAAATTTTTTCTTAAAATAAAAGTTTTATATTAGGTGTATTGCGGATGTCTGCGTGCTAAAGTGAATGATAGATTTAAAGGAGATTTACAATTTAATTTATGAGTATTGCCATTATTAACAAGTCAGTTCCTGTATTTTTAGAAACCTATTAAAACATCCTTATATTTTCTTTCCGTCAACGAAATAGTTTTTTCGTCATTTTTTCCGTTAAAATTAGATAAAGGAGGAGAGAGAAAATTTTTAAAATCCAATTTTACTCTCAAATAAAACCTCTTATTTAGTTCTTAGATATTGTCATTATTAACAAGTTAGTCCCAATATTTTCAGAAATCTATTAAAACGTCTTTATCTTTTCTCACATCTATTAAAATGTCCTTATTATTTCTTTCCGTCAACAAAATAGTCCCTCCTCCTCCTCCTCCTCCTCCTCCTCCTCCAAAAAGAAGAAGAAGATGATGATGATGAAGGAGAAGGAGAAGAAGAAGATGATGATGAAGAAGGAGAAGGAGAAGGAGAAGGAGAAGGAGAAGAAGAAGAATGAGGAGGAGAAGGAGAAGGCGAAGAAGAAGAAGAAGAAGAAAAAAAAAGAAAAAAAAGAAGAAGAAGAAGAAGAAGGAGAAGAAGAAGAAGCAGAAGTAGAAGAAAAAGAAGAAGAAGAAAAAGCAGAAGCAGAAGAAGCAAGAAGAAGAAAAGGAAGGAGAAGGAGGAGGAGGAGGAGGAAGAAGAAGAGGAGGAAAAGAAAAGATGATAATTTGGTCTTTTACTATATTTTTAACGGCAAAAATAGATAGAATGACTATTTCGTTGACGGAGAGAAAAGATGAGGACGTTTTAATAGATTTCTAAAAATATAGGGACTGACTTGTTAATAATGGCAATACTCATAAACTAAATTATAAATCTCCCTAGATCTAATTTGCTACGGTATATTGTGGTCCTGCTGTAATTTTGTACACTTGGCTCCTTGTTTGGATAACCTTTTAGGGCAGAAATAAATTAAAGAGTGAAAAATAAATAAAAATAAAAATAGTAGAGAAGGTTATAATAAATATTTTTTTATATTTTGAGATATTTAATTTTTTTTTATCAATAGCAACTTTTTATTAATCAGAGAAGAACAAATTGAATCCTAAAATTAAGTTTTACCTAAATTCAATTTGCATGAATTAATTTAATAGAATTTAAAATAATATAAAATGGTCAATAATAAATATAAAAGAGTAAATTAGCCACAAATTTGTATTAAATTATAATTTTATTTAAAATAAAATGATTCTAGTTTTAATTAATCTTTAATTTTTATAGATAAAAAAAAGAGTGATGAAAAAAAAAGAGATATAAATATATAAAAGAGAATATCTAGAGTAATTATTTTTCATTTCGTAATTTAAAATTTTATTTTAATAAGTTAGAGTAATTTTTTCAGAAATAATATTAAAATTGAGTAATTTTACTAAAATAAAGTTGAGTGACGAGAATAAAGTTAAGTGGAGATTGGCTATTTTTCTACTAACTAATGCTTTTTATGTTGGAAATGTCGAAGTCAACTTCTGGGTAGATTTTTTTTTTATAAAAAATATATATTTTACTCTTAAATAAAAATATTATATTAAATGATGATTTATTTAACTCTTAAATAAAAATATAAAAATATAAAAATTTAATTAATCAAAATAATTAAATTAAATTTTTTTAACTCTTAAATAAAAATATATGTATTTAATTACACTTACATCCTTCTCCCTTCACCATTTAATGACTTAATGATTTTTTTTTTAAATGAAATATATGCGTTGACATGTAACGTGACAAGCTGTACAATGTATATTCCAGCCACGATTCCTTAAATGCTATCTCATACCTCCTAAAATTAGTAATACCTTGTTCGCACCCTCACCACATTAGTAATAAATTCACTATGCTTTATTACTTCCTTTAGACAATTCTCCATAGAAACTTAGAGCCTTATTCTTCATAAACAATTCTCCATAGAAACTTAGAGCCTTATTCTTCATAAACAATTCATCCCCTAAGCTAAACGGATGGTTTTACAGAAACTTGGAGAATTTTCCTTTTTTTTAAAAAAAAAAATGAAAAATAGAATTTTGTATTTACATGTGTCAGTTTTCTATTCTGAAAAAACAGTTTTCAGTTCTAACATTTAACTATAATTTGAAAAACAGTTTTAGGATGTTTTCTACTGTTTTTCTTTACATAATAATTTGATTTCTAGTCGTTTTCCAAATAGAAAACAATTACTTTTTCATTACAAAACATATATAATAATATTTTTATGACCAAAATTAAATAATTATTTTGAGAAATACTTAAATTAGTTATATTATTAAAAAAATATTAATACATTAAAAAAATAAAAGTACAACTAATTGAGTTTTAAAAATTTTAGATGATTTGTTTTTTATTTATGAAAGTTATGAATTTTTTATTATTTTAAATTTGAAAACGATTTTTCATTATTAACCTGTAAATATATTTTTATATTTTTAATTTAAAAAAAAAATAAAAATTACCGATTTCTCAGAAAATAAAAAATAGTAATATGTTTTTCATAAGTAAACACCCAATACCTCTCCATTTTTCCCAATAACACTAATAATAATAGCTAAATTAAATCTCTCATATGATTAGCGGCTAATCATTATCATGAACTTTTGAGAAATCATTATTGCAGTCCTAACTTCATATAGCAGCAAAGACGCTCAACATCTCCCTGAATCCTCAAGCAAATTATGCTTCGTTTTGAAGTTTTCTCTGCACATACCAGAAATTATTCTATTCTAAGCTTTTGTTTTACAGCTTTTAAATTTTAATTTCACGCACTCATGAGTTTAATTCTATAATAAGTGTATTGCAGCAAATCTGTAAGATCTTAAGAGATAAAATTTTATTTCCACACTAAAGGAGTCGTTGCCCATGGAATTGACTCGTTTACTTATTACACAATATAATTCACGTGTTATTTACCTTTCCTACCGTTCTTTTAGTAAACACTATTTGTAGTTTTATTTTGGGATAAATTCTCAAAACCTTATTAACGTTCCTATTTTTATAATTAAATAATTTTTTAAAAATAACTAAGCCTTTAAATTTATACAATTAAAAATTAAAAAAAAAAGAATACAAGCACACTGATCAACACTGAACAAACAGAGAAGGTTCACTGATCTGTGCTTTACAGATAGCCTCCCACCGTGTATTTTTCATTCCGACTCAAAAACGCGTGGAATTAAGGAACAATACAGCTCCGCAGTCCAAGGGCATTTTCGTAACTTAATTCATCAATACTACCGGCCAAATTAAAATTCCACGTTATCTTCACTTTTACCTTTCTACCCCTCCCCATCTCCACGACTCCACCCGACTGATGGCGGTGTTCAGGAGGCCTGTAGATTGAGAGCGCCACATCAACCGTAACAATTTGGTCATTTTATAATTAATACATTCCGATCCCAGATTTGAAGCCAGTATTTAAATCTCGACTCTGCTCTCTTTGCTTCGTGCATCTGCAACGACCCAAACGCGCTCTTGCAGATACGACCTTCTTCCATTTCTACTCTTCTTCTTCTCTCGCTCGATTTTGCATTGAATAAAAGCGTAAGTATTGCTCTCAGTTCTTAGACTGTTCAATTTCTTCAATTTCGATTTTGTTTCTTCTTCTTTGGTTGCTGATTCTCGCAGATCTGCTGGCATTTCTTTGTATTCTGTAACTGTGACTTCTGTGTTTATTAGTTGAGATTAGTAATCCAATTATGGTGTTAATTGTGGTATTCTAGATCTGATTCAAATGTCCAGTAGTTGATTTGCTGTTCATGTGCTTCTCTTTTGAGATTTGCAAGATCTATAGTTGTTTTTGTTTCAATTCTGCTGGATCTATCGCTTTGTTCGAGGATAATTTTATGATTTGGTTGGATCTTGACTTTTCTCAGCTTTAGTTATTTTATTGTGTGCTAACGGAAGGTTTCATTTTCTCCCCTTTTCCTCTTCAATTTTATTCCCTTTCAATGACGATAACTGAACGAACTATTAATTTGGATTTAGTTGTATTAGTTAGGTGTCTGGAAGAGGAAGCTTGAAAGAACAAGCATGATTTTTTGGTCGTGCTATTATCCATTATGGAGTCCATGTTGTGTGATCATCTGTAAAGGTTTCATTCATGTTCCGGTCCAGTATAGGGTCCAAAAGTCTAGATCTAGTAATGCTTCAAAGTACATATCTAAATTGATGGTAGAACAAACTATGGATACTCAATTTCTGTCTAGGATACAACTATCTGGTCAAAAAAAAAAAGGAGAGAGAGAGAGAAAAGGAAAAGAAAAGGAAAATTATAGTGTCCTGAGTATTCAAAAGTAAAAAAGTAAACGTTACTTGGCATTGATTTCTTCACCCATTCTGTTGGAACTTTGCAAAATCTATATCCATTCCCTTATTTGTTGTTGTATGCACGGACAGGTAAGTTAACTGTCATGGAGCATATTGGAAGCTATTCTGTGTATTCGTTTTCTTTTTCTTTTTCATCTCTCCTCATATAAATTTGCAATGTTTCAGGTTGTAAACTTTGAACAAGAAAATGGTGAAGATTTGCTGCATTGGAGCAGGTTATGTTGGTGGGCCTACAATGGCAGTCATCGCACTCAAGTGCCCATCAATTCAAGTAGCTGTAGTTGATATATCCATTTCCAGGATCAACGCATGGAACAGTGACCAGCTGCCCATATATGAGCCAGGCCTTGATGGTGTGGTGAAGGAGTGCCGAGGCAGGAATCTCTTCTTCAGCACTGACGTGGAGAAACATGTCTCAGAAGCTGATATAGTCTTTGTTTCTGTCAACACCCCTACCAAAACTCAAGGGCTTGGAGCTGGTAAAGCTGCTGATCTTACATATTGGGAGAGTGCAGCACGTATGATTGCTGATGTGTCAAAGTCTAACAAAATTGTTGTTGAGAAATCAACAGTTCCTGTTAAGACGGCAGAGGCAATTGAAAAAATTTTGACCCACAACAGCAAGGGGATCAAATTCCAGATCCTCTCAAACCCTGAGTTCCTTGCTGAGGGAACTGCAATCCGTGATCTGCTTAGCCCAGATAGGGTTCTCATTGGAGGAAGGGAAACCCCAGAAGGCCAGGCAGCCATCAAAGCATTGAAGGATGTTTATGCGAAGTGGGTACCTGAAGATCGCATTCTAACAACCAACCTTTGGTCTGCAGAGCTGTCCAAGCTTGCTGCCAATGCCTTCTTGGCTCAAAGGATCTCATCCGTTAACGCTATGTCAGCTCTTTGTGAGGCAACTGGCGCTGATGTTACCGAGGTGTCATATGCTGTTGGCAAGGATACTAGAATTGGTCCCAAATTCTTGAATGCAAGTGTTGGTTTTGGTGGGTCCTGCTTCCAGAAGGACATTCTGAATCTAGTTTACATCTGTGAGTGCAATGGCCTTCCTGATGTGGCGGAGTACTGGAAACAGGTCATCAAGATCAATGACTACCAGAAGAACCGATTTGTAAACCGTGTTGTATCCTCTATGTTTAATACAGTTTCAAATAAAAAAATTGCCATTTTAGGGTTTGCATTCAAGAAGGATACAGGTGATACAAGGGAGACCCCAGCAATAGATGTTTGCAAGGGACTGTTGGGAGATAAGGCCCGGTTGAGCATCTATGATCCCCAAGTGACTGATGATCAGATTCAAAGGGATCTTACCATGAAGAAGTTTGATTGGGACCATCCTCTCCACCTCCAGCCGATGAGCCCGACCACTGTTAAGCAAGTCTCTGTAGTTTGGGATGCCTATGAGGCAACAAAAGATGCCCATGGTCTTTGCATTTTGACGGAGTGGGATGAGTTCAAGACTCTCGACTACCAGAAGATTTATGATAAAATGCAGAAGCCAGCTTTTGTATTTGATGGAAGGAACGTTGTGAATGTGGAGAAGCTAAGGGAGATTGGTTTCATTGTATACTCGATTGGTAAGCCACTGGATGCATGGCTCAAGGACATGCCTGCTGTAGCTTAAAAGACAGGCTGGATGTGATTGGTTTGCTCATGTTGCGGGTCAACTGGTTGCAGTTAGAGGCTAGCAATTTGATTCGTTACTTTTTTTTTTTTTTTGGAAGTATTGTTATTGTTTCTTGCTTTCCAAGGTTGCTGGGACAATTGGGATGACTTTCATGTTGGAAGCAGGAGGCTTTATGTTTTGCCATACCTTACATTGCATTCAAATATATCTCTTGTTACTGGTATTTGTTCTTAGAAAACTTGATCTGGCTTGTATGTGATTTTATGTTCAATAAAAATTAGACGGTGAATTCCAGAAAGGTGGGAAACTTTTGTCTTTGCTTCTGTGTCCTTTTTGTCTTGTTGCCTAAACTTTAGAGGGTAAATAATTATGGATATTTGGTATTTTATTAAATTTAACTACTTAAAACTTATCTTTTGAGAACACAATAAAAACATTTGAGTATTTTGTAAATCAAGTTATTTTTATTACTAAGAGAAAATTGTTAATTTTGTCTTAAATTTTTATAGTATTTAATTTATATAAGATTTCATTAGTATTTTTTTTCTTTAACGAAAAAGATTAAAGGATTTCATATTATAAAATGCAAAAACTTTTCAATTGGACAATAAAAATAGGACAATAATTAATTTTAATAAAATATAATAATCTAATAATAATTTACCTACGCACAAACTGAAAGGAGAGGGTGAAGATGTTGAGGCAGGGTCCTCTAGCCAGGCTTTTTTCCAATTTAGACGCAACCTATAGAGGCCTCGGACTGGAGAATGTGTTATACAGGTGCTAACAAGATTGGGCTGTAATTGAATATTTTTAGAGGCTACTAGGATGTTAGCTGCCAGTACCTTCGCGGAAATTATTATAACTGAATCCATTAATACATTTAATATTTGAATATGTCTTAAATTTAATTACAATGTACAATTATTTCAATTTATTTCAATAATAATAATAATAATTATTATTATTATTATTATACGAAAAATATCCAGACATTTATTTAATTTTATAAATTTTTTATTAATTTATATAATTATAACTTAAAAAATTATATTATATTTTAAAATTTTAATAATTATATAAAATATTAAATTTCATATATTTTATATATAATATGTGTAAAAAATATACATATTATAATAAAAATCCATACTTTTATGATAATTAATTATGATAAATTAAATGAGAAAATTTTTAAAATGGAAGAAAAGGAGAAAAAAGAAAGAAATTTAGAAAAAAGAAGAAAAATGAAGAGGAATGAAAGAAAATGAAAGAAAAAGAGAAGTTAAAACAGTGAAAAGGATAAGAAAATGAAAGAAAGTAAGAGAAATGAAAGAAAATTAAGGAAAATAAGAAAAAAAAAAGAAAAAATGATAAAATAGAGAAAATTGAAGAAAATGAGATAAAAATTAAAAAATAAGGAAAAAGGGAATAAAAGAAAAAAGAAAAAAAAAAGAGAAAATGGAAGAAAATTAAAGTAAATGAAAGAAATAAGGGAGAAAAAACGAGAACAATGAAAGAAATGGGAATAAAATGAGAGAAAAAAAAAAGAAAGGGAAAATTAGAGACAGAAAAAATAATTTATAAAGAATAAAAATAAAATGAGGAGAAAGGGAGGAAAAGGAGAAGAGGAAACATAGTGCCTAGCTACCTAACTATGTGAATAGTAATAGATTAAATTTAAAAGAAAAATGCGAAATTTTAAAATAAAAATGTGATATTTTTATCTAAAATTTAATAATAAATTTTAAAATCCATTACTCAATAGTAAATAAGTAATTGATTTAGAAACAAACTCATTCTATTACATATTTAGAAAAAAAAAAGCATAACCTTTTCAAGAATAATGATGCAATATTTTTTTCAATAATTTAATATTCATTATTAAATCCATTTTGCATATAATTTTAATGCTTCCAAATTTAATACTGAATTGTTTAGTCGGTTACTAAATGGAAATGAATTCCGATTTAATATTAATTTAATAAAAATTTTAAAATTTTTTAGTAAATTTATAAATAATTTTAATTTCTATAATTTAATAACGAATTTCAACATATTATTAAATTTAATAATAAATTTTAAAATTCGTTACTAAATTATGAATTCAATAAGAAATTTTCATACATTACTAATTAGTAACAATTTATACTTAATTTTCTAAAACCCATTACTAATCTAATAGGTTTTTCGTAGTGATTTTGAAAAAAAACTGCAGAGAAGCACTAGAAAAAGCATTAAGGGAGGCAACAAGAGCACGAAGAAGACAAATAATTAAACTCCATAACGAAAGCAAACTTCACATTAATGGTAGAGTTACCTAGAAATTGACCCTAAAAGCACAGCAAGACCTAGGATGAAAACATAATGAAGCACAGGAATAACTTTTGCTTCTTCTCTGAATTGGATACACGACCATATCCACCATAGAGGGGAGAAAACATAGGGCATCTCTCCTACAAAATTGAGCAGTACTATCACCATTATTGAGCAATAGCCACATCCGTGTAAAAGCAGACATATATAATTTAATTCAAGGGTGGGATAAAAGAATATGTATTCTATGCTAGAAATGGAATGGAATGAAAGTTTCAAGTTAAATGTTGATGTTGCATTATTTCTATATCAAATTATGAGAGTGGATTGTATCTTAAGGGATGAAATGGTGAGTTTATTGTAGCACGTCAATATCGAATTCTTAGTAATTTTGATATTTCTACTGCTGAGACAATAACTTTTAGAAAAATTTTAAGTTGGTTCTCGATTCTCGATTATTATGGAGTCAGACGCTCAATTTTTTGTTCGAACTATAACTGATCCCAATTATCAAGATTTGTCATTATTTGATAATATTGTTTTTTATTATAAGTCTCTTATCTCAGAAATGATTTCTATTTTTATTAATTTTATTCTTAGATCTAACTATGGTGTAGGTTATAGGCTTGTTCGAGCTAATCATGGTATTTCGGGTCTATTGAATTCTTTTCCTCACCTCTTAATTATATTTCTGCGTTGATCGTTCTTAAAACTTAACAAAATTTATGTTTTATTAAAAAAAAAAGTTTAAAAAATAAACAAAAACGGTAGATAATAGTAGAGAAAAGAAGGAAGAAAAAAAGTTTCTAATTTAACCTCAATATTAATAATAGTATGAAGGTAAAAACGGTAAAATAATTTTTATTCTAACTAAATATATAGTTTAATTTTTAATTTTTATTTAAAAAAATAATTTATATTTTAATATTTCGATTCTTAATTTTTAACATTTAACTTTTATAAAATATAACCATTTAATTTTTAAATGTACACTTTAAAATTTTAATGGTTAAATATTTATATTTTATTTAAATATTAAATAATTATAGTTTATAAAATTTAAATGTTAAATGTTACTAGAGAAAGAAAAAAGAAAAATATATAGGCTTGAAACACGTTAAAAGAATGTTTTTCTAAAAGCAATATTTGCAGCCTCTTTCACTTGAGATTGCTGTGGGATTAAAGCAAATAGCTTTAGTGGATATGACAAGCCTTAGGATTTCTACACCAAGCAAATAGTGAATAAAATCAATTAGGAAAGCAATAAAAATTAAAATTTGGAAGTTATTAAAACTAAAGTAGTTACCAATTTAAATGAAAGTACATATCCTTTCATTTAAGACATAACTTCCTATTTTGAAATAAAAAACTACCATTTAAAATTTTGAATTGATATTCAAATAATTTTTAATATATTTATAAATGTTAAAGATCAAAAGTTAATAATAAAAAAAATTAAAATGCTAACTAATTTTTAATATAAGTTATAAATTATATGGAAAAAAATATATTTTAGTATATTATATTTTCTCACTTTTCACAATTAAAAAATTAAAGTGTAGTTTTCCCAATTATATACTTCGCCTTCTATTTTTGCAAGCATGAGGGACAAAAACATGCTTTTAGCCATCAATTAATCGTCATAGTTATCATACACCTAACCAAACATGGCCTTGCTCTCTCTGCACAAACAACCAAACTATTTCCACGTGCCATTATTGGAACACCCAAATGTCCATTCACTATCTTCCACGTTTCAAAAAGAGCTTGACCTCATCGAAGTTTCTTACATCAACATTAACCTCTGACAAGCTCATTTCCTAATTTGTCCTCAAGATCCCAGAATCCTGAAATGGCAATTCACGTAATTATAACGAGATTCTTTCCCCTTTTGGTAATTCAGTTGTATCCACGTAGCCATTGAGTGCCAATGGTTTCCATCCTCGGATCACCGAACGCACTCCTCAAATTTCCTTTAAATCTGACCCTCACTTTACCAATTTCTTCCCAAATCTTCAGACATTGCAATCAGAAATTCGTCTTGTCGCTGTCTCTGTTCTTCAATCTGATCTTCTTTTGCTTCGATTCGCTTTCTTCTCTCTATGTTGATACTAAATTTATCTTTCGACGGGCCTCGGATTCATTTCTAGGGTTAGGGTTTTCAGGTCCTCAATAATTCTGCTTTTTCAAACCGGAGTTTTCGTTCGATCTCTAAATCTAGGTGTGTATATTTATTTTTTTGTAGGGTCGATTCATCTGGGTTGGTCTAAATTATTTGATTTTAAAGTTTTGGAAATTATCGTTCTATGGAATTTGTTTTCGATTCAATTTGTATACAGGGAGTGACGTCGTTGAATTTGTTCTGATTCCTGGGAAAGGGTGTTTAATTTTCATAAAAATTAGGGATTTAGAATTTTGATTTTGTGAATTGAATTTGTACATTGTAACTTCATCGTCCCCTCGCCGATCCTGTGAATTTATCGATTTTCCGTCGGCAATTATTTAGGTGAGTTCAAGCTCTTCTATGAACTCTTCTGGCTGAAGCATGTGATAATATTCTTATGATTATCTGTCAAGTGATTAATTTGATTATATATGTATTTTTTGTCATGTGTTATCTTATATGTATACACTTTCTGTAAATAGAAGTTGAAGGAACAAAGAGGGAACATATTGACAATGTAATTAAGATGAATTAGGGAGTTAGGAAATGGAATTCATAGGATACATATGGGATGAGCACCATATACATTGTTAAATATTGTGCCATGTGTGAGCTCTCTTCTACTGTTTCTTTTGCCCAAGGAAGTACTACAGGTACTTTGTGTCATTGTTTTGATGTGTCTTGTGAGAGTGAGGGGCTGTTTGGCATTGTTGTAGAGCTCAAGAAAAGCACCATTTGAATCTACTAATTAGAAGATATTAAAAATTAACTGTAAGTTATTTTTACATGTTTTAGTTGAAGCTTAAAGAAGTTAAATTAACATTATTTTTCAATGACATTTGAAATTATGCTTTTTAAAGAAGTACATTTGAATCATAATAACAAGCTACAATTTTACCGTTTATCTCTTCTTTTTCTGTTTTATGTGTAGATGATTTTTTTTTCTGGCTAATCTAGCTGTTCGTCAATCTGCTTAGATGTAGGGAAGTAATGTGTTGCAAGTAAGGAAAATCAATTTTTAGTGCTTTTGCTGAAGCCAATTGATACAAGGAGTCTTTTGCAAAATTAGATGCTAATTGTCTTTTGTCGTAGTGGCAAGTGTTTGGAGAAATCAATCAAGTTTTCATAATATACTTTTGTCTTTAATTGTTGATACCTATTTCTATTTGAGGATACACAGTTTGTCTTGAGATGGTTATGTGGTACACGATTTCTATTGCCTTCTAAAATCTTTTTATTTTATATTATAGTTGAAATAGAAAATGTAAAAAATTCACTTTTCATGAACTTTGTAAACTGCATTCTCTTCTCTTTGCTACCATCATATTGATCCTTTTGTAGATGATGATTCTTTATTATATTACAATGTATTTTACTTTTCATTTTTGTTTTTCTTTGCTAATTCATAAAAGAAAATTCAGAATAGAAATCATTTTGACTTGCAGGTAAAAGAAAATGATTCAAAAAAGGCCTTTTGTTGATGATGATTCTTATGAGCTTGCTTGCAAGCACCCTAGACACCTGGAACACATTGATCAACTTACTCTAATTGCTTCTCTTAATGATTCTCACCCAAAAACAACTACTTCAGGTAACAAATAGTTCACAATCTCTTTAAAGGGTTGCTTAATTTCTTTGGATGGAGAAAGGAGTCATATTTTTGCTATCCTTTAAATTTAGCCATAATGTTTAGCCAATGCTCCAGCTTTTTTCTTCAAATGATTTACCCTAGCCTACTTCACTTGACATGGAAATTGTCCTTTTGATATGCACACACGGGCTCACATATATATATATATATATATATATATATATATATATATATATATATCAGATTGCATTCAGCTGACTGCTTTACTGGTTTCATTTGATGTTACAGTTGATATGGCTTTATGGTTTTCTGTTCTTACAGATCTTTCATGTGTATACTGAACTCTGTTTCCTCTTCACATGCATATGTTCCAGTAATTGCATATGATGGTTTAATTGAATAATCTTCAATATTCTAGTTCTTATAGTTGACACATTCTTATTTTGAAGATGGTGGTAACAGTCTCAGTAGCTGTCAAACTGTTGGGAGGTCTTCATACGAGCCAGTGATAGCGGTCTCAGATGACAACAACAACTTTGAAAGTGGTGCTTCTGGCTGTTTTCCCCATTTTCTATGGATTGACAATGGAATTCTTGAAACAGATAATCTCTCATTTTTCCCAGAGTATTTTGATCACGGACACCAGCTAAGGGCTTTACTTCAGCCTGATGAGGTGTTCTCATCTTTTGACTATCCTTTATGGAAGCCAGTTTCAATTGGTCCAGAGCATCAAGCTATTGTTCCAGAGTGGGAAGGTCCAACCACCTCTTCTAATCAGCTGGACAAGTCCAATCCTCAAGTTTGGCGTGCAAAATCATCCAAACCCGGTATCATAGTTGATGATGGTTACGAGGAGAGGATGATGGGTGTTTGTGTTGTTCCTATGCCTGATTTGGAAGCATATGTAACCCATTGCTGTCAGGACATCACAACTGTCTGTAGTTGCCTTGATCAGGGATCTATTGAATGTGTAAAACAGCACATTGTGGAAGTTAGGCAGAAACTTAGGGACGACCTTGGGGAGGAAAAATTTGAGGCGCTGGGTTTTTATGATATGGGGGAAGAGGTAGCAAAGAAATGGACCGAAGAGGAGGAGCAAGTCTTCCATGATGTTGTCCTATCAAATCCCGCTTCACTGGGCAAGAACTTTTGGGACCATCTGGCTGTAGCATTCCCTTCCCGAACAAAAAGGGAACTGGTCAGTTATTATTTCAATGTATTCATACTTCGGATACGTTCTGAGCAGAATAGGTTAGAACCACTAGACATTGACAGTGATAATGATGAGTGGCAAAGAAGTGAAGGTGGAATGGAAGAGGGAGATGAGGATTCTGCAGTGGAATCTCTGAGTGGAAAAGATGCCCCAGCTTATTATCAGGAGGATCATGTAGATGATTGTAATGAACACATTGAGGATGAGTATGAGGATGAAATTGATGCTTCCAAAGAGAGCGCTGATGACGATGTTCAGATACATGCAACTGATGAGGAGTATGAGGGAGATGTAGATGATATTGCAGAAGCACATGCTAGTAATTCTATCAATGTTGGCGGTGGTAATGGTGGCTTTGAAATTTTCAAAGGGATTCCCAGTAACAAGAGGGATGACTTTGATATTGAAGATGATTCATGTACATCATATGAGTATCAGAGAGACAATGTTGATTCCCGTGGCCCTCTTGATGTTGTAACTGATGGGAGACACTCTGGTCAATGAGTGATCCAATTAGGGAGCAGGCTATTGATGGTCGGCGAGAGGATGCTGGGGATGTGTACAATTAATTTCCTTGCTATTATGCTTGGACATACTATCCTTTGCGAAGGAATTGATGCTCACACATCCACAATTTTATGGAAGGGGCTTCGTGAAAGCTAACTGGGCTACTTTTTGCTGCCAAATTATGTTGGAATTTTCACGGGTGGGCCAAAGGAACTCTCAATGGAAATTCACCAAGCTGCAGTTTGCTAATCTGTTTGGCATTACCTGAATATTTTTTTTCAATCATTTAGATCAGTCTTCTGGAAGCAAGTATCCTTCAAAGTGGAAAACTCGATCAGGAGGCCACGGGAGTAAGTTGCATCTCAAAGAGGTTCACATTTCCCCTTCACATGTTCTTTGGTGTTTTCAACGTCAACGTTGATCCAATATCTCATTCCCTTTTATCCTCTATTTCTGGAAATATGATGCCAAATTGCCAATGTAACAGGTTGGCAGTGGCATTCTTTAAAAAGAAAAGTTGGCAGTGGCGATAAGATGATTTCTTTCTTTTTCTTTTAATTCTTTTTTTTTAATAGGAAAATTTTGTTAGCTTTTGCTTATTATAAGCATGAGGGATTTGGAGTCTCGTCTCCTAATGTGTAATTTGTTCCTATTTGAACTAAAATTGCTAGTGAAGAGAAGAGAAACACTGCACAAGGATTTATTGGCAATTTCATGTACTATACTATTTAATAGTTGTATGAATTAGGGCTGATGCCTTTATATGTTATTTGATTTTATTTATAATATTATCTAAATTGTATTTATTAAACTTCATTTTTTAAAATTATAACGAAAACGGTTTATAAATATTTAATTTATTAGCGAAACTATGTACTTTCTACATATGGTAGACAATGCATGGAAGCAGTTCACGTCATTTGTATGTATGTATAATAAATAGAAACTATTATTGTGATGATTGCATGTTCATGGTGATTCAAGGAAATAATCAGAAGATAGGTTTAGGTAATCACGGCCCGGTTTTGGGACCTGATCGATACTAATGATGATTCTTTTTTTTTTTGAATTATTTTTTTTTATAGAAATTAATCATGGCATAGAAGTTTGGTGATTTAGCAATCAAATTGCTAGTGATATCATGATTTAAGAAAATAAATTAAATGCACGAGATACCTGTCTCATAATCTATAATGTGAAAGAGTGAGTTAAAAAATTCGATAGTTCCTTTAGGAATTCTAAATAGGTCATCAATTTAACGGAGTTTATTAAACTTGGATTAGAATTAAAATTTAATATCTTATAATTGAAGTTACTCTTATTTTTATTTTCAAAAGTCGAATTAGCTAAATCTTTTGTTAAGTGGATAATAATGTATAGCACAAATTACTTTTAATAAATGAGATAAATTACTTTTAATAAATGAGATGAGATTATGTAAATTTTTTTTTACTTGTCTAATGGAAATGGAAGGATCTTAGGAGGTCACACGGGGGTTCACGCCGCTTGAGATTCAGGTAAAGAAGAGGTTAAGTCTGAAAATAACAGCATGGGTAATGAAGGTTATGGCCTAAGAGAAAACCCCAATAAATCTTGGAAATCCTCAGGCTTTAACCACAATGATATTGTCTCCGTTCAAGAAAGTTTGGAATGTAGAGTACGCGGCAAACAATTTAAGTTTGTTAGATATCTCCATGGTCACGTGAGGCATCGCTCGGTGTCTAAAAGGAAAGAATTCGCTGCAAAGAATGTGGGAAAGGGTTTCAGACACAAAGATCTCTCACTGGCCACATAAGGCTTCACTCTAAGAAGTATAGGGTCCCCAGAAGTTAGATCCTTGTGCTTCAAATACTTATGCTTTAGATACTAAGAATAAGACTTCTGAATGTAGTGAAATGAAGGTGATATTATTTTTTGGAGTTCCCATTAAGAATTTCTTTTGGGAAGTTGATTCCAACAAGTCAAAACTGGAGAGTGAAATCTAAATTGCTCGTGGGATACTGATATTGAGAAGGCAATTCATGATGAAATGAATAACAGCGCCCCTAAATCAGAACCAAGTCAAGAGCTCACAAAAGAAGTTGGACTAGATTTTGCTTGTGTAGGATATGTAGAAATGCACTCCAAGCAATAAAGCTATTCTTGAAGCTTTTGTGATACTAGAAATGGAAAGGATTCTTCTACTGAGATGATATGCTTTATTTCAGATTTTGATACTGTAGATGATTCTAAGACGAAGAGCCAATTCCAAAGCAGGATCCTTCTATATGTCCCTTGTGTAATGTTGATATTAAAACAGTTTGCCATGTTTTATTACATTGTCCCTTTGCTCAAGTATGTCGGAGAGCTCTGGGAATTTCAAGATTGGGACAAGAAGGACCTTTTCATGGCTGGTTTATTATGTATGTGATGAATCTTAATGGCACAAACTTTCAGCAAGTCTTGATGTTGATATGGGCAATATGAAGGAGACGAAATATTTTAGTTTGGCAAAGGAATCATCTGTTGATCAAGTACTTCAAATGGCACGACCAGGTTCCATGCACAATTGCAACACCCAAATAATTATTCCAGTACATCTTTCTCACACCCAGGGCGTTGGACTTGTCCCTTTGCACCTATGCTAAATTGATGCATTTATAATTGTTAACTAGGGAAGAAGTGGAAACATTGCAGTGAGATGTACATGCATAATAGTAATGATCTCTTTTTTAAAAAAAGAAATGGATATTGGAAACATTTGTGAGACGTGTAAAAAAAGGGAGCTTGTAAAGTTGGGCCCAGTTTATACAAACCCAAAGTGAGAGAAGACTTGCGAATATCTCGCGTAAAATAAAGCAAATTTCTTCTTCCTCGTTGGCTTCTGTAAGCTCTCTCTTTCTCTCGCTGGACTGAACCAACAACCATCAGGGAAGAGGAAAAATCAATGTATATGTGAAATTTAATTTCAGGATTACAACCTCCGCCTGAAATGAACCCAATCCCTAACCCTTACCCTAACCCTATCCCTAATTCTAATCCACCACCCATTGACCCTTATTACTCCTCTTATGCCCAAAACCCCAATACTCAATTCTCTCTTCAGCCACTCCATTATGTCTATACTAATCCCTCCGATGCCGCTTCCTCCGCCAACGCGCTCAGACCACCTGGAGTGGACTCCTACCCCTCCCTAACCTCTTTCCCACAACCCAACCCCCTCTCTTATGTACAAGCTGACGCCTCTGGGTACTATTTGGATCCCAATTTGCAGATTTGGGCTGCCAAGGAGGCCATCCAGCAGTATGGTACGGACCCGGCTGGATATGGAGGCGCTGTTGTAAGTGGTTGGTCTTCTTTTTTTTTTTTCTTTTCATTTCTTTTTTTCTTTTTCCTTTTCAGAAATGGAAAACTTGGAATGAAACTATAATATTTAGTTACTGTATAACCGGAGATTCTGTCTATGTCGGAATATTCCGATAATTTCACCAGTCTCGGACCAACGTGATCATTTTATGTCGCACCAGTTGATTATAAAAGAGAAATGCTCTGGCCTTAACTGAGTCAGCTTGGGTTTCTTTCTCATGCAAGTGCTGGGGGGAGCAATTAAGCGAAGATGCCACTGAGCATCTGTTTGGTAGGGCGTAATGTGATACAAATTAATCAAATATTCTATTGAATTCAATAAAATATTTAATTATATTACATTCCATTGAGAGTTTTCACTGTAAAGTTTTGGGAGTCGTTGAGGATATGGGACCAAACTTATATATAGTGCCGCAGAAAGCTATTGAAAAATCTCATGTGGACAACCCTGGTCATAATTTTACGATTGTACTTATTTTTCTCACTAAAATACAGTGATGAATAGATTGTCTTTTTGTGAACACAATTTTAGAATCCAGTAATGAACTTGAAGAGAACAATACCATCGTACATAATATGCTATTTTCCCTTCTAAGGATGTCATCAGTGAAGAATAATAATAATGCCATTGCCGTGTCATTTTTAAGTTAATACTGGTTTCTATCCTTGCAAGAAATTCTGGATGCTATAATTTGGCAGTGATGTTCTTGCCGTATCCCCACCCTAGTAAAATGCTTTCATATGCAGTAAGAATGCCATTGCCATGGCAGGAACCTTTGTAATTACTAAACTTTATAATAAAATTCTAAAATGTGCACTTGATCTTTTATTGCACTCATTCAGAGAAATTTGAAATGTTTTATTCTAAACTAATTATACCGCAGAGGAGTAAAACTAACTTGTTCCAACTTACAACAAAGCAAAACTAACTTGAACTGGGAAAATAGTGGGGTTTGGCATGTTTTATCCTAATCCATTTAACCCAATGCAAGAGACGGGCTTCTGTTGAGTAGAAAATGTCACTTCCTAACTCTGCATTTGGCATTTGCATATCTTTTAATTGGAATCATTTATTTCCCATGTTACTGAAGTATTGTGGATTCTACTATGAGTAGCTTTTGAGAGGTGATATGGATGTGTGAGAACACGTGGAGTACCTGGACAAATGCATCAATACATAGGACATATTATGGTGAAAATAAGCAGTGGGACGGCTTTCTGTGTTGGGTTAATTAATCCAACATAAACCTATGGGGGGGAGCAATTTGGAAAAAACAGTAGTTTCAGGCAGTAAGAGATGGATGAAGAAGTGAACTGGTTATGATATTGACTCTGGTAGAATACTGGCATAATATTGAGACAGCTAAAACAGAGACTACCTCAAGAGAGGTAATGGAAGAAGGTGATCCGTGAAGCTGACTTCAAATTGATTTCTGATCTAGAATTAGTTCAATACTTCAATCAAGTTGTATTTGGGAGGTGATGTAGTTGTTATTGTTTCAGTGATTTTGGGATCAGTAGATGCATGCTTCTACTCTTTTGCTCATGCACATGTTGAAATTGAGCGCCAGATTGTTTGCTGTCAAACATCATTATGTTTCTATCTATTTGCTCTTTTTTTTTTCTTTTTTTTTTGGTGTTTTTCCATTATAATCTATTCATTAATTATTCTCTTGTATCTTCAGGCTGTCATGATACCTCAAGGGGCAACTGAACAGTTGGCCGTTGCACATCAAGAGTCCACCGTGTGGACGAACTTAGCATTTCAGCTTCAGGGAAATGGAGCTTTGAAGAAACACCAAAAGAAAACAAAGGTTGTTCAATCTGCTTATTGCGAAGTTTGCAAGGTAGACTGTAACAGCAATGAAGTACTTGACCAGCATAAATTGGGAAAGAAGCACAGGAAAAACATGGAGAAATTACAAGCGGCTGCTGCAGGCCCCAGTGCTTCATCAGTGTCGTGTAATCTAATTATTGGGCCAAAGGAAGACCCGGATAAGGTCAAAGTTGGCAATGGACAAAAGGGACAAAAGGGAAAGAGGAAAGCAGCTGCACCAGCAGAAGATTTAGAGACAAAGAGAAGAAAAATTGTTGAAGGTGGGGCAGCAGCAGAGGCAATCAGAGTATGTGCAATTTGTAATGTGGTTTGCAATAGTGAGAATGTGTACAATTATCATCTCACTGGACGCAAGCATGCTGCAATGCTGAAGAAACATGGAGTAAGAATGGTTTCTGCCTCCTAAAATAAAATATCTGGAATTTGGCAAAGCTAGCACTCCTGTGATTTTCAGTGCTTACTATGTCCATATTCTAATTGGAAGATGTTACCTGTTTTGCATTGGTGCTGTTTTAGAGAACAAACTTTCGTGCAGAAATTTGAGGAATGTTCTTGTTGACTCCCTAGGACGCATTCATTGAAGTTAAAAGCTTCTGGCCTTCATTGAGAAATCTCAAGCTAATCCTACCATCCTATACAAATAGCCATTACCTTCGAGGAACATATGTGAATCACTGGCACAGCATGGGAGACCGAGAATCTTGTGCATACCAGGTGTAGGTTTCAATTTTACTTCCCCCTTTTCCATTGTTTTTAATTGTTATCTATTAAATGGTATTGTTGCTAGTTAATTTGTATCAGTTGGAAGGGGTGTGAGTGTCATCATCTGTATGAGACAGGCCTATTTAAGATTGTGCCAGTCAGAGACTCTCAAGTTAATTTCAAACAGATCAAGTTTACATTTGGTTAGGAATTTAGATGTTTCTTATTTTTCTTTTTTATGTGACAGCATATTTATCTCTCATCTTTACTTGGACAAAGATTAAAGAACATCCTATTATCACATTAACTTTCGAAAAGTGGGGTTAAGTGACTGTTGCAATTACTAGTTGACGTTGTTATGAGGCTTTTTTTATATAAATATCGAAGATGAATTTATGTAGTATTTTGATTTTTTTAAATTTATTAAGTACCTCTAATCATAAATCGCCCGTATATATGAGAAATGAAAGAAAATAGCATTTTTTTCAAACTTTTTTTTTTTTTAAGAAAAAGGTGGTCTGATAAATGAAAAGAGAGAAGAAAATCAATTCAATTCTTCAAAGCTTATAAAACCACGTGACAACTCGGATCAGCGCACGTGGATTTTTGGCAGAGCGGCATGCCTTGCCGGTCCGCTCGGGATTTTTGCTGATCCAATCGCATAAAATGCCACTTTATCCTCACTTTCACTTACTTCCCTCGCAAAACCCTCACTTTCTCCTCCCCATTTCCACTCCACATCCCTTCACTAGCAAACAAAATGGCTTCTCGCCATCCTCATACTCCCCTCCACCACCACTGCCAAAGCCCTTCCCCAATCACGGCCACCTCCACCACCACCACTTGCTGTTGCAGCTGCCACTACAACCATTGCTGCATCCATCCTTCACCACCAACACAACAGTTACCGATTGACCACCCACTTCTCCGTGCTCTTGGCTCTCTCCTTCAACAGCAGCAGCTACCCAATCCTTACCCTCCCTGCTGTAACAAACCTCATACCCAGAAAAGTAATCTCCACAACATAGATTTTCACACACAAGATCTTCGTTTTCAACACTTGGGTGGTGACCAACAAACTCAGTCTGTTCTCTCTTCTCTTCTTGAACGAATCAACTTTCTCGAATCCTCTCTTCACCGTTTTTCTACTTCTTCTGCTTCGAATAATTATTGTCATTCATCGTTTTCTCTGAGAGAGGCAGCCGCTCGCGTTATTCAAACCCATTTCCGTGCCTTCCTTGTTCGTAGATCAAGAACCCTAAGTCATCTCCAGGAGCTCGCATTTATTAAAGCCAGCTTCAACTCCCTCAAATCCTCTATCTCGAATAAAACCCATTTCAATTTTGAGGTTATTTCCCACAAAGCCATGGACTTGCTGGACAAACTTGACTCTATTCAGGTACATCACGCACCTTTCGTTCTCCACTTTTTCCAGTTTTATATAAATATATTTATTATTGTGGTTCTCAGTGGCTTCTGTTTATAGGGCGGTGATCCTATGGTCAGAGATGGTAAAAGGTCAATGAGCCGAGACATAGTGAGATTTTTGGAGTTCGTTGATGGGCTTTCAGCTATGAGGTATGGATATTTGTATAAACCTGCAAAAAACGTGAGATTTATTCGGAATAGCAACAAATCTAGGGCTTTGAATGATACTACAGCATGTAGAGAGTTATTTGGACATCCAAAGGAAACAGTGAGGAATGGCAGAGTTGAAAAGATTCGTGGGTCTTATAAGATTTCTGGTTATCATGAGGAAGATGTGGAGCTTGAGGGGTTTCAGCAATTCATTGATAATGAAGATTATGATGATGAAAGCCCCAAGTTGTTCCCAAATGTAAATCAAGGTGTTTCCGGAGTTAGAAATGGAGTTTTGATCAAAAGCAATGCTGGTAAACCTAGAGTCAAGAAAACTGTCAGCTTTTCTGAGAATGGGAATGTGTATAGGATTATCAGTGACAACCATGAGTCAGTTTTAAATGGAGATGGTAGTTTCACTGAGGGGAGCGATTCCAGTGATGATCATGGAGAGACTATGGATTACAATGAAATTGAAGGGAGAAAAGGGATCTCTAAAGGTATTGTGGATGATGAAGTTGTTAAGGATGAAAAAGCAGCATCTACACAGAGCAGTGGTGGTGAGAGGAATCCTACAAGGAATGCAAGGAGGGGCAGTGACTCTGAAAATCATAGGCTGTGCCAGGATGAATATGGAAATCTGCTTTGTCAGGATGAATATGGAAATCTAGTTTTCTCGGCTCCTGCGCCGGTGAAGATGGAATCCAGAGCTGCTTGATGATGAGAACAGATAAAATAGTTAAGTAGGACCATTTCTTGGGTTTGCATTATCAAAATCTTGCAAATTTTAATGGATTTGTAGTACCATTCCGCATTGTTTTTCCAATTGTCAATCACTCAGTTGCTGGTAGAGATCAAGAAATTTTCCAGGTAGGATGTGTAGGTGGAGGGCTGTATCTGGTGGGTAACACTACTGATTGTAGGCCTTTCTTCATTTATATGGGACTGTGATTGTAATTTGCTACCTGCTTACCTTCAACCAAAGTTTTTGACGTTTAGTGAATGATGAGAACTCTTGTTAGTTGTTACATTTGTTGTATATACGTCGTCATACTTTATCTGAACTATATTTATAACAGCAGCGATTGTTGGGAATTTAGAGCACCTTACAAAATTTATGTTCTAAAATTCCTTTCTTGCTGGAGATGATATAAATCACAGGGAATCACTTTTCACAGCTTGGTTCCCAGTACTTATGACGCAGATATAATTACCAATGATGGTAAGAAATACAATTACAGATTTTCAGGTAAAACAAATCCATGGAAGTGAGTTATTGAAAGAGTTGACAATGATGAACTTATAAAATTGCAATCTGAGAACTACAAAGATTTCATAATATCAAGTCACAACAGCAGAGACCAGAAAAGAAAAAATGGGAACAAAGCTGTGGATCAGCTGCATAGGAAAGCTTCTGATTTTCATTGTTCTACGTAAAAGAAACAACTCTGCATACGTCAATAGTAGTTTCTTAAGTTTAATAAAATATCATCTACACTTGAATATATTGAGCTCACCAGTGAAATGTTTTGGTCCAAATCCTTCAAGCACATGCAAGCATGGATGACACTGAGAACGAGTGAAGTAATTTTCTCGTGTAAATTTCTGCTGCTTGCTTTCCCATAGGAAGCGGTACCTTGAATATATGTTTTAGTGTAAAAACACTCAAATTCTGCCTTTTTTCATATCAATCTTCCAAAGCCTTTCTCATATTACTCAGCAAAATCTTGTAAGGTAGTCCTTGCAATCACATAACCATCAACGCTCTTCCACTTTGCTGCGCAGCATACATGCCTGCAAAGAATGTGCATCTTATATAGACTGGGAGTCTGGGACCCGTAACTTACGGTCAGTCCTCAAAGATTAAACTTATCAAAGGAGGAGCTGCCGAGCAGATTCAAACTTTTCATGTCTCAGTTTTATTTATGCACATTTCAAATTCCACTTGAGATGTCGTCGAAAGCAATGCACGTCCATTTCCTTTGGCGTTTTGCTTATGATGTGCCACTTGCCAGATACATTCAGTAGAAGCAAAGTAAATACCATTTTAGGTATTAAATTACCACTTTGCCAATATGATTACTATTTTCGATCATATCACTCGCTGATGCAGAAGCGTCTCACCCTATCTCCCAGTTCCTGAATGGGCTGCTTAAACTGTTCTTTAAATCAAATCATTCCTTGTGAAGTTATAAATTAGTTTGGCCAGTTTATAAATCAAAGTAAAATAAATTAAAATGATCAAATTTTATTGATAGGTTAAAATTACACTATAAGCAAATTAAATTAAAATTAAAAAATGTAATTAAAATAACTTGGCAAACGTCTTGTCGTTGGAAGTGTTCATAATTTATATTTTTAAAAATTGGAGATTGAAATGGTTCTCCTTCACAACTTCGCTCAAATTGCCCGCCGTATTTATGTCCTCCGGCCCAAGCCAACGGTGACTTTCGAAATACGGTTAAAAGGAGTTCATGAATGGCCGCTCTCAAACTCTATCCAAAACCAAGCATTTGCTTGCCGCCTCAAGAACCCAATACCTATCTCTTCTAAAGCATTATGCACCCGCTCGATCCCTTACCAAGACTAAACAACTCCATGCTCTCACCATCACTGCAGGCGTCCTCTCCTCGCCGGGCTCCGCCCGCCTTCGCTCAAGCCTCGCTGCTGCTTATATGCATTGCGGGTATGTCCCTCACGCTCGCAAGTTGTTCGACGAATTGCCTGAACGAAGTGCACTTTTATACAATAACTTGATGATTATGTACGTAAATAATGCATTATATCTTCATGCGCTGAAAGCATTTGTTGAAATGCTTCAATCGGGATGCTGCGCGCCTGATAACTATACGTATCCTATTGTTATCAAGGCTTGTAGTGAGCTTTCAATGCTTGGATTGGGTAGAGCGGTTCACGGGAAGATAGTGGTGTCCCTGTATGGTTCGCACACCTATGTGCAGAATTCCTTACTGGCAATGTATATGAATTGTGGGAAGAAGGAGACAGCACAGAGAGTTTTTGATGGGATGAGAGAGAGGAGTGTGGTGTCTTGGAATACTATGATTAGCGGCTATTTCAAAAATGGATGTGCCAAGACTGCTTTGATGGTTTTTAACCAGATGGTTGATTTTGGGGTTGAGATTGATTGTGCTACTGTGGTTTCTGTGTTGCCAGCTTGTGGATATTTGAGGGAATTGGAGTTGGGAAGAAGGGTTCATGGATTGCTGGAAGATAAGGGTTTAGATAAGAAAATAGCAGTGAGGAACGCATTGGTTGATATGTATGCGAAATGCAGTAGCATGGCTGAAGCAAAGTTGGTTTTTGATAGGATGGATGAAAAGGATGTGATCAGTTGGACTTCCATGATTAATGGGTACATTATAGATGGTGATGTGAGAAGCGCCTTGATGCTTTGTAGGATCATGCAGGTTGAAGGGATAAGACCCAATTCTGTGACTATAGCCTCGGTTCTTTCAGCTTGTAATGATTTGAGGGATGGTCGTTGTTTGCATGGGTGGACAATAAGGCAAAATCTTGATCCAGAAGTTATTATACTTACTTCATTGATTGACATGTATGCAAAATGCTGCCGTGTGGACCTTAGCTTTGCAGTCTTCACAAGAACTTCAATAAATAGAACAGTTCCATGGAATGCTATGCTCTCTGGGTGCATTCATAATGGTCTTGAAACTGAAGCAATAAGACTTTTCAAGCAAATGCTAGTGAAGGGAGTTGAACCAGATGGTGCAACAATGAACAGTCTACTTCCAGCATATGGCTTTCTTGCTGATTTACAGCCATCGAAGAACATCCATGGTTACCTAACAAAATCTGGTTTTCTTTCAGGAATAGAAGTTGCTACATGTCTGATTGATATATATTCCAAGTGTGGAAGTCTAGAATCTGCTCATCAGTTATTCAATGCTATTCCGATAGATGTCAAGGACATTTTTGTCTGGAGTGTAATAATATCTGGTTATGGAATGCATGGTCATGGTGAGACTGCTGTTTCACTTTTCAGACAAATGGTTTGCTCTGGGGTGAAACCAAATGAAGTTACCTTTACTTCTGTATTGCATGCTTGCAGTCATGCCGGTTTGGTGGATGAGGGCTTGTTTTTGTTTGAATTCATGATCAAAGACCATGAGATACAACCTACTGATGACCACTTCACTTGTATTGTTGATCTGCTTGGTCGTGCAGGTCGACTAGATGAAGCATGTAATCTTATTAGAAGAATGCCTTTTGTACCTAGTCATGCTGTTTGGGGGGCACTGCTTGGTGCTTGTGTAATACATGGTAATGTTGAAGTGGGTGAAGTTGCAGCACAACATGTTTTTGAGCTTGAGCCAGAAAACACGGGAAACTACATACTGCTGGCAAAACTTTATTCTGCAGTTGGAAGATGGGAAGACGCAGAAAACGTGAGACATATGCTGAATGACATAGGATTAAGAAAAGCACCAGCCCATAGTCTGATTGACGCTATAAATATTTGAAATGGGAACATTTTGTTAATCAAATAGAAAAACCATCAGCTTGCTATGGTGTTCGTGCATAGATGAATATATGCTCCATCCAAAGCCAGGGCAAACTTCCATATTGAAGAACATATGATCTTGTAATCACGTGTCATTATAAAAGTTTTATTGAACCAAAGGAGCTATCTGAAGGTGGATCGAACTTAAAAATTCATGTGAGATCAAGGAATGCGTTTCTATTTAGCATATGATTGTGGTGAATCAGATATTTCAATGGTGCAATGCAAGTGCAGAAGCATCCATTGGTCAAACATATTAGCAACATTTGCTGAAGCAATTCATGTTTATCTTTTCCTTCAACTACTTTTAATGTCTGGAACGGGTTCCTCACTTATATTATTATAAACAGGACCGGTTTGAGCGGAAGCATGGGTGATTTTATAGAATGTCTAGACAACTTGAGTCTGGGTAAGTAGATTGCATGATATGCTTGTTGAGCAGGATTTGACCATGTTAAATTCATGCGGATTAGCTGTCTCAATATGTTGAGGTGATTTATACCATATATAGATCTCATCATGATAAAGTTGATGTGAGCACCCTGCAGGTTTCAACTTACCGATTTTCCTTTATTTTTATTCCAGCGCCCCTGCCTTAATTACTTTGGGAACTGAAATGTATGTCAAGTATTCTTACAATATATCTGCTTATGAACCTCTTTTTTTCCTGTTTTTAAATAAGTATGCATGTCTTCATAGAGTATATATGTTTTTGTACCATATAATAACTTGACAAAATGAAATCATACTTTTGAATGTCATGCTTGTTTTGGAGGTATTTACTAGAAACAAACATGGAAGTCAAGATTACATGTTAGAGATGAACATGTTTGGATTTAAACCAAACCATAGCATTGTTCACCTCTTAAAAAGATGGTTTTGCTGACATAATTAGGGATGTAAATGGGTAGGATACGAAATTGAGAGTGATGATCTGAGATCCAATAGAGTAGGGTTTTACAAGGGTTTTTGTATTAAAAGATAAAACTTAAACTTTCTGGGGGGGTTCCCCCTTTTATCCATTTCGCTATGCTTGCTGATGACGTGTAAAGGCCTTTCCATGATTGGGACACGCGTCTCTGACATACAGATTCGGGTGTACAAGGGTATCAGCAGCCTGCTTTATGCGTAACGGCCTCTGATTCTCCTCGTGCGTACGTTCGAGCGGATCTGCTAGGTTGTCCTAGTATGGCTCTGGATACTGGGCTGGGCCGAGAGTCGGGCCGGACGCTGAGTCTGAGAGGAGAGGGCCTACTAGTCACGGACTGGGCCGTTCTAAGTGAAGAAGCTTGGTTGAGCCCGGCCTTGAAGGTGGCACGAACCAGGCTTGTTTCGTGTAGCAGGTGTGTGGGCCTTTGCAAGATGGGCTTTTGGCTATGATCCAGGCCCTGGGCCAGGATGGAGAAATCCAGCGGTCATCAATTGCCCCTTCACCTTCTCGGTAGTTATTGCCCCTACTGCCGAGGGGGTGAATATCAAGAACCATTATGACCGCGCCTGTTCGTGGTCAGGTGCCTTAATAACATTCTTTCATCTTTCTGTCGTTGTGCAGTTTCCGAGTCCTATCTGCTCTTTCCCTTTTCTGGCTTTTCTTCATTCTTCGTGTTCTTTGCTGTCTTTGTTTTCCTGTCATCATTATCTGGACATGTCCTTTCTTTCCTTTTCCCTGACTATCTTTTAAAATTCTGACACCGTTAGCTTAGAGCATAGCTCTGCTCCGTGCTAAGGTCTCAAGCTCTGGATGTATATCAACGCTAGCTTTTCTTCATTCTCAAATCTTCTGCTGGAACAAGAGGTTCTTCCTTTCCGTTTCTCTGCAAAAGATCCATTTGACGCCTTCTTCAAACGAAATGAGGTGAGTTTGAGTTTGCATTGCTTTGTTGCCCCAAAGGTTGATCTTGCTTTTATCATCTTGATGGAGAATTGTTTCTGACTTGTCTCTGTTTTGAAACTTTTTGCAGTACCTGAGATAAGAATGGGTCAGTTCAAAATTCTTGAAAATTTGATGTTACCTCTAAGGAGTCTGGACGATGCTTCGGAGATCCTGCTGGTAGGACGGCCGATGTATGGGATTATTCGGCAAGCTATGGAAACTGTTTTACCCAGGTTGTCTGGCCGGCCTCCTCCTCAGTTTGCTGTCCGAGCTCCAAAGAGGTTCTGGGCCGATGAAAGGTCTGCTCCTTCTTCCGAGAAGAAAAAGGAAATTTCCTTAATGCCCCCGTCGCCTTCTTTTGATATAAATGGAAGTGGAGAGAATGATCAACTTATTGTTCCCTTTGATGTGAAGTACCAGTATTATGCAAGACTTTGGTGTGAAGTACCAGTATTATGCGGGACTGAGATCTGCTGCGCTCAGTCAAGCTTATGGCGATACCTTCGAATGTATGCTCAGCGATCTCCTTGGAGCCGTAACTTGAAAGCTCGTGTTTTCATGGTACATACGGACAAGCTCGGATATTATATCCTGTCCGTATGCATCGTGAATCACATCTGGGCAATCAGGGTGTCGACCTATTATAGGGGAACAGTGAGAAATACTTATGGGAATCAACTTGTTCAATTCCCCTATGATAGCGAGACAGATCTTGGCCTTTTCTGCCAAACTCACATTCCGAGCTGCGAGAGTTCTTCCGAGCTGAAGATTAGAATAGTAGGATAGGTGGTGAAATATCCGGACATGTAAATCCCTTAAGGATAGTCTTCCATTCTGTAATGTAGGCCCGGACATGTAAATCCTTTAAGGATAGTCTTCCATTCTGTAATGTACTTTTCCTTTAATGAAATTCTTGTTTTCCGTTCATACTTGAGCTTATTCTTTTCTTTGTTGTGGATGAAGTATTGGTACTGTTCTCTTCGTAGTTTTAACCAACTAAACTTTGTTTCGTTTCTTCCGAGCTGAACTGACCGTACTTATGAACTCTCGCTTTTAATCAATGAGCCGAGCTTTGGACCTACTTAGCCAACTGGGAGGTCAGTTTGCTTTTCCGAGCTGAACCAACCGACCTGTAAGCTCGGCCTTTATTTGATGGATTGAGCTCTGAACCTCCTTAGCCGGCTGAGCTCTCAAGTTTCGTTTTTCGGACTGGACTGGCCGACCTGTGAGCTCTATTTCGGTTTGCTTTTTCCGAGCTAGAATACCGACTTGTGAGCTCTATAAGTTGAACTCAGAGCCCTTAGCTCTGTATGATTTTGAGGTGCCCTTATTGCCTCCGATCTCGCAGTATTTGTTCAATAACAATCGAGTCAGAACTTATAACTTTTTAAATAGCAAGCAGGTCTGACCTTTATCATGCTTCCATCTGTGGGCTAAGTTGCTCTGATTGCCGAGTTGGGCTTGTGGACAGCAAATGGGCTCTTGAGTGATGGGCTGTTATCACGAATTTGGCCCTTAACGGATGTGGAGGAGTCTAGCGATTATCTCTTTGCCCCTTTACCTTCTCACCAGTTATTTATCTAACCGTTGAGAGGGTAAACTTCGAGAGTAATTAATGATCGCGCCGCTCCAAGACAAAACCGTTCAGATCAACGTTCCGTCTCATTATTGCCTTTCATTTCGAATTCCTTCTGTCTTCTGAAGAAACAAGTTCTTTTCTGCTCTCTGTCTCCCTGCAACTCCTTCTGCTTTTTTCACCTTATTGCATTTTCAGGTACGCTTCCTTGTTCTTCCATGGTCCTTTCAGAGCTTCCTGATGTTGTTAACATTGAATCACGTATTACTCCTTCCAACATAACTAAGTACATTTCTCGGAGGCTCTTAGATACTCCTCTGTATCTGATTCGAGCCCCCCTTTCAAACGAAAGGATAGTCCTTCCTTATCCTCCCCCTCCGGGTTTGGTGGATCCCCAAGAGAATCGTAGTATAGTGTTTTTCTTGAAGCAGAGAGAATTCGGTTTATCGCTTCCTTTTACCCCTTTCTTTGTTGAGGTTTTTGAATACTTCGGGGTGACTCCTCGGATGTTATCCCCAAACTCTATTTTGTTCATGTCCTGTTTCGAGTCCATCTGCCTGAGTTGGGGTTTTACACCCACAGCATGTCTGTTTGTTACTTTTTTCCGTTTGGTTAAGGCGGTTCAAAACTTCTATTACTTTTCCCCCCGTAGGGGGTTATCTCTTCTCACGGGCTACAAGGATTCTATAAAGGGATGGGTAGAGAATTTCCTTGTGGCGGAGCTGAAATTAGGGTCCGCTCGGACGTGGGAGGTGGATCTAAGTTGGGGAGAGATTTATACGGGTTGCAACGACCTGCCCCAATTGAGTCTTATTGAGCAAGTGGGGTTGCTTCGACTGACTTCCGTTGAAAGGAAGTATGACGTCGAGAAGTGTTTGTTCGTGTCCAATCGTAGGGACGTCCGGGCCATGGGTATAGCACTTTGTCCAGTTATTTTGTTTTCTCTTTGCCCGTAATATCAGAAAGTATGCTGACTCTTCATAATTTTGTATTTTTGCAGCTTCCGAAGTAAAAATGGACGACATAAAGTTTCCCAAGAACTTTGTCCTCTCTCGGGACAATATGCATGCAATTTTTGATGCCTTTGGGGATGGGCGTTCGGTAACTGAGATTGCTGCGGAGTTGGTTCAGGCTGCTTCCTCCAAGGAGGTTAGCCGACCTCCCGCCAAAGCTTCTTCTCAAGCTTCAAAGCCGAGCTCCCGCAGCACCAAGTCGTCTCGGCCATCTAGCCGTGGTGGGTCGAGCTCAGCTCTTAGGCCTGTTGAAGGGTCTAGGTCTGCTCCAGCCTCCTCAGAGGGCGCGAGGGAAGCTTCCCTGGCTATTGCGGAGCAGACCTCCGTTGTTGAACAAGTGGAGCGGGGTACTGCCCATTCTTCTGGAGAGGTATCGGGGGGAAAATCTAAGTCCCCTATTGAAGACAAAGAGGCCTCAGGGACAGGGCTGGAGATCGTCCTTATAGAGGACTCAGCTCCAGAGGTTCCTACCCAAGATGCCCCTGCCCCTGTGAGGACTGAACCTGAGGGTTCTGAGGGCGTTCCGTCAAAGACCGGGGACAAGCGCCCAGCCCCTTCTGGAACAGCTGCCCCATCTCCTGCTCGGAAGAAGTCCAGGGCTGCTGCAGGGTCTTCTCCGGCTCTTCCTTCCATTGGGAAAGGAAAAAGTGTGGCTGCCGAGCCTCCGTTGTTTTCTTCTGACAATTCTCTGAAAGCATCGGACATTACCTCCGAGTCTCCGACCAGTGCTGTTGCTGACTTTCTCAGAGAGCAAATGTTTGGTGGAGTTACAGAGGCTTCGGACCCTCGCCTTCTTGCCCTGACTGGTCTCTTAGCCAGTTCTACTAAGGAGCAAGCATCCTTCCAGTCTCGTTCTCGTGAGGAGCTCGGATCCTCGATTAGGGAAATGCTTCTGATGGTAAATCATTTTTCCCCCTTTTTTTTTTTTTTTCCTGACAGTTGTTCTCCTGTACTAGGTGACGGGCCTCCTTATGGAGGTGGATATCCGTGATCGTTCCCTCCGGGAGTCCGTAGACCGCCGGATTGAAGAGGCGCGTCTGGAGGAGAACATATCTGCAACCAATGACGCGAGGGGGAATCTGGTAGCCGCTCGGGAGCAGATCCAGTCCCTCCAAGTGGAATTGCACTCTGCACTGGAAGCCCTAAAAAAGGCTGAGGAAAAAGCAGCTGAGACAGCAAAGCATACCTCGTCCTTAGAAGCAGAGCTGTCTCGGACTCGTGGGGTCCTCAAAGTGTCTGATGAGAGGGCAGCTGCCTTGGAGGTTCGCTGCAAAGGAGTTTCGGAGCAGCTGTCCTCTATGGCAGATGCTCTTCAAGAGAGGAATGAGGCTTTGAGCCAAAAAGCTGAGGTCCAGCGCCAGTATGATGCCTTAAAGGCAGATCTTGAAGGACTTCAGACTCGTCTGAATGAAGTGGAAACTCAAAGAGAGATGGCCCTAGCTCGGGTACAAGTACTTGAGCAGGAGTTGAGCACGAGCTCTGACCGTATCAGAGACCTGACTTCATCGGCTGAAGAGTCCAACCTTCGCCATCAACAGCTCAATCACGAAGTCAGGACCTTGGAGCGCAAGTGCTCAGCCCTGCTTGAGGTAGTAAAGCACTCTGAAGATAAGGCTCGGCTAGTGCGCGAGCAATGCATAGCGGAGTATCAGGAGTCTGATGAGCTAAAAAGGAAGATCGAGCAGGCCTGTGAGGCTCATCTGCAGGACTACAAAGACTCTTCTGAGTTTAAGGAATTTGTGGCTGAGGCCTGCGAAGCACATCTTAATGAGTATAAAGCCTCTAGTGAAATGGGAGCGACTATTCTTAAGAAAGCCTTCCGCATGTATGTGACCGGCTATAATCGTGGTTTAAGAGAAGCCAGACACGCTCCTGATACTCCTTTGGCCGAGCTTCGCAAGTACGAAGCGGACTCAGATGGCGAGCCAGTGTTGTATGGGGAGCTCGACCTTGAGCTTTCGAGAATATAGGTGTAACAGCCCGGCCCTTTTCGCACGGCACTGTTACCACTCACGGCCCAGGGCTATCCCTCGCCTGGCCTCTTTGCCACCTCGGGCTTTCCACTGGCGTCGTGAGCAGCTCTTAACATCCCTTCACCCTCACGGGTTCCGGGCAGGATTTGTCCCTCGGGGGAGCCATTACGGCCCGCCCTAGCCCGAGTGAATTTGGCCCAATTCCTTCCTCTGGGAATTAGGTCGCCTCCCCCACTGCTCGAACCCTTGACCTCCCACTTTAAGGGAATAGTCTGGTGAGAGTGAGTACCAATCGTTCCAATTTCTCTCATTTCGGCCGCAGCAAGCTTCCGACCTCCCTCTCCCAAATCTTGTGTTTTTCCTTCAATCCCCACCATTTTCTTTGAGTTTTAAGGTTCCACAAAAGTTTTTGAGTGTTTTTAAGCAAGTTTGGAGCTTGGAAGTCTTGGAGCTAAATCCCTCCATTTTCCGAGTTAGGGTCGTTCTTCCTCTAGATCTTCAAGAGGTAAGCTTCGATCTATGCTTCTTTTATGTTTTATGAAAGTTTTATGCAAGTTGATGGGGTAGAATGCATGTTTAGGTTATGTGTATGTGTATGGGTATAATGTATGCTTTGATGAACAATGTATGTTGATGTTTGTGTGTTTGAAGTGTTGTAGATGGGGTATATTATAGTTTGAGACCCCTAGGTGTGATGTATGATGTGTATGCATGAGTAGAAACAAGTTTATGCATGTTTTGAGGCGTTTTGGAGGCTGTGGACACAAGGGAGCCAAGTTTCTGCCATTCGGCAGAAACTCAGGTTCGGCCGCCGAAGTGACTTTCGGCCGCCGAAGTGACTTTCGGCCGCCGAACCCCCTTGTGGAGGCAGTTTCGGCTGCCGAAGCCTGCCCCCGAAACTCAAGTTTCGTCTCTGTCTGGGAGGTTCGGCCGCCGAAAGTGCCGCCGAACCTGCATGACTTTCGGCTGCAGAGGGACTTTCGGCCGCCGAACCTGCCGCCGAAAGTGCCCTGTTCAGCCATTTCTTGCATGTTTTCATGTGATGTTTTCAGGATGTTTTAGGGGGTCTTTGGGGAGTATTTTAGAGTCATGTTCATGTATGTTTGGTGCCTCATTTGAGTCCACCTGTGTAGGTTCGGACCCGAGGAACCGAGACCCCCGGTTGTGAGATAGTCGTTCAGAGTTCGTTGTTAAAGCTTCAGTTACCAGGTGAGTGGAACAACCCCTTAAGCTTTAAAGTAAACGAATAAATGAATGAATCATAAAGCACTGCCCATGCATCATTATGCCATGCTATACTAGGGTGTTTGCATTAGAATTCACGAATATGTTGCATTGCATACTTTGTTGTTGATGTGGATGAATGTTGAATGATCCATTAGCCCTTGTATGTCATGATAGCCTATGTGAGTCCAGGTGTGCCTGCTACGGCTCTACGCCCCTGGCACTATGACTGATTATGGAAGTCCGGGTGTGCCTGCTACGGCTCTACGCCCCCGGCATGTATAAGTAAGAAAGACTGGGGCTAAATGGTGACAAGTTCATCCTTGTTGTGAAATGTTTGTGTTATGGCGCATACATGAAAGCATGAATAAGAAAAAGAAAGAAAAAGTTAAATGATAATAATAATAATAAAATGAATAATAATGTACCTAAAAATGGAGGAATTAAAACAAATGTTTTTAGTTTCTGCTCACTGGGCTCTAGTAGCTCACCCCACTCCCTTTATCCCCAGAGTTGCAGGTACAGGGTAGATCGAGAAGTCGGCTAGAGTGAAGTCAAGTCCTGTATGTTGTAATAGATAGTAGTGGACATGAACATGATGTAATGAGTATTTATGACCATGTAATGTAATGAATGATTTGATGATGTATTGAGGATTATAGTAGTGCTTGACCTAGAGGTGTGTGAATCCCCATTATGTACAGAGTGTTTAATGAGTAATGATGTTAATGACTATGATTATCCAAGCTGATATGTATGATGATGATACCCCATTGGAGTATATGATGAGGACTCCAGTGTGGGGTTTATGTATGATGTTGTGCATGCACAGGTTTTGCTTGGATAAGAGAAAGAAAAATTTTTACAGGTCATGTATATGTTGTTATGTATGGGATTCCACAGGTTTACAGGAGGTATGTAGGCTTGCTACGGGTCCCGGCGGCCTTAAACCGATCTGGATCCTAGCGCCGGTAACGGGTCGGATTTCCGGGTCGTTACAATAGGTCTATCCGAGCTGGGAGCTCGGCCTTTTGCTCGATAGCCAAACTTTTAGCGTTAGCATCTGTTTTTGAGGTCGGCGCCTCTTTAACTATTGTGCCCCGAACCTCTTCATGAGGTCGGAACCTGCTTTTACCTCGGTAGCTCTGGGCTCCTTTCTTTCTTTTGAGGTCGGAACTGTATTTTTATGAGTTTGTCCCTGCATGGAAAATTTTCATTTCGAGAGGCTTTTAAGCCCTTTACCGACCATTTTTGTTTTCAGGGGATCTTACGAGATCCTGGCTGTTGTTGTTCCGGGGTGACCTCAGGGCCCTTCCCGCAGTTTTTGTTTTTCCGGGAGTTCTGGGGGATCCCGGTCTTCTTTGTTTACCCGGGAGTTCTAGGGGATCCCGGTCTTCATGCTCCGGGAGGCATCTTTATGATCCTCACCGGCCGTTCCGGGGTGACCTCGGGGCCCCGCCAGCTGTTTTTTGTTTTGTTTTGTTTTCCCGGGAGTTCTGGGGGATCCCGGTCTTCTTTGTTTACCCGGGAGTTCTAGGGGATCCCGGTCTTCATGCTCCGGGAGGCATCTTTATGATCCTCACCGGCCGTTCCGGGGTGACCTCGGGGCCCCGCCGGCTGTTTTTTGTTTTGTTTTGTATTCCCGGGAGTTCTGGGAGATCCCGGTCTTCTTTGTTTACCCGGGAGTTCTAGGGGATCCCGGTCTTCATGCTCCGGGAGGCATCTTTATGATCCTCACCGGCCGTTCCGGGGTGACCTCGGGGCCCCGCCGGCTGTTTTTTGTACCTCTTTGAGGTTTTGCGCAAGATTCAGGCTCATTGGCCTTACTGTCGCTTCGTCATCTCAGCTGGTTTTGGACCTAACTGAGGTCTTGTTTTTTCAAGGGATCTCTCTGAGCCCTGTTCTTTTCTTTTTTATGGAAGAATATTATTCATAGAGACAATCATGTTGAATAAACAATTTTATTTACTCATATTCATCAAAATACAATGTTTTTCTTTACAATTACTTCAAGGAAAATACCTCTTTAGGTGCTGGATGTTCCAAGCGTGGGGCTCGGGGTTTCCTTGCATATCTTCGATTCGGTATACCCCTGGCTTGACCACTTTCGTCACCTTGAAAGGACCTTCCCAGGTCGGTGCTAACTTGCCCGCGGCCACTCTTTTTCCTGTAGCTTCCAGGTTTCTTAGGGTCAGGTCTCCCACTTTTAAGTTTCTTTCTCTGACCTTTTGGTTGTAATATCTCGCTGCTCATTGTTGATAAGCGGCAGTTCGGACTTGGGCTTCTTCCCTGACCTCCTCAAGAGCATCCAGGTTGCTTCTTAATTTGTCCTCGTTAGTGTTCTCGCTAACGAATTGGACTCGATGAGTGGGGATCTGCAATTCAACTGGGACTACGGCTTCTATGCCATAAGCAAGTGCAAACGGTGTTTCTTTAGTGGGCGCTCTGGGAGTGGTTCGGAGTGCCCATAGTATGCTATTGAGTTCTTCTGCCCAATTCTCCTTTGCGCCATCCAGCCGTTTCTTTAATCCTTGAAGGATAGCTCTGTTAGTGACTTCTGTTTGGCCATTAGTCTGGGGATGAGCCACGGAGGAGAACTTATGCCATATGCCCATGTTCGTCGTGAAGGTTTTGAAGGTACTGCAGTCAAATTGTCTGCCATTGTCCGAGATAAGCACTCTAGGTATGCCGAATCTACAGATGACATGTCCCCACACGAAATCTATCATTTTTCGAGCCGTGATTGTAGCTATTGCCTCTGCCTCTGGCCATTTTGAGAAGTATTCCACAGCCACCACGACAAATTTTCTTTGCCCCGTAGTCTTGGGGAAAGGTCCCAGGATGTCGATTCCCCATTGTGAGAAAGGCCATGGACTGGATATGCTTGCTTGAGGAGTGGCGGGGGTTCTGATGGCATTAGCAAATCGCTGACATACGTCGCACCTCCGGACAAACTCTTCTGCTTCTTTTTTGACAGTAGGCCAGTAGTACCCTTGCCTGAATATTTTGTTGGCTAATGTCCCTGCTCCCTCGTGAGCCCCACATAGGCCTCTATGTATTTCCTCCATTACCTTTGCAGCTTCTTCCGGACTCACACACCGGAGCCATGGGCTGGACTTCCCTTTTCTGTATAGGGTTCCCCTTATTGCTTGGTAGTTGGCAGCACGAGCTGCTATCTTTCTGGCTTCATCTTTATCTTCGGGGAGCTTGCCCTCCTCCAAGTATCTCAGGTATGGGGTCATCCAATTTGGGCTCTGTTCTACCTGTAGTACCGTGTTTGTCTTTTTAAAAGCAGGTGTGCGGACATGCTGTATATATACTTCATCGGGAAGCTGTTCTAACTCCTCTTTGGTCAATCGACTAAGCAGGTCTGCTTCCTTATTTTCATCCCTGGGTATTCTTTGAAATTTGACTATAACTCCCCGACCCGTGAGCTCGGCTTATATAGTTTTTACTTTATCGAGATAATTCTGCATGATGGGGTCCCTAGCCTGATATACTCCCTTCACCTGGTTGATCACCAACTGAGAGTCGCTGTTCACCTCGAGGTCTGTTACCCCGACCTCCGAAGCTACCAACATTCCATTTACCAGGGCTTCATATTCGGCCATATTGTTAGAAGCCGTGAATTCTAGACGCAAGGCATAACATATTTTAAAACCTTCTGGCCCCTTAAGCATTATCCCAGCGCCACTACCCTCAGCGCCTGACACTCCGTCTACATACAGCTTCCAGCTAAATTCTTGGGGGGGCTCTCTTTCTTCCTCCGTTCTTGATAACTCTGAGGATGATCCTCCTTTCTCCTCATTGAATGCGCATTCTGCTATGAAGTCAGCCAGAGCTTGGGATTTTATAGCTGTTCGAGGTCGGTACTCTAGACAGTAAGGGCTAATCTCTACAGACCATGCCAACATCCGCCCTGAGGTTTCCGGCCTATGTAGAATTTTCTTTAGGGGTTGGTCTGTCATCACGACTCCTTGGTGGCCTTCTAGATAAACTCTGAATTTTCGGACTGCTAACAATAAGGCGTAAGCCAATTTTTCAATGTTCGAATATCTGACCTCAGTGTCTCTGAGTACCTTGCTAACGTAGAAAACAGGCTTCTGTTCTTCTTCTTCCACCCTTACTAGCACTGCGCTGATTGCTTGTTCTGAGGCCGCCAGGTATATCAGAAGTTCTTCTCCTTTTATGGGACTGCTGAGCACGTGAGGCGAGCTGAGATATTTTTTAAGCTCTACGAAGGCCTTTTGGCAATCTTCTGTCCATTCGAAATTCAGTACTTTTCTCAACTTTTTGAAGAATGGCAAGTATTTCTCTGCCGACCTCGACATGAATCGGTTAAGCGCTACTACTCTCCCGGTTAGTCTCTGAACATCTCTTACACAGGTCGGTTCTGGCATATTCAGTATGGCTTCCACTTTCTCCGGATTAGGCTCGATGCCTTTACCGCTCACCATGTACCCCAAAAATTTTCCTCCCCTAATGAAAAAGGCACATTTTGCCGGGTTCAACTTCATTCTGTACTGATCTAACACCCCGAATACCTCCCTCAGATCTGCTATGTGTTGTTGGAAAGTGGAACTTTTGACCACCATATCGTCTACATACACTTCCAGATTTCTACCGATCTGGTTTTTGAAGATTTTATTCATCAACCTCTGATACGTTGCCCCGTCATTTCTCAATCCAAAGGGCATAGCCCTATAACAATAAGTTCCATCTTCAGTTATAAATGAGGTCTTTTCCTCATCCGACCTTTCCATTGGGATTTGATGATAACCCGACATAGCATCCAAAGAAGACATATAATCAAAACCGGCCGTTGAGTCGACCATTTTATTAATATCGGGTAAGGGATAACAATCTTTAGGGCAGGCCTTATTTAGGTCGGTAAAATCTATACACATCCTGTATTTGCCATTGGCTTTCTTGACTAACACAGGATTTGCCAACCACTGTGGGTACATAACTTCCCTAATAAAGCCTGCCTCTTCTAGCTTCTGCACTTCTTCCCGGGTGGCCTGCTGTTTCTCTCTTCCCACTACTCTCTTCTTCTGCTTTACTGGTCTGGTCTCGGGGAGAACATTCAATCGGTGTGTCATCACTTTGGGGTCAATTCCCGGCATGTCTGAAGGCTTCCATGCTAAGGTCGGCGCGTGACTTCGGATCAGGGCCATGACTTCACCTTTTTGTTCTTTGGTGAGGCTGGCATTAAGACTGAAGGCCTTGTTTGCATCTGCTTCTGACAAGGGGAAGGTCTCCAATTCTCCAACTGGCTCTGTCCGGGCTTCTTTTGTTTCATCCCTGACCTCCAGAACTTCCGAGTCGAGTCCTTCTCCAGCTGAGCTCGGCTCTGTTACTGCGGCCAAGTATACCGCCCTTGCTTCTTCCTGGCTGCCCCGGACCATTCCCACTCCTTCTTCCGTTGGGAATTTGAGTGCTAAATACCTGATGCTAGTGACAACTTCAAAGTCAAACAACGTCGATCTCCCCAAAATCGCATTGTAGCTCAATGGGAGTTTGACCACCAAAAACACCTCATGATGGGTGCGATCTCTGGGTGCTTCTCCCAAGGTAAGAGCCAGCTTTACCTTTCCCTCTACAAGAACCGGTGCTCCTCCGATCCCCTTGATTGGTGACTGGTCCCGAACCAGCTGTTCCTCTGGAATTCCCATCTGTTGAAACACTTGGTATGGTAGCAAGTTGACTTTACTCCCATCATCCACTAAGACCTTCTTTACCCGATAATTATGAATGACAGCTTCAATGAAAAACGCATCATCATGGGGCATCTGAATACCCTGAGCATCTTCTGGGGAGAAGGTGATGATCATGGGGGAGTGGTTAACGATTTGCATGACTTCACTACTGCTAGTCTCTCCTTCCCGGTTTCTCTTCTTTCCTCGGCGGCTCATCCATCCTCCCGTTCCTCCAACAATCATGTGGATGGTCCCACTGGACCCATCATTCACTAGTCCAGGTCCTATTCTTCTAGGCGTCTGAGTTGTCGGACCAGACTGAGGCCTCTGTCCCTCTGGTTTTTTCATAAAATTTTTGAGGTGTCCCCTTTTTATTAGCCTCTCAATCTCCGCGATTAACTGAAAACAGTTATTCGTATCGTGCCTATGGCTCCGGTGGTACTGACAATACTTGTCAGGATTTCTTTGATCTGCTTCCGACTTCATGGGTTTGGGCCACTGGAGGAACTCCTTATCCTGGACTGCCATGAGCACTTCGGCTCTGGAAGCGTTGAGGGGGGTTGGTTTCTCGGGAACCCAAGGAGGGAGCACTCTTGTTTCAAGAGCCCGAGGAGGAGGTGGAGGCCTTTGATCCCTTTTCTCCCAAGCCTGTTTGTACGGCTCAGGCCTCTTTCCATGTTTCTTCTCGTGTCTCTCCGGCCTTCTCTCCTCCGGGGCTTTTTCTTTTTCGGCCATCCCTTTAGCAAATCTACTCGTCACCAAGGCGTCATCCTGCCTTATATATTTCTCCGCCCTCTTCATCAACTCAGCCAGTGAGGTCGGAGGTTTTCTGCTCAAAGAACCAAAGAACTCGGCAGAGGTTGTTCCCTTTTGCATGGCCTCCACCGCTCTTCCTTCATCCAGCTCGGGAATCTGCAGGGCCTCCGTATTGAAGCGGGCAACATACTCTCTGAGTGATTCACCTTCTTTCTGTTTCACTGTTTCTAGATAGCTCGTCTTCCTATCAGCTGGCACCCCCGCTATGAACCGGCTGATGAAGCGGGTGGCAAGATCTCCAAAACTTCTAATGCTTTCGGCCTCCAGGCTGTTGAACCACGCCCGCGCCGGTCCCGAGAGTGTTGTTGGGAACACCTTACACATTAAGGCATCTGACAGGGTTTGCAACTCCATAAAGGTCTTATAGTTCATGACATGCTCTCTCGGGTTACCAGCTCCATTATAGGCCGCCATTGGCGGCATCATAAACTTCTTGGGAACGGTCTCCTGCTGCACTATCTTTGAGAAAGGAGAAAAGGTGGGCAAAGAGGTTTGGCTCTGATCTTTCTTACCTAGCTCGGCTAAGAGCTGCTCTTTCAACCTTTTCAGCTTTTGGTTCATTTTTTCGTCTTCCGGGCTGGATCCTTTGCCCCAGCTGTATTCCTCCTCCTCTGTTTCAGTTCTCGTTTCCCTGGTTGTTCCGGCAGAATAGTTGTCCGCCTCCTCATTTTCTATCAACTCTCTTGCCCTTCTCCCATGGATTCGGGCCTCCGGTTCTTCCTCTTCCCCGGCATCGTGGCTGTTAGTTTGGAGGCGGTCAAAGGTAGGTCGGAGTTCATTGGTTCTGGGTTCCTCCACTACTGGGAGTGCATTTACTGGGGTGCTAAGGCTCCTCTGTTGCATTATCTGCCCCAACCAGTGAGCAGTAGTCTGTAGCTGGAGGGCCATAGTTTGAATGTCCTGGTTAGACAGAGTCATGGTGGGAGTATTCCCTGCCAAGCTTGGCGAGGGATTAAAAGGAATAGGCGTTTGGTTATTCAACGTTGTAGGGCTAGAGAAGGAGAACTGCTGCCCATCTTGGGCAGAGCTCAGGTCATTTGGAATGTTAAGGTTACTTTCTTGGTGGTTCGCCATCGTGGATCTCAGTGGGTTTTGAAAGTGAAAACTCCGGTGATGAAAAGATCTCCTTCGTTTCCCACAGACGGCGCCAATTGATGATCTGAGATCCAATAGAGTAGGGTTTTACAAGGGTTTTTGTATTAAAAGATAAAACTTAAACTTTCTGGGGGGTTCCCCCTTTTATCCATTTCGCTATGCTTGCTGATGATGTGTAAAGGCCTTTCCATGATTGGGACACGCGTCTCTGACATACAGATTCGGGTGTACGAGGGTATCAGCAGCCTGCTTTATGCGTAACGGCCTCTGATTCTCCTCGTGCGTACGTTCGAGCGGATCTGCTAGGCTGTCCTAGTATGGCTCTGGATACTGGGCTGAGCCGAGAGTCGGGCCGGACGCTGAGTCTGAGAGGAGAGGGCCTACTAGTCACGGACTGGGCCGTTCTAAGTGAAGAAGCTTGGTTGAGCCCGGCCTTGAAGGTGGCACGAACCAGGCTTGTTTCGTGTAGCAGGTGTGTGGGCCTTTGCAAGATGGGCTTTTGGCTATGATCCAGGCCCTAGGCCAGGATGGAGAAATCCAGCGGTCATCAGAGAGTATTTAAACCCGAACCCGATTATATATAAAATTTCTGAACCCGTCCCAAATACGTTTAGTATTTTAATTTTACTATCCGTATCCGTTCCAAATCCGTTTAACAATACCCGTATAATACTCGAACCCGACCGAACTCGATTTTTTAAAATTCAATTCAATGAAAAAATTTTAAAAATTTAGATATTATAACCCAAATATCAAACCCTGAATTAGAAAATTTGCACAATCTAAATATCAATCTCAATTATCTATTCAACGTAAAACTATCCTTAAGATATGCACAACCCAACAGTAGAAAACTAGAAATATTCGAGGAATGCCCAGCAGTAGAAACATTGGAGAACAATAATCAAATAGCAAATATCTAAATAATCAAATTAATAGTTCATAAATTCTAAAATTCTTTAATAGCAACTAAAAATTCTTTAACAGCAACTAAAAATTCTTTAACAACATGCACATAAAAACTCTTGATTATTAAAAAATTTGATTGCAAACCTAAAGATAATTCCAGTCAAAGGAGATGTCGCCGACGCAGATTGTGGAGAGGCAAGGGTTGTCTCCAGCAGTCGTCAGTGAAGTGGGAGAGAAGCGTCAATCGAAAAGAGTAGATGTCACCGACTGAGGAGAGAGAAGGAGATGTCGCCGATGCTGACCGGGGAAAGGGAAGAGGGAAGAGTTGTCTCCGATTGAGAAGTGGGAGATGTGGCCACTGGAGAGAGAGGAGGAGATATCGGGAGAGAGAAGATTTATCATCGACTGGGGAGAAAAAGGAAATATCGCCGGTGTCGATTGGGCTGCCGGCACTCGTCAGTGAAGTGGGGGAGAGAGGCGTTGACTGGAAAGCGGGACTGTGGGAGATGTTACCGAACTAGAGAGAGAAGGAGATATTAATGATTGAGAGAGAAGAAGATTTATCGTCGCTAGGGAGAGAAAGGAGACGTCGTCGGTGCTGGTGCCGACCGGCCTACGCCGACAGTCGTCAGTGAAGTGGAGGAGAGAGGCCGATTGGGAATTATGGGAAGGGAAACAGGGAGAGGCGCTCGACGGAGAGAGGGAAGTGAAAATGAAAAAAAGGAATTAAGGATTAGGGTTAGGGTTAGGGTTAGTTTTGTTATATACTAATCGGGTTCGGGTAACAGGTATCCGATAGTTTAATTCCGAACCCTATCCGAATTCGAGACGGGTAAAATTTTTTAAACCCGAATCCGTCCAAATCCATTTTGTAAAAACCCAAATCCGTTTTAATAGAGTTTCGGCGGATTGGGTACCCGTGAAAATTCGCCCGCCTGACATCCCTAGACATAATTGGTTATGGTGTTTAGGCTAGAAGATGCGTTTTTGATATTCTATTTTAATATGATAATCCATCTTTCAAACTCTAAGTTAGTTAAATTAAGCTATATGAAAATGCCAATGGTAAGTGTGCACTTGAAAACTCAATGATATAACACAGTCAAATACATAGCGCTTGTAGTCTGGCATATGGATTTAGGTTGTCCCGTTGCTATGGGAAAAGGACATTATTCATTCAAAAGATCTGACGATAAAGTTTATCCATTGACATGATTCACATATGAATATATATTCTTTTGGGTACTTATGACTAACAGTATTTTTTTGGGCTAACTTATGTATATAAAACATAAGGATATGTTTAGCTTAACTTTATGATATGATTGAAAACTGATTGATAGTTGTTCTCATTAGCTGATGGTAGCTAAAATATAAAATGTTTGACTATGTAGTAAAACTTTATATAGTTGTTGTAGTTGATGTATATAATTACTAATAGGAATATATATATTATATAATATTTTTATTATTAAAATAAGTATATAATTATTAATTCATTATATAATAATGTTTAAAAAAAATCTATTTTCTTTTTTTTTTATATATATATTTTTATTTTTATTTTTTTATTAATGGCTACTGTGTGATAGTCTAGTTGGTTTTAGAATAAGGAAATCCAGTCTCCAACTCATGTGCCTCTCTTTTTTCTTCCTCAAGTTTAGATGCTCTTTTGATATTATCACATTATTTTGTCCGTCTAGATTTTTTTTTTCTGCAGACAGAGCATTTTCTTTAATTTATTGTAATTTGTGTTTTTTTTTTTTGCTTTTTTATTAAGGATTTTATTGCTATGATATGAACACTTAAAAAAGAAAAATCCTTTTAATTATCTGAAAATTTAAACTGATTAACAAAATCAATTAAAGTTTTAATATTAATAAATATTAAAAAAAATTATTGTAATTTATAATTATATATATAAACATAGATGTATAATAAATCAACAGGAGGCTTTCACATTGAAAGTGACAGTTTGAGATGTAAAGGGAAGGTTGCTTGAACACTGAAATGATTAGTGTCGTAACAATAGTTTCCCTATTGATTAGACTGATTTGATCTAATTAACAAAATTTTTATTTTGTTATGTACTTTGATATTAAGAAAATTAAAATTTTAAAAAATTATATTTTTATAAAATTAAAATATCAAATGACAGGTAATTAAAAGTGAGATTAATAAATATTTTTTTTAATACAAAGATTAGAAGCGAAAAGATTCTCTTTGGGCCGTTATTTTTTCCCTTTCCTTTTGTCGGTGGTGCCAAAACAGCATTTTCTGACCACCCAGTCGTTGATTTTTTGAGTCTTTTAATTGCATACATCACAAAACACGCAATTAATATCATTACTTTTATTTTTATTTTTTAATTGTGAAGTCTAATTCTAATTCAATAACCACATGGCTATAATTATAAAATCCGACCAATAATTGATAATTAATGGATATCAAACTAAAATGATGGAATAGTTTATCAAGTTGATGAACGCTGGATTTCACTATCCCGGTCTAAGGTCAGGCTCACGATAAAAGTCCATGATCTGGAGACTTCTAAATTTTTCGTATGAGTCAGATTCAGCCCGCTCAGTCTTAAGACCAGATTCTATATAGATTTCTCCAATTAGGCCAGTCCTGCCTTTGTCGGCCCAATGATCAGACCACCTCTAGCTCAGCCTTAATCTCATATTTCAACTCAGTCCGGAAGAAGGAAGGTGATCAGTCCATCCATTTGGTGAGACCATCCGCATGCGTGTCAAAAGAAAATTAAATGGTCGTTACACATGAAATAGAATATCTGATATTCTACGATCGTATCAGAATAGCTGGGACAGGTGGCCCAATGGCAGTAGGGCCATTACACATCACTGACAGATAATAAAAAAGGATAAAGGGAGAGAAACTCTCTCCTATTAGATTAAGCTTACGGAACACTTTATAAACCCTATTTTTTGAATTTCACAAGTTAAATTATCAATCATAATCATAATCATAGCTATAAATAAGTTTAAAAAATAAAGTTTTTATTTTTAAATGAAAGTTTAATAAAATTTAAAAATTTAATCATTTATCCTTTCAAAAAAGAAATTTAACCATTTTTATTACTGCTGTTGAAATTAGTTTTTAAAAACAAAAATATTTAAGGGTTTCCTTAAACTAATTAATAACAAATATTGATTATTTTTTTTGTTTTATAATTTTTTATTTTAAGATAATTTTTTATTAATTTTTAATTATATTCATTTTAAAGATATTAAATTTTATTAAATATAAAAAATATTTTTGAGAGAATTTTTTAAAATAAAATAATATTAAATAAAGTTATAATAATTTATTTATATATTATTATAATATAAAAATTAAATAATAATTTTAAAATAATTAAAAAATAAAAAATAGATAAAATTTATAAAACAGAATGAGTATTAGGTAATTTATTTCCTCCACTCCATTTATGATATTTGCTTTTTAGAATGTCGTTTCTTCTGATTAAAAAAACATATCATTTTTTACATGAATAATTTTTTTAAAAAATTATTATTTAATTATTTATAATATAAAAAAATATTACTTAATATTTTAATTTTAAAAAATACATTAAAATATTTTTTATATTTTAAAAAATTTATTAATTAATCCTTTTATTAATTTTATCATTAAATATTTTATTATTTAATTTTTATAATTATAAAAAATTTATTAATTAATCTCTCGTATTTAAAAAAGTTTATTAATTACTTCATTTTGTATAAGGAGTTTTTTTTACACATTTAAAATTAATAGAGAGATTAAATAATAGACTATTAGAAATATTTTAATATATTTTTTAAAATCAAGTTAGCAATTACTGAATTTTTAATTTTTTTAAAATTTTTTGTAAAAATTATTTTTTAAAAAATTTTATTGCCTTATAATTAAATATTTTTAGATAATATATTTTACTATGTAAATATAATATTATTTTTAATGTTTTAAAATTATTATTTACTTTTTTTAATTATAATAATATATAAATTTATTATTATAATTCTATTTAATTTTATTTTATTTTTGAAAATTTAAAAATATTTTTAATATTTAATAGAAAATAATGTATAAAATGAATATAATTAAAAAGTTAATAAAAAATTATACTTAATTTGTGTGAAAAAGTAGGAATAACAAACCTAGCTCAAAATGCAACGGAGCCCAACCCATTCCTGCCTCAGAGCGTTCTGGAATCGGTGTGCCCTATCGGTGAATTGCCGATAATGCAAGAAAGCCAGAAACGTTAAAATCACCGTTGCATAATTATCTCCCATAACTTAATTTGAAATTTAAAAAGTCAAATTACAATTTAACTTCTGATTTTGTTAACTAATATCCCAATTATTTAATCATCAATTTTTTAATCATTAATCTTTACAAAAATATACTTCTTTAAAACTTAAATTTTAAATATTAAAATTAATGATAAAAAATTACGTTTTTATAAAAGTTAAATATTAAAATTAATAATAAAAAGATTAAAATGGCCACTGATCTAGATCAAAAGCCAAATTATATATTTAGCAAAATCTAAAATCATCAAACATCGGTTCAAAAACACTTAAATTTGATAAATTTTTATATTTATATTCTAAATTTTTAACTTTCAATAAAATTTCAAATTTTTAAATTTATTATAATTATAACAACTTTTTAAATTAATTTTAATAAATTTAATTAACTCACATGTTATTATTTTTACTATAAAAATAACTTGATTAATTTGAATTAAATTTTAATTAAAATCTTAAATTTCTAATTACTTAAAATTTTAATTTATTTTTTTATTTAAATATGAGAGAATTAAATATTTTAATTATATAATTTTAAAATTTCACCTAGTTAAAAGTTTACATTTTTAATTAAAATTTAATTTTAATTAATCAAGTTATTTATAAAATAAAAATAATAACATATATAAATTAATTTAAATCTAATTAAAATTAATTTTAAAAGTTATTACAGTTATAATAAATTTAAAAATTGATATTTTTAATACAAAATAAAAAATTTAGTATATAAATGTGAAAAATTATATTTTTTTTTGAATCAATAGACCTAAATTAAAATTATTATCTTTTTTATTTTAATATATATTTAAGATAAATATAATTAAAAAGTTAATAAAAAATTAAATTTTTAATATATATAAAAAATAAAATGAATAAAAATTATAAAATAAAAAAGTTTATTTACTATGTTGAAAATTATTATTATTATTATTATTATTCTTATTATTATTATTATTATTATTAAAATTGTCGTATAGAGTTTGTATGCACAACTCTGCCTCTTAATAATCATATATTTATTTTATTTGTAATATAAAATTTTTGTAAAATTTTAATTCAATTAATTTTTTTATTAATTTTAATATTAATTAATAAAAAATTAATTTTTAACTAAAAATATTCAACTCCAAATTATGGTAATTTTATAAATTATTTTATTTTAAAATAAAAGTGTAAAATTAAAATCCATGTAAGAGAGGATGGAAAGTGAAAAGATTAACTAAAATTAAGGAGATGGCGACGCAAATGCTTGCCCATAAACTTAGGAGACATCCAAATTTAGATCACTAAGATCACAGGCTACCCACTCAAAGGTCAAACTTTCTCTCTCTAAACCCCCAACACGTTCCTCCTTTTTTTTTTAATTTATTTTTTTAAATATGTAATTTTTTTTATAATTAAATTATTGAGTTTAATTATGTTAATTGTTTTATTATTTAGTTATTTATTTTGAAAGTAATGGAAATTTGATCGCACGATCCACCAATCAAAGAAAGAAAGCAAATAAAATTAGAAAAACAAGGAAGAAAGAGAAAAACTTGCACAAAAACTCAAACAAAACAAGAAACTGAAAAAAAAAAAAAACAATCTTTTTTTCTTTTACTCTCTCCTCCTGCCTTTTGGTTTCTGCATCTCTTTCCTCTCTTGATCCATTTCCATGGTATTGTGTGGTTTTTGAGGAAAACATTAAAAAACCCATATGCCCCTTATTGATTGTAATTGATTCTTGAATAAAAAAATCTTTAGTTTCTTGGAGGGTATTGAAAAACATTTTTGCTGTCTGCCGAATCTCCAATGCGGTCTTTGAGAAGACCACAGAGACAAGAACATAGCATCAATAGGAACACAACCCAGAAAGGAAATAGCAGTGGTGGATCTCAGAGAGGAATAGAGAGATTAGATAACAAGGGGCGTGGATCTGATGGTGGGTGGGGCATTATTGGGATTGGAAGGAGTCAAGCAGCTGGTACTTTATTGTTGTGGAGGTGGTGCTGCTAGGTTAGTGGTGGTGGGGCTGCATTGGAAAGGAATATGCAGCTTCACATCTCGCCTAGCATGAGAAGCATCACGATATCGAGCAGCAGCAGCAATGGGTTTATTGACTTGATGAAGATCAAGGTCGCATCTCGCCACATCTCTTATCGAACCCTTTTTCATACTATCCTTATTCTCGCTTTTCTGTTGCCATTTGTCTTCATTCTCACCGCAATTGTTACCCTTGAAGGTGTCAACAAGTGTTCTTCATTTGGTACTTCTTTTCTTCTTTAATCATCTTCTTCTTTATTATTATTTACCTTTGCTTGGTTGATTTATCTCTTTATGCATGTTTATGGTTAGTTATTAATTTAAAAATGTAGTAGTTATGTTATGAATGAAAGGGTGGATCTTGGTTGATCTGGTTTTGTATTATCCCCATATTATCAAAGTTCTCTGTTCAGTATTACTTTCCAATTCCCATGTTTCTTTTTGCTAATCTATGTATCATATATGCTTATGTTTATGATTGTTATCTGATGGATACATCCTGTTCTGATTTGATTTGCATTTGGTATGAAATGCACTTGGTGTTTTGCAATCTCTTACAAACCTTGGATGGTAATAGAATAACAGGTTATGCTTGTTATATTCGTTTGATGTTTGGCTTGGTATGTCTCAAGTCTCAACTATCAAACCTTCAGCCCCGATAATATGTTCTTTTTGCTAATAGCCTAATACATTTGTTGAAATGCATATGTATGAACTGTATTCGTTTAATTGTGATTTGATTTGGGTACTATGTGCTCTACTTTATTTGTTGCAACTCTAATGTTCTGTTGTCAATTGTATTCATTTGATGTATAATAATTGGATTTAATTCTTGTGTTTAGCATGATGAATTTATAGCTGAATCTTAATTCATTCATCTGATTTTTCATACATTGCAACATGTACTGGTTTAAACAATGAGTCTCAGCCATTGTAAATTGATTTGCGATGGGTTTTCAAGTTCCTTGATATCTATATGCTGGGAGATTAGGCTCCAATTATTAAGTAAAAAAATGAAGGTTTTGTTGACGGATTTTTCCTCTTGTATATTATTATGTCTGAAATCATGGAACTACAATTTGGATGGATTAATTTCTTCAGTCCTAGCACAGCAACAGATGTGGTTAATGGGAAGATTATCCTAATTTACAGTGTATCAGACAAAAAAGTTCTAAATTGATTTTGTACACTTCTTAACCACATTTTGTGAAAATTATTCTTCATTCCTTTTGTTGCCCCATTTCAATTATTTTCCAGAAATTCTTTTGTTGATGATATTTCTTTTTCTGGTTCCAACTTTCAAGTGTGTATTAATTTCATCTGATATCCCACATCTATATCTTTTAGTGTCTTTTTACTAGATCAGGATCTATAATTCTCTTACATTGTGATTGACTGTGTTGTGGTGGACCTATTGTCCTGATTCTGAGTATGCTTCCATGATTCAGATTGTTTAGGTAGGCGACTGGGGCCAAGGTTTCTGGGTAGAGTGGATGATTCAGGGGTAAATAACTTTATCCCATTATGTTATTTGTTTCACGGATAATATCAAACTTGTACTTTTGGATAATTTCCTGGCTAATAATTTATTAATCTAGTTAGTTAGCTGAATTCTGGTACTGGTGGTGATGATGCAGCAGAGACTGGAAAAAGACTTATACAAGATTCTCAATCAAGTGAACAATGAGGAAATCCCAGATGGTCTAAAGCTCCCAGATTCTTATAACCAACTTGTATCTGAAATAATGAGCAAAAAGTATGATGCAAAAACATTTGCTTTCATGCTGAGGGCAATGGTACGTCTAATGTTATCCTTTGTAGATGCTCAAGTTGTTTGTTTTGTTTTTGCCTTGGAATTTCTTGAAGGGGAGTAGGGTTAATGTTGTCTCATTGTTCTGAACTTCTGCTAAATGCACGTTTCATATGTTGTTTTAAGCTTGCATTTTTTATTGACTAAGGTCCTAATTAACTGCAAAGGGTAGATGGAAATTGGAAGCTTTTGTTTTTGTGTCTTTGTTGATCATGGTCTTCTACTGTGGGAATGATACCCAGAAATATGTACTGTTTGTGCACTTAGTAGTATCAGCGATTATTCTTTTTATCTGCAAAACTAACGAGTTTTATCAAGAAGGAAAGATGGAGTCTAGAAGATGCTCGAAGTTTTCCCCTTTGTATACTTAAGTTATGATTTTCTTGAAGGGATCAGATCTAAACTGTTTGCTTGGGCCATTTGGTTTCAAAATGACCTGAGTATTGCATTGGGGTTGCAAAGAGGCAACTTACTGGTGAATATGCTAAAGTCACAGGTTTAGCTGTCTACGAGACGCGATCCATTTTGTCTCTGTCTCTCTCTTACTGTCTCTATACACACAAACACTCCATGCACACACACAGAGTCTTGTCAAGTGCTAATGTAGATTAGTATATCCTGAAAAAAGAGTACAACTCCATAAGGACAAAATAGGTCATTCATTTAGCTTGAAATGTAGCTGGGACTTGGACACTTTATGAGGCTGAAATCATGATGCTATCAGCTTTGCGCACTCTGATTTTTTGGTATCTATATTTTCCTCCCATTGAGTTCATCCAACATTTCTTATATAGCTGGAATAGGAAATATATCTGAAATGGGGACCCTTTTGAGAGCACTATTAGTGTTCCACAAGTGCATAAATCATACGTAGTATAAGAAAATATTGTTCCTAGAGGACCATGTTGAGTATCAGACTATAACAACTACAATTATTTAGACGATTGCATTGATGGAATCTAAATTATCAAATAATACTGATCAATCAATATCAGTAAATTCTAACAACCAATGAATAAAAGAATTCTAGAGTTAGGGGTTCATAACATCAATTAATGATCCTATTTATTCAATTATGGGTGGTTTATCACTTTGAAGGAGAATAATCCTGGGCACTGCAGTCTAATGTCTTCTCAAGGTATGAAAATTTTATTTCAATTATGTTGACTAAAACCCGCTAAGCTCATCAATTATATTAAATTCCTCAAAAGGTTTCAGGTCTATCTCTAGGCTATGTATAATAACCAGATTTCATCTTTCGAATTCTTCACTTGACATATAATACTACAAAGGTGGGTACCAATTCACAAGGCAAACCTTAAACTTAAATCAAAGCAAAATCCTTATTCATTGAAGAAAATCAAATATAGCCGAAGTTGTATTGAAGTGCTACATCCCTATCCCTAGAATGAGGGAAATTACTTGCTCATGTTTCCGGAGATGATAGAAAACATCAAATGAGTAAGACCAAACATTTGAAATTTAACAACTAGAAAAACCCAGAAAAATGCAGCTTGAACTTTGGTTTTGAGCCTGATTTTCTGCAGATATGTTTGTTTTCTCCGTTGAGCTCATGATTTGCCCTCTTCATTTGCCCTCTTGATTTCGTGGTCCTAGGTTGTTCTTGCCAAAAGAATGATCTTCTTTTCTCAAGTAGATGGGTGTTATTAGGAGTGTTTGGGACTCCTCTCTGCCTTAGGAAACTTCTCTCTTATAGAAATAAAAAGGAAGGCATATTAAGCGGGAAGCTATGTCAATGCAGCCAGGCCATGTTTCATGGGTCATTCACATGGTTAGGTTGTTCTGTTCACTGTATGATTCTTGCTTCTCATATACGTGGGCACTCATACAGCCACAGAAATTTGCTGTGTGATGTACTGGATCAACTTAGCACTTCTTGCATGGTCATGACAGTCATGTATTTTTGCCTCTAGAAGCTGCGTGAGACAGTGCCTTCCCTTCAGTCCCTTCATGACTTTCACACGGCTTGGCTGTATGATTCCTTCTAACAAGGCTGACTTGTTTAACTCTCTGGCAAAGTCTTCATCTTCCCATGGCTAACCCGTGTATCTCCCTAGCCTTCTTATGGCTTGCCTGCATAAACTTTTGCCAAGCAGATTCTCTTCTTCTTCAAAAAAAGAATCAGCCTAACTTTTTCTTATCTCTTGTTCAAATACTTACTCCTAAGCTTCAATTGCTCCCATAAACACATGAAAAATAAAGAGAAGATAATAGACAAAGATTAGCAAATTAACTAATCGTTAGCATAAAACAAGTGAGATCCTCATTAAATATCAGTAAAATCTATGCAAATAGACCCTATATCTTTCTCACACTCCAAGTGCAATAGTCAATGCAGAATCTCCAAGGCTCCAATGCCATTTTCTTCCTTACTAACAACATGGGATAGTATAACTTAAATGACACTAGCCCTATCACATCCAATTTCTCTAATCTATTTTGAGTTTGAGCATTTCTTCCTGTGCCACATTAATCTTTCAATCTTGTTCTCTTTCTTTACTCATTTCCACTAGTCCTTCTATTGCTGCCAAGTTCCTCTCTGTTGCCTCTACTCTAGACTCCATTCTCGCAGGTGGGCGTTCACTGTGTTTGTTTGGATCCGGCTGGTTGGATCAAATTGATAGTGTGAAGAACTTGAAGATTGAGTGAGAATGATTGTATTGAATGAGCACTTCAAGTAGAGATCAAAAAAATTTACAATCATTGACAAATTATTCTTCTGTTTCTAATAATCAATTCACTTAACTCAGCAATTAAATCAACAAAGAAATAACTGATGAATCCAAGGGAAATTCCTAACAAATGAAATTCTCTAGCCCAAGAAATACTGCAGAATCAGAAAGATATATTTTTCCTTTCTTCTTGCCTCTTTTTTTATAATTTTCCAACATGTAGATTCACATGCAACATGCATCCTGTTATTTGTGATTCCCTCCAGCAAACATCTGCTTTCTAGAGTTTCGTGCCAGCTCCTTGTTCTCAGACCTTCTAAACCTTCTTTCGTAAATCCTTAAGGTACCTGGTTTCTTATTCTTCAAGCTCATATTTCTATTATGCCCATAGTAGAATTATCAAGCTAAACTGAATTAATGCCTGATTTGTGGGTTTTGTAGATAATGGTATTATTGAAGGAGCTTGTATGACCTTTGTCAATCTCATTTGTGAAACTATTGCCTGATTTTTGGTTTTGTAGATTATGATATTTTTAAGTAGCTTGTATGATTTCTCCTTAAGATCATTTGTCATTTCTGGCCGTTCTTTGTATTTCTGTGAACTTAGTTGTGCCTTTCTAACTCTAATGTCCACAACTTTTCTTCTTTACAATTTTGGACATTCTTGACACAACGCTTTTTGGGTGCTTATATGATGTGCATGGCTTATCTCCTTTGGTTGCTCCTATTAGTTTTTATTTTCTTCCATATTCTTCTACCCAAACACTAATTAAGATATAAATTTCGCATATCTTGTTATTATTTTAAAAGAAAAACACATACATTTAGCATACTTTATAATGGGAAATTACAAAATCCTATCCTATGGTTACATGCATTTTCAGATCAGAGTCTGAGATTAAGTTTGTGACAAAGTGATACCTTGCGGTTGCATATTGTTAGTAAATAAAGACTTTTTGTTTAACATCGTAAATATTATTGATGTGCTAAAAAAAATTATAAAGAAGTGTTGTGCTTTCATGAATTTTGTGTTTTCTATTAGGACTAAAAATTTTAATGGTGTGACATTAAATAAATAATTTAAAATATTTTTTAATTATCAAAGTAGATTCTACTTATATTAAAAATTAAAAAATATAATACAAAGGGTTGGAACCAGTGATCTACCCTTGCTAATTTATTCCCTTCCTTATTTATTCTTCCTTTCTTCCAGCCCTCCAAGGGACAAATTCACAACCACCAGCAAGACAAGTTTAGAAGCTTCAGCGGTGGTTCAATAAAAAAACAAGAGTAGCGAGAGAGTGTGTTGAATCGAGAACTAAGCCCTAGAACTCGCTAGCATATAGCGTTTCACTGTGAATGAACCTACGAGCATCAACAACTTTTATCCATAGGAGTAGATTTGGGAGTAACCTGAATTGGACCCTTTTTTACTTTTATTTTTTTTCTCAAATGGGACACATATTCGGAATTAAATATTATTTTAAATTAAATATTCAATATTTTATCATCAAATTTAATGGGATTAATAGAAAAGTTTTACTTTGTTAATGATAAAAAGTAGAGGATCCTTTCCATCACAAAATCAATCTCAGTCCCTCAATTAAAATAAGTGAAACCATAAGATACATTTTTGCTATATTTTTGTTTTAATTAAGTATTCAATTACATATTATCAAAATTTAATGGTGTTAATGGAAAATTCTCACTTTAGTAAGGGGAAAAAAATATGGTCCTTTTTGTTACAAGGTAAATCTCAAATCCTGATTTAAGAAATGAATAAAATCATAAGGCACTTTTTTATAACTACCCCAATTTATAAAGACACGCATATTATGTACAATTCAAATCTTCATAAACTAAAGAACTTTCACATTCATACAAGCATCACATGCATCCATCTCATATATCACATATCATAATCTTTGTAGGCTCTCCTAAATCTAAGATTCCTTCAAAGGACAGATTTCCATATAACTTGTGTTGTAGGCTGTAAGCATTTTATCATGGCTTCAGAATTGCTCATCCAACTTTCTTTTTCTTGGATACTTCCATAAATGAGTGGTCTTAATATGGGGACTAAGTATGCTTTGTATAGGCGTCTTTGTTTAGTACATCTCTGCTCATTGCTTAATGTTTAGGGATTTCCCTTGTTTGCGTGTCCTCATTCTTTCTCTATTCTCTAGGTCATAATACAGTATGAGCAGGATTCTTGCACCTCTATGATGTCATGATCGTATTAGGGCCTATGGAAGGATATTATGAAACTGGTTAATGTCATAAATTAAGGGAAGGACACATTTATGTAGTTTGAATCTATCTTAATCTATCAGTAATTCAGTAGTGAATTATCTTCCTCTATCTTTGACTAGGTGGAGTCTCTTCTTCTATTACTGTGTTTGGAGATATCTTTATCAATAAAAAAGTGATATTACTTCTTATTCCATTTTTTGTAGCCTTTTATCACTATGTTTGCTAAAGGGAAAATATCATATTTCTGTACTATCTCTCTGCTTGTTTGTATCTCGTATATTTTTTGATGAATTCTTAGTAGAAGACTTTAAGTGTTGCTATGCTTGGTTCAAAATGATATACTTTTCAGGGTTTGGGAAGTTCAATTCCTGGTGTATTCGGTTCATTTGCTAACTTCTTACCAAGTTAGGTCTTTTTTTTTTCCTAACATTTGGTTCACATACCTTTTCCTGGGAAGTAATGCCCGAAAAGGCAATAACACCCTCACCATCAAACAAATATGAATTTTTGTTTATATAAAATACATTTTCAAGATCAGTTGCAGCTCTCTTCCTCATCTTATTCCCAATGATCCCCCTCTTTGTCTTTCTTCTCTTTCATTTCCTGTTTTTTTCTTTTTCTTTTTCTCTTTTCTTTGACCTAATGGGTGGGGGGCTGCAGGAGGTGGGGGGAGATGAGCAGTGTTGGTGGTTGGTAGTGAATTTTGAGAGGGAGGGGAAGGAGGGATTGAAGAAACAGTGGGTGAGGGGGTGGGTTTCTTATTTTTTTAGAGATCTAAAGTTTGTTGGTGCAACTCCTTGGAAGTACTACCTAAACCCGCATACCCCAAACTAAATAAGTCAATAAATCTATAAATGGATCTTTCAATATTTAATTTAATGGTTTGCTTTGGTGGAGCCTAAATGATATAGTCATGAGTGTTAATACTGGTGGATAACTGAATATTTTGCATTAGATCTATTGAGCAATATTGTTTTGGTATTTCATATAGTTGGGGTGGGAGAGGTGAGGCGAAAAAGTTGTATCTATGTTGTCTTTCTGTCTATGTTGATTATTCCACTGACTGGGTGATTAAATGGCAGATCAATTCAATATTTCATGCATATATATCCATATATGTACTTATTTAATGTCACGATTCTAGTTGTTTATGTTGTCATGTTGCATTTAATAGATAAATAAATGTAGGGAATGTGGTTACCCTTTCTCTGTAAGGAAACTGGAGAAAATAACTGTTGGTGTGACAAGAAAAGAAAATTCCAACTAATGCTTTTTTTTTTCCCTGCTACAGATGGAGAAATTTGAAAGGGAAATCAGGGAATCTAAATTTTCAGAGCTGATGAACAAACACTTTGCCGCAAGTTCCATTCCCAAAGGCATCCACTGTCTTTCTCTACGTTTGACTGATGAATATTCCTCCAATGCTCATGCACGGAAACAATTGCCTTCTCCAGAGTTGCTTCCTTTGCTTTCTGATAATTCTTACCATCATTTTGTTCTGTCCACTGATAACATTTTAGCTGCTTCAGTTGTTGTATCTTCTACTGTCCAGTCATCTCTAAAACCTGAAAAGATAGTCTTTCATGTCATTACTGACAAGAAAACTTACGCGGGTATGCACTCATGGTTTGCACTAAATTCAGTTGCCCCTGCTATTGTTGAAGTGAAAGGTGTTCACCAGTTTGACTGGTTAACAAGGGAGAATGTTCCTGTGCTCGAAGCTGTTGAGAACCATACTGGTATCAGGAATTACTACCATGGGAATCACATTGCAGGGACCAATCTCAGTACTACAACTCCACGAATGTTTGCTTCAAAATTGCAGGCTAGAAGTCCGAAGTACATATCCTTGCTCAACCATCTCCGCATTTATTTACCTGAGGTAATCAGATGTAATATGAAGCATCTCATTTAACCTGCATGGAAATGTAGTATGATGGCTATCATAATGAACTAGGGACAGAAAGGGAAAAACTACAAAGGAAAAACTGAACAGTGGAAAAAAGCTTATGATGCTTGATATTAGACTCTGCCTTTGAGCAGTTACTGTGTCTGCATGGATTTATGGTTTGTCATTTCTTATGGCCCACATCTTGTCATTGAAGATGTGTTTCAGAGATTTCTAGTTTCTTACCAGCCAAATAAGTCAGAAAATAAGTTTGGTACACTTCAAGATCTTGAAATGCTATAAGAACATACATTCAATTTGTGTAGATAGGAATAATGTGAATATACTGAAAATTTCCTAAATTCTTTCAAATCAATTTTACACTAAGCCTGATTTTTGTCAGCTAAACAAGGTGGTATATGGATAAGATGTGAATCATAGGGTGATTTAACAAGCAAATACACTAATTTTGATGATTTTGCCGACTAGAATAGTTGGTTTTCTGTTTTTACTTACAAGGACATTGGTTTTGGTTCCTAAAGATGTGTGCAGTATAATCTGTTACACCTGTGAGGGTGTCCATGGGTGCATTTTGGATATTCAGTCATTCATTCTTTCTTCCTTTCAACTTTGCTCCAAATTTGTGGTTCTGATTATGCACATATTCAACAGCTCTTTCCAAACCTTGACAAGGTGGTCTTCTTGGATGATGATGTTGTCATTCAGCGTGATTTGTCTCCACTTTGGGAAATTGACCTTGGGGGAAAGGTTAATGGAGCCGTTGAAACTTGTAAAGGAGAAGATGATTGGGTAATGTCTAAGCATTTCAAAAATTACTTCAATTTTTCTCATCCCCTGGTTGCCAAGAATTTGGACCCTAATGAATGTGCATGGGCGTACGGGATGAATATATTCGATCTCCGTGCTTGGAGGAAAACAAATATTAGAGAAACCTATCATTCTTGGCTGAAAGATGTAAGGACTTCACTACTCTTGTCCTGCTCATTGTATAATTCTTTTTGCCTTCTTTATTCACCTTTTCATGGGATTGTAATGAGGATTAAGACAACAGAGCTAAGTTGAATTTGGCAAATGCTTTATCATTGGCCTGATCTCCTTTGGCACTTCCTGCATGAAAATGGACATATCAAATTTGCCGATATTCTTCTATCACCGTAATTCTTTTCTCGATCTACTTGACAAAGGGCCATCCCATGCATATGCATATGCTGGAAGTTTTATTGTTGGCTCTGTTTCTGTTACATAGTAATTAATGTAAAACACTTCGTGTTGTTTTCCTTTGAAGAAGTTCCAAACTCTTGCACTTTCCCAAGTCTTGCATTCTTTCGTGGTCCAGTATTTAACATGACAAATCCTCAAATTTTTAGTATTTGTTTTGTTTTGGGTTATATTCATCATCGACTATTTATTGTTGATAAATAAATTGTATAATATTGGGTTTTTCTTTGCAGAACTTGAAGTCAGACCTGACAATGTGGAAACTTGGTACCCTACCACCAGCGTTAATTGCATTTAAAGGTCATGTTCACCCAATAGATCCATCTTGGCATATGCTCGGCTTGGGCTATCAGAACAAGACCAACATTGAGAGTGTGAAAAAGGCTGCTGTTATTCACTATAATGGCCAGTCAAAACCATGGCTGCAGATTGGTTTTGAGCATCTCCGGCCATTTTGGACTAAGTATGTTAATTACACCAATGATTTTGTGAGAAACTGCCACATCTTGAAGTCATAGCTGATCAACCATAGGTTCATAGCTGCTAGAAACTAGAGGTGGAACAGGACAAGTGATTTTTCAGTTATTTCATGGCTTGTGATTTTTGATGAGATTTATTTGAGAAGGCAAGCAGAACTTTGTCACGAAGGCCAGAGTTTAAGGTCCGAATTCACTGGCATCCCTCGCTATTTCATGAAAAGGCCTGCATCACTAGCACAGGCATGACATTCATTCTTTCGATTTGTAACATAGCAATCCATCAGTTAATCTTTTGGTTGGAAAAAAAGGATACTATTATTGGTCTTCCTGCAGGATGTCTAGCCTGATTTCTTGCACATATAATTCGAATAAAGTGATATATACAGAGTGCATATGTGAATACATGCAAGGAAGAGGAAGGCTAGGATGGATCTTTTGTGAGGGCTGCCATTTTAGCCCAAAAATATTCTCCCTTCATTTTTTTGTTCTCCTGTCGTTTCATTTTTGTTAGCATGTCCCATTTTTTCCCTGTTACTCTGATATGATGATGGTGAAGTTTTAGGAGTAGGTAATGGAGATTGCTTTGTTACAGGTCCCATTGAATTGGGGAGGAACTGTTTGTAGGAGTATTTGTTATGTACGATTCACGAGATATACATTTAAAATGTGCAGAAAATTCTTTTTCCATACCTCTTATCATGTCTCCAACAATGCTGTCAAATCTCCAAGTTCCTTTTCTTTATCATCTTCCATTACAGAAAAGCTCATCTTCCCTGTTTCATTTCGTCCTCTTTATATATAGTTTCGTTTGCAGAACAGGGAAATATTAATATATGCTTTGGCGGGCCATGTGTTGCACACAGATTGGATTTTGAATAATTTTCATACCTTGACATGGTGAGAGACTTTAATCACAATGTCTTTAGAAACAAGAAAAATTATTCTTATTCTTGGAATTTCCTGAGTTGATGATGACAAGAAATCCATTAACTATAATTGTCTTTCTTTAAGCTTCCAACAGCATTCTGAGTTTCTCATCTTTCCAGGTGGAGGATTTCATGTGCTTTGACACATTCCTAATTATCTCAGATGTCCCACTTTTGATTGGACCTTGTTTTTGTATTTTGCTTTTCTTACTGTTAAATCAATAAATTAATTAAATGATTAGGGTTGGATTCCTGTCATTTAGTTGTAACGAATAAGATATTACTTGATTCTAACAAAGTTAGAACTGAAGAATCTCAAAAGGGTTTTTTCACAATACAACAACCACATGATAATCACCTCCAACCCACCATCCCCAAAAATTATATATTTATGAAAAGAAATTTTGGAGTGACTTGTTAGGGTTTGAATACTTAATTTACCGCATCATAAAACAAACGCATGATGATTGAACTATAAATCTAATGATTAATAAACAGGGAGAGTATACGATTTTTAGATATTAATCATGTATCATATACTCATTCAGCACGTCTTTTCTTTAGCCTGTTTTTAATAAATAAATTATTAAACATAATACTTTAATATCATATCTCCTCAAACCCATTAATCTAATACTTGTTCACTTCATTGTGACTTTGGTTTGGCTTGTATAAAAAGGGAGAACAGTGGATCTTGATCATTATCAATGGCTACCCACCATGTTGCATAAACAAAATTTTGAAGCACCCAATTGTAAGGTCTAACTTTAACATTTAGTGACTTGGTGGAAAGTTGGCCAAAACGAAAAGGTCAGTCCTCAGTCCTTGCATTAATAAGAGAGAAATCTGTCTATTTCCATGGGCGTAGGAGATTGCTAGGAGAAGCCAGAATGGAAGTATTGACCATAGATTTAGAAGACTTAGAAAACTCTCGAATAGCCTCCTCTCTGGGGATTTGTTTGATCTCTTTATCTCCACTTATCATTCGCTTTTGATGTGCACTTCACTTTTCTCTGTTTCTTCTTCTCAATTGTGGGGTATTTTAGCCAAAAAGAAATTGACCCAGATCAGCTTTACAGCCAAGTAAGCTGACCCATTAAGGAGTTCCAATTATTATTTGTTTTGGTTTTGATTAGTGTGGGTATGACCAAGTCGATTTGAGTTGACTTTGGTGTTCCTGAGGGCATCCAACTTGGTGATTTGGTGAGGTTCTTATTGGTGTTTGTTGCAAGTGGCTGTTACAGATTTTGCAGATTTTTCATGCAGGTTCTTTAATATTTCCACAATTCTTTGAATTGATGTGGAGGCGGCCCAGGTCAGGACCATAGGAGGTCTTTGCGATTTTGGTGAATCGTTGGAGCTCAGAGTTTGTACACTGGTGGTGGGTATTTGTGTCACTTGTATGTGTTTTTCTATCTACTTTTTCCCCTTTTTTTTCAAACATGATTTGTTGCAAGAATATAGTTCTATTTCTGGATAGGCTCAGCTGATCAAGCTTGGTTCCCAATTTTCACTTTGGGAAATTCCGAAGGTAAAGCTAAATCTTTACCGGTGTTTTCTTTTTTTTTTTTTTTTTTAACTCTAGTTTCCAGTTCTATGCTTCTGCGGCTTATATGTACCAAATTTATGGGCTGAAGCTAATTCTGTTTCTATGTTATTTGGCAGGTTAACTGATTGAGAATTTGGTGAAACCTTGGTGTTGAGAGGACCAAAACCAACTGTTTAGGTGGCATTCAACTGGGATAGAAAATTCCGCTTGGGTTTTTGTAGGTTGGGAGTTGGTGATTCTCTAAAGATGGCTGGGGTGCAAGATCAACTAGAGATCAAGTTTCGACTGACTGATGGATCTGATATTGGTCCCAAAACCTTTGCTGCTGCTACAAGTGTTGCAACCTTGAAGGAGAGTATTCTTACTCAATGGCCTAAAGGTGAGTTAAGTTTTTATTTCTTTTGAATAATTTCAATACTTATTTTTCGGGTGATAACATGTATTCTAGAGGACAACAAATGGTGAAAGTTCAGAAGTGAGAACCTTTGCATATATCATAATTCTCACGTGTGCCGGGAATGATATGTGCTGTCGCCAACCAACCTTTCAAATAAAGCTTTGGTTAATGTTATAAGATCATCAAATTAGTATTAGCCTTATTGAATTAGCATACTAGATGAGATTCTTGATTTCTGGTTTGTCGTCTGAGGACATTTACCTGGACTCGGATTCCTCAAAAGGCATTCATGGTCTTGTTATTGCAGCAAATGATGGAGAGTGGAAGTATTTGGGGCCCTAGACTAGATCACCTTTTGCTTTGCCTCCTTTCCATGTTTTTTTTTTTTTTCACTCAATTGTGGATAGAAATAGAAATGCTTACTATGAAATCTGTGAAAGTAGATTGTAGGCTTGGTTGAAATTTTTGATAGCCATAAAAAGCAGGCAGCAAAAGGATGTTATGGTGGTTATATGATGATTATTGTTTGAATTTGCATTTCAGTTGCCTTACCTGTTAATTACTGGATGCAATCTGATTTCATGGAAATATTTGTTTTTTCGGTTGCAATTGTGGGAATATTTGAACTGTATGCAATTGAATTCTTATGCATACTGAAGAGACCTGTAATAAATTTCAGTACTGCTATTTGATGAGAACTGTTATGGATACCAGTACTGCAATAACCAGTCGAGCGAATGAACGAAAAAATAATAATTTATTTTACTTGTTTTGTCATCTCATCTCTTTCTGTTGGAGTTTCTAATTTCTTGTGTTTAGTACATCTTTGGTGAAATAATTGAGAGATTCACATGGCGTAGAATAGAATAAAACCGTGGACAGAGCAGAAGTTAGTATAGTTTGTGAATCATATTGGTTTTTAGGTCCATTTATAGCCCAAGTATGATGACCTTTTAATTTTCAGCTAATTGAGAACCAGGAAACATGAACTGGAAATATGATTAAACAATTTCAGATTGCGCAGTTTGTTAGTGCTAGATCAGCAATATCTAGTCTCTGTTTTTATCAATTTTCTTCCTCTAAACTTTGATGCTTTGTCGAATATTGAGTACTTTCTGCCTTGTATCATTAAAGAAATATAAACCTGGTAAAATATGCTTGAACAGAGAAGGAGAATGGTCCAAGGACTGTGAAAGATGTCAAGTTAATCAGTGCAGGAAAAATACTGGAGAACAACAGAACTCTAGGGGAATGCCAAAGCCCCCTGTGTGATATCCCTGGTGGCGTTACAACAATGCATGTAATTGTTCAACCATCTTCCTTGGATAAAGGTACTGATAATCTCTGTAACCTTCCAAAAACTATAGCCAAAAGAGTTTCATGTTATATATCTTTTTTCCCTGGCTGTTTCCTGGAGCCTCAGCCTCTTGAATTTATTTTTTCCCCTTTTTTTTGAATAGCTCCCAATAGCCTGTTTTTTTAACCAAAAAAAAAAAACGAGGAGAGAAAAAGCCATCTTAATGGTGTTAAGAATGCAATCTAACCAATTATTTTCTTCCGTTTTCTGGTTTATGTCAAATGATGACTTCATTTCTTGGTCCCATTTAGGCATTTACGAGAATGTTAAGGGCTAGAAGACAGTGAGTAGACATTATTATATTAGTGTGTCCGCCAAAAATCTTCTTTAATACAATAATTTATGTTAACATGCCATTATCGGTCACCTTATAAGGACAGCACTAAATATTGCCAATTGCATATCCTATAATTGCATTGGCTTTTTCTCATTGTCCTGAGTTTTTTGAATGGATCCTTCCACTAGTTCCTTTTTAAAATGCATTTAGTTGAATTGGTATAATAATTATTAAAGTTTCTTATTGTAATTGTATCTCTTTCTGTTGGAACAGAAAAGAAATCAACCAGCCAATCAAAGCAGAACAAATGCGTTTGTGTTATACTATAACTACAGTTCCATGATCTTGGATAACTAGGTAAATTTAGTTGATCGATATCCCTTTCATCATCATTGGAGGTGTTTGGCTCTTGAAGTTAATTTTCCCTTTTTGTTTTTCATTTTTTATTCCACAGGTAAAGAATCTAGAGCTGATTTAGATGACAGCTGGTGATTGCATAATGCTCATTCATCTCCAGTGATCTTGGTGCCATTCTTTGCCTTTGTAATACGAGCTTCAATCCATTTCATATACGGTGATTATTACCCGGTTTGAATTTGACTCATCTTGTATGCAACTAGATCTAGATTTATATGTTGAAAATTACTGGTAGGAGCGTATTCTCATATTTTTCATTTAAAACACGCGTCTTGTTGTCTTGTATCGTTCATATTTGCAGAATCCAAATGTATTCCAATTCCAAGTCATGTCCATAGTCCTTATTTTACCAAGCCTCTGAAAGCTCCCAGCTTCTAACATGCAATAAAATTGTTGGCTTGTACTGGACAAACATGTTTTTATATTTGAACACTGGAGGAACTTTAGTTTTTCTTTTCCTTTCAGAGAGGATTTCAAGGTGAGTTCATGTTTTTTTCAGGTATTTTTAACCACATTTAAAGTGCTTACACTGTTCTGAACTCATATTTGAATGCTGTCATTTGCATTTAAATGTCTTCATGCTGGTCAAATGGTATACTGCAATATAAAAATGAAAAGTTTAGATTCTTTATTCCATAAGAAAGGAAATGTTCTTTGATCCTTTCTATATTTGTTCCTCTTTCTGAATATATAATGTGAACTGATTCTATCAGCATATAAATTATAGATGATGACATGTTCTCTACCAAATGCCCAAATAAACAAATCAAATTTTGCTACAGACATCAAAAACCAATACCCTTATTTAAACTTTAGGATTATTAGTTGTTGATTAACCATTTTGAACTGCCAGCAACTCTTACCAAATTTGATTGGTTGATATCACCATGTGTGGAGAGAGTTTTGATTTATTTATTTTATGCGACTCCTTCCAGGCTGGACAATCCCTTGAATTTCATACAAATTATTTATGTGAGTGGGATTATTTTTTTCTGATTGTTGGCAATGCTTTTTAAATTGTTAGCTTTAATGGGTCAAATGCAGCCAAGAGACACTAATTTTCTTCCCTTTTCTGGTGAAGGAAACAGTGCCCCATCTTTGAGAATTAAGAAGTGCAAGAATTCAACTCAAATTATTTTTTTGTCTATTCTTATGATTGCAATGAAAGAATTCAATCCTCTTTTACTTGAAAAAATTTCATTGAATTCTTTTTTTTCTCCAAATAATTTATTACAAATGAAAACTGCAAATGGGTGGGTAAGAATTTGTCAAATGTAGTAAATTTCTGTGATTTTGGTGCTTAAGGAATAGAAAATAAATAGAGATTTAGTAGCTAATCCTTAACAAATCACCATGAAGAATCTCCTTGTAAACTTGCAAGTAAATATAAGGATAATGATGATACCAAATCAAAATTTTACACTTTAATTTGCATGTTTTGAAATTAAAATTGTTGAATTATATATAAAGAATTGAAAATTTCATTAGACTTCAATTTGTCCAATTCTAAAAATTATTATAAAGAAAGGAAATATAGCTTTTTTCTTTGCCAAATATACAAATTGTCCCTAATGTTAAAGGTTTCATCCTAAATTTTATTTGGATTTATTATTATGGACTTTACTTTATATTTTCAAATTTATATAATAAAAAAATTGTATAAATATATATAGTTGCATAAAGTGAAACTATTATAATAATATTGAATATGATATTTTAATAATGTTTATTATAATAAGATAAAATTTATGATTATGATAAAGTTAATATAAAAACCTCAAAAAAGGAAAATAAAACTGATAAAATAGTTTATTTTAAAAGGGAAAGACATCCACTACCATGCAACTATAAAAAAAATTTTATTAAATAAGTTTAACCTCAGTACACCAGTGGAGATTTTTTGGTTGATGATTCCGATTAAAATAAATCCTATATTTGGATTGATGAACTTCACCACCGGTAGGTTTTATTCGAGCTGAAATTGAGGTTTTAAAAAAAAAAAGTTTAAAATTCGGTAAAATCTATTATGAAGGTGGATCCATTAGCGCGTCATTTAGCCTCCGATTAAAATAGACTGAACTGATTTAAGACTTATCCATCAGGAGAGAGATTAGCTCGTGTGATGCAACGGGAGTAAAAGAGCATGTCTAATTACACTTTGGTCCCATTAATATGCGTAACTATACTTTGATCGCATTAGCATGCGTATCGAAGAAAATTTAAATAAACGTAACAAATAAATACGTCTATATGTACGGGTTTATGTGACAAAGATAGATGATACGGTAGCCATAGCAGTATAGCAGTTATACATCATTAAAAAAATAAAAAAAATAAAGAGAAAATATGTGACCACTCAAATTAAATTTACACATATTATCTCTCAGGATCTCAGAGTATTAATGTGATATTATTTATTTAAAAGTCTTAAATAAAAATGGAGTTGGATTTGTATTAAATTTCTCAAATAAAAGTAAAAGGCTGAAAATTAAAAAATTTAAAACAATGGATGATAAATAAATATATTAAATAATTGATAATTGATAATATATATTCAGCGTTTGATATTTATCAAACTGTCATGGAAGTATATAAAAATGACTGATGATAAGGTATACATCAATTTATTATATTAATAAAATAAATATGAAAATATTAATTTATTATATAATATATAAAATATTTTTTTAACAGAATATATAAAATATTTAAAAATATAATTTTTAGAATATAATTATTTATTATGCATATATATAATTTAAATTATATAATAATGAGTATTATAATTATTTTAATTGTTATTTATAGTATATTTAATTTATTATTTTATCTTATAATTTTAAATTTTAAAAGTTATAACTAACAAATTTTAAAAGAGTAATATAGTTTAAATAAAAAAAATAAAATTACTTATTATTTTAATTATTATTATTATTATTATTTGAAATGCCTATAAAGTTTATTTCAGTAAACATAAAATTTATTAAATTCAAACACATGATTAGTTAACTAATGAAATAGTAATTTTTAAAAAACGCAATTTACTTTTAAGTAATCACCCTCCAGCGCTCCATTGATCCACTCCAAATAGATATTTTTCATTCGAATTTATTTAATTTTATATATTTTAATTAATAATTTGTATAAAAATATAATTTTTATTTTAAAAATTAATATTTCTAAAAAATATATAAATTATAATTTTTGAATGAAAACACATAAAAAATTTATAAATATTATTACAATATATATTAATTTAAATTAATTATTTATATAAATCTATTCAAACTAATGATCACTCCATATATAAAATCAAATCAGCCACAAATATTTCATTTTTAAATTTCAACATGTTCAAATTCAATCATGTATTACTGAAATCCGAGATTAGATTTAAATCGGATCCAATACTTGAAATCAGCCGAGCCGTTGTCTAAATCAAAATATCCTTAATTAAAATTTAGCCAACAATTTGTAACCAAATTACAGTAAGAGAATGGTATCTAGGAGAATTTTCCAATGAACTCCAGAAGACGCTCACCTCTACAACAGATATCCGAAGCTCGATACACAGAGGCAGCCACGTGTATGCACATGGTGAATCCAACATAAGTCTCCGCATTTCCACAACATTGGCTGCCTCTCTCTCCCTCTCTCTCTTTAATTTCCTTATTTCCACGCTAACAAATCCCTTCCCTTGCTCCTTGAATCATCTCTCCTTTTGTGTTTGTTTTTCTATTTTGTTTTCTTTGATTTCTTCTGGCTGCTGCTCCGGCAATGGCAGCGACAACTACGGCGTCGTTTAGTGGAGTTAGTCTCCGTCCTCCTTATTCACGTCAGAGCAATAGGAGTGGGTTGTTTTCGCAGTCTTTAAGCTTCACTGCAAAACGGAATTCTCTCAAGTCGCTTTTATTGAAGAGGAGTGGCTTTGGTTATGAGAAGATTTCGAGAACTCAAAGGTCCTTCATCGTCAGGTGTGATGCTTCTTCTACTGGAAAGGTAAGTTCTCTGGTGCTTTTCTGGGATTTGCATTACGAGTGATGTGGTTTGTCTTACTTGAGCTTCTGGGGCTTAAGCAGATTTCTCAGCAAGATTTTACAGAGATGGCATGGCAAGGAATTGTTTCTTCTCCAGACGTGGCCAAAGAGAACAAGCATCAGATTGTGGAGACGGAGCACTTGATGAAAGCTCTATTGGAGCAGAAGAATGGACTTGCTCGCCGGATCTTTTCAAAAATTGGGGTTGATAATACTCGTCTTTTGGAAGCTACTGATAAGTTTATCCAACGGCAACCCAAGGTACTTCCCAAGTTTATTTATATACTCTCCTTTTGGAATCAAGAATTTCTCAAGAATTCAATTCAATTGATTTTTTTTTATAGCAATTCTCTTGGAATGAAAGAATTTAATTCTTTTTAACTTAAAAAATTTTTATTTTGAAAGAAGTTAAGTTATGCAAATTTATTTGAATTCTTTTAATAAATTGTTGAAATATTCAAGCATGCACTAGGTTCACTGGTTCCATAAGTTCACAATTTGTTACAATTATCTGATTGCATGACCTGTCCACCTGTCTGTCTTTTGAATTACATAAGGTTCTTGGTGAATCTGCTGGTTCAATGTTAGGACGTGATTTGGAGGCTTTGATCCAGCGAGCCAGGGAATACAAGAAAGACTATGGTGATTCATTTGTTTCTGTTGAGCATTTGGTCCTTGCGTTCACTCAGGATCGACGGTTTGGGAGGCAGTTGTTTAGGGATTTTCAGATATCTCTGCAGACACTGAAATCTGCAGTGGAATCAATAAGGGGCCGTCAATCAGTCATAGACCAAGGTGGAAATTTTTTCTTGTTAAGCTTGTGAACATGAATGTGTTACGTGTAGATGAACACATGAACAGATCTGTGTGTGCATTTTCAAAGTTTTGTTTCTGTCAAGTAACAAGCCAATTGAAGCTTTTGCCATTTTCAAATTTGAACTGCAGCAGGCTTTAAAATTTAATCATCAAGCTTGAACCACTGCCATTATACATTTATAATGCTTTGGGCAAGGATCTTTTTGGCATAGAAAAACAGATAGTTTCTTAAAGAAATTGGATTTCATTCATATGTGTTACTCGGTTGTTTTATTTATTGATATGTTTCCATCATTTTTGTCTGTTGATTTTTGTTGCTTTCAAGGTGTTGGAACTTGATAATATAAGCAAGTCTCACGTTTTTAGTTGTTAGTGTTACAGATCCTGAAGGGAAGTATGAAGCTCTAGAGAAATATGGAAAAGATTTGACAGCCATGGCAAAAGCAGGAAAGCTTGACCCAGTTATTGGAAGGGATGATGAGATTCGTAGATGTATTCAGATACTCTCTAGAAGAACTAAAAACAACCCTGTGCTGATTGGTGAACCAGGTGTTGGGAAAACTGCAATTTCTGAAGGGTAAGAAGCACTAAGCACTTGTTTGCTTAGCCATTGTTTGTTTGACATTGTGCTCACACTGTTAGTATCCCCTAATCTTTTTCAAGTTTGGAGTTTAGTATCCTTTGTATGTGGGATAAATGCTTATGAACCAAGTCCTGATTGCTTGCTTGCTTGTTAAGGACATGGTTTGAGGTTGTGGATTTAGTGAGAAGTTCTGAGCACAGAGTTATTTTGGTCTAATATAAGTCAAACTACTTTAGCGTCCTTACCTTGGTGGCTTATTTCTATTATGTGAATTAAGCTAAATGTGCCTCTTGAACAGGCTGGCTCAGAGAATAGTGCAAGGGGATGTACCTCAAGCTCTGATGAATAGGAAGGTGTGTTCTTATCCTATGATTGGCTGGGTGTAATGCAACCAATTTTTATATTGAATTCAATAAAAAAGTTTTACTGCATTAGTTTTCACCACACTCTACCAAACAGTCTTAATGTACAAGTTTAGTTTGTTTACACTATGCACTGTTCACTTCCTCTTTTAGCTCTCTCCTTGCTGGCCTGCAGTGTCTCCCTCTGTTGTGTTGTGGAGATATTGCTATGAACCAGGGGATTTTGCTGTATACATTATCCTATCTATTTAAATTTGGTGCTGACATTGTTCACTTCTTCTTTCCAGCTAATATCACTTGACATGGGTTCACTCATTGCTGGGGCTAAATATCGGGGAGAATTTGAAGATAGACTGAAGGCTGTACTTAAGGAAGTTACAGAGTCAGATGGTCAGATTATTCTTTTCATTGATGAGATCCACACGGTTGTTGGGGCAGGTAATATGCATGTCAAATATCAGATTTCTCTCTCTTTTCATCGAGATTCTATGAGTTTACCAAATTGGTCTCTAAATCAAGGATTAAATATTTAGTGGAAATTTCTGTTTGTGACATGCATGTAAAGTTTAAAGGACAGCAGCATGGCAGTAGTATAGCTGCTTGTAGCTTATGGAATTTAGCTTTATTGACAGAGTGGTGATGATAATTTGGATAACAATGAATAATATATTATTACCTGTTTCAGGTGCTACGAATGGTGCAATGGATGCGGGCAATCTGTTGAAGCCAATGCTTGGCCGTGGAGAGTTAAGGTGTATTGGTGCAACAACACTGGATGAATATCGAAAATACATTGAGAAGGATCCAGCCTTGGAACGTCGTTTCCAGCAAGTTTATGTAGATCAACCTTCAGTTGAAGATACAATTTCCATTCTTCGTGGACTACGTGAACGATATGAGCTGCATCATGGAGTTCGCATTTCTGACAGTGCTCTTGTGGAAGCTGCAATTCTTTCTGATCGTTACATCAGTGGAAGATTTTTACCTGACAAAGGTAAGACTAGTGCATATAGATGTATTGGAGCATTAAGCATTGGAGGTTGTGTTTCATGATATCCATAAAATGGTTGTGAATTTCATCAGTTTCTGATTCTCCTGAAACTTTCATTGGATTTAAAAATTAAAACCAAGTCAAAGTACCAATATAATAAGCATAATGTATTAAAAATGAGATGAGATGGAGGAGGGATCTTTAAATCATTTTGTACTATTTCTTTAAAAAGTTCGTTTTCATCTGGTTCACTTTTTTTTATAAAAAAATTTCCAGTAGAATTTCTGGGTTTAGATGAAAATGTTTGCTTCCAGCTGCATTTTTTGCATCAACACTAGATTGTCTGCGGAACACATTTTAAGCACTTCTAGTTCAATGGACTGCTCATGCATTTTTCAAATTGCAGCTATTGATCTAGTTGATGAAGCAGCTGCAAAGCTGAAAATGGAGATCACTTCAAAACCTACTGCCCTTGATGAAATTGACCGTTCAGTATTAAAATTGGAGATGGAGAAACTCTCTCTTGCAAATGATACAGATAGAGCTTCAAAAGATCGGTTGAATCGTCTTGAGGCTGAGTTGTCAGTGTTAAAGAAGAAACAAGAAGAGCTGACGGAGCAATGGGAACACGAGAAGACAGTCATGACACGAATTCAATCAATTAAGGAAGAGGTATTACTATTACTACTACTACTACTATATAGTTAGCTTATATAAAAGTGCTTCATAGAAATGTCCTTTTTCTTCAGTCTGTGGTATAAACAGTGCAAAATTGGTCAGCAAGGTGAACAAAATGAATTTTGAAAACAGAAAACTGACTTGACTATGCTGGCTTCTGTAAAGTCTTAACAAACACTCAAGGATATTCATACCAAATTATATAAAATGGTAAATGCAAGCATTGCAGATCTAACTCTTTCCTCCTTGCTTATGCAGATAGACAGGGTAAATCTTGAGATTCAGCAGGCTGAGCGTGAGTATGATCTTAATCGTGCTGCTGAACTGAAGTATGGTAGCCTGAACTCTTTGCAACGCCAGCTTGAAGTTGCTGAGAAAGAGTTGGATGAGTATATGAGATCTGGAAAGTCCATGCTGAGAGAAGAAGTTACTGGAGATGATATTGCTGAAGTTGTCAGCAAGTGGACTGGTATCCCTGTTTCCAAGCTCAAACAATCAGAAAAAGAGAAGCTTCTACATTTGGAGGAAGAGCTGCATAAGCGTGTGGTGGGTCAGGATCCTGCAGTGAAATCAGTAGCTGAGGCAATTCAGAGATCTCGTGCTGGTCTCTCAGATCCTCGGCGTCCAATAGCTAGCTTCATGTTCATGGGTCCCACTGGTGTTGGAAAAACAGAATTAGCTAAAGCTCTGGCTTCTTATATGTTCAATACCGAAGAGGCCCTTGTGCGAATTGACATGAGTGAATACATGGAAAAGCATGCAGTTTCAAGGTTGATAGGTGCCCCTCCTGGTTATGTGGGATATGAGGAAGGTGGACAGTTGACAGAGACAGTTCGCAGGAGACCATATGCCGTTATTCTCTTTGATGAGATAGAGAAGGCCCATGCTGATGTGTTCAATGTCTTCCTTCAGATCTTAGATGATGGAAGGGTGACAGATTCACAGGGCCGCACTGTTAGTTTCACTAATACTGTCATAATCATGACTTCCAATGTGGGTTCACAATACATACTCGACACAGATGATGACATGCCAAAGGAGGTAGCTTATGAAACTATCAAGAAGAGGGTGTTGGAAGCTGCAAGATCAATCTTTCGACCTGAGTTCATGAATAGGGTTGATGAATACATAGTTTTCCAGCCGCTGGATCGCAATCAGATAAACAGTATTGTCAGATTACAGGTAAATTTGATCCATTTTGAAGTTTGCTTGGCAGGAGTCATTTAGTTCAGTTAATTTGATTTTCAATGTCTTAGATTATATTTTTGGAGATAAAAGCATCAGCATAGCATCTGATCTACTGTCTACCCAATATTTGTTATATCATTTTGGAAATCTCATTTACTTCACCGTCTATAATGATTGAAAGGCTATCAATTGTTTGGGTGTACTAAATTTTTTTGGTTGGTCTTTTTGCTAATTGATTAATTGCAGCTATCTTTAAGGCTAATAAATTATGATTGAGGTTTTGTTTCTGCGATTGGTTTGGATTTCACTGATGTTATCCTCAGCATGAGGTGATTCTTTATTTTGTATTTTCAGATTCTTACATCATGTTTACGTGTGCATTGCAGTTAGAACGTGTGCAGCAGAGGATTTCAGATAGGAAGATGAAACTGCAGGTGACAGATACAGCTGTGGAGCTTTTAGGGAGTCTTGGATATGACCCCAACTACGGAGCTAGGCCAGTTAAGCGGGTGATTCAACAGTATGTTGAAAATGAACTTGCCAAAGGTATATTAAGAGGGGAATTTAAGGATGAGGACACTGTATTTATAGACACAGAGGTTACAGCATTTTCCAATGGCCAGCTTCCCCAGCAAAAGCTAGTCTTCCAGCGGCTTGAAATTGATGCAAATGCTTCAGCTGCCGAAAGCCAAGCTGTTTCACAGGCTCTTTGAAACGTCTTTTAGTTTATGCAAATTATAACGCTGGTATAAACAGGTTCTCTGCTTACGATACTAAGCAGGATACTAGAGGAACTTTGTCTTGTACAGTGTCACCCGCAGCAAATATAAAGCCACAAGGAATGTTGCTACTTTTTGGAAGTATTTTATTGGTTGACTTGCTTCAAGACATTGACGTAGTTCCTTTTTATCTGGAGGAGTCGCTGAACTCGAGCCTCGGAGCTGCTTTTGACTGTAGATACTACGACAAATAAGTAGAGAGAGTGACACGAGTGTTATTAATCTAATCAAGTAATGCCTTTTTTTGAGAATTTATGTTAACGTTTTATGGATGGAAAAATATCAGAATGACTTAATTTTGGTTAATTTTGTTTACAATAGTTATTTATAGCCAGTGTTAGCAATTATTGATGATAAATCTGATGACCCACTTCCTCAGCAAAAGCTAGCCTTCCAGCGACTTAAAACTGATCCAGATACCCTCTGGCTGCTGAAACCCAGCTTTCATTGCTTGGTTAATTGGTTCCACAAGCTTTGGAACATTGTGATTTATTTATCTAATTCATATTTGATAACACCAAATCTCAAGATGTTTAAGCCTAGTGCAACTTCTGCCACTGTTTTCCGAAAAGTCGAAACAAGAGAAAATTGGCCCTTCCGTTACTCTTGATCTTCAAAATGAGCGCAGTAGATTTGTCTTTATATATTATCAAACTGTGCAGAGAGTACATTTTTTGTGTCGCCAATTTATGCATTCAATTCAACCATCGTTTTGTATGAAAAGGGGTCCCTGGTATGACATGTCGTTCAAGAGAAAACCCAAGTTCAAAGATTTATGATTATCAACGACTAGTCGTCTAGTTAATTGTCCAATGGCTTGATGTTCGAAGTGAAAGTCGTTTTCCACACGTCCAATTGACGTAGCTTTTCCGGTTAAAACTCAGCGTTTTGACTTCTTAGGATTCAGCAAAAGTTGTGTTTTGCCTCCGATGCGACAGAAGAACGGCGATTATCAATTGGCAAGCTGCGTCACACAGGATAGTTTCGTGAGAGATTCGAAGTGATGGGTAAGTTCATTCATTCTTTTTTTTCTTTTTTCTAAAAGGGTCTCCTCCAAATTGACCATTTTACACCATATGTCCGTCTGTCTGTAGAAGGAGGAGGAGAGCAAGTGGAATCAAATGGAGAGAAAGTGGAGGAGGTGAAGGAAGGAGTGGCATCAATAGCATTATTGCCATGTGGGTCCATCTCTGGCCACTTCATCCAGCTTCCCCAATCCATTTGCTATGGTCTTCATGGCACTGGTACTTCTTCTATATTTGGTTTTTGTAGCATTGTTTGCAACAAATATTTTAGGAAGCGCTGATGAAAATTTGATGGTACCCTTAGGATGCATTTGTGCAGTGAATATGTACAGGTGCATTGGCTTATGAATAGTTTACGAACTTGGAGTGATGCCTCGAGTTTCATATTTTTTATTTTATCCATTTCTCTCCATATAATTGATTGTGTCAAAAAAAAAAATGTTCCTTCTGTATTATGCAGTCGTATATGTCCTATTTTGACAATTATCAGTAGAGACCTGTAAAAGTTTTACCAAGATGAAATGCAGCTTTGCAACTTTAGTTGTCACGCTACTCTACTTCTGAGAGTTCCTTGTGCTTACTTGTATTTATATGCACATGTGTTTATCAATTCAGTGAGCATTCCAACTTTTAATAAGTGCTCATGCTTCCACACTCATGCTTGTGTATGCTGTACTGCTACAATTGCTGAAAGCTTTGATTTCTTCAGTCAAATGGATTTTCTGGTCTCAAGAAGCTTGGTTATGTATAGTGTATTTGACGTGTGAGCCTTCCTGCTAGAAATGTTGGCTATAAGTAGTATTGGGATTTGGATAGTGCTTGGCTATGAATAGGTTCACTTCTCCATCATTTTGTCTTTTACTAAAACAAAATTCAATGGGTACATGCCATTCTACCAGAGTAAAAATGTAGGGATTCTTGCTCAAGAAAAAGAAGAGGAAAAAATAGGGGCTTTTCTTTTTAAGTTTTTTTTTCCTCTCTGAACCTTTTTTTCTCTGTGGTGAAAAGAGTTGGCTTGTGAAAGAGAGTGCAGCAGGGGCGAGGATTATCGCTTGATCAAGCTTACAATCATTGACTACAATGTATGGGGCTGTTTGCAGTTGTTTCCTTTTTTTTTCCTGCCTTTTCCCCCTATTATGACCCTGTTGTAATATGTTATTTATTTTGTATGACAGCGTGGGAAAGAAAAAGCTGTTATTGTTGAGTGTAGAGGTCACGATGCTGCTCGCTTCCATAACATTGATCATGCTCATGGGTAAGCCATCTCAGTTTTACACTTTTACTACTTGATTTTAAAATGTTTATAACACTTGTTTTCTTGCATCTACAGTAATTTCCTCTATCAGTAGGCAAAAGTCGTACTATGATAACAAATGAAAAAATAAATCCGTTTGCACTCCTTAACAGGGGAAAAGAGAGAGAGAATGAAAACTTTGTGATATTTTGTTTATACTGGTAATTTATGTTAAGGCTACTGTATGTCGTGCTTCATGCTCAGTTTGTAAATGATGCAACTTATTTCTTTTTCTTTATTTCTCAAGTTGTCCATAACTCCATAAGTGAAATTATTATCCTGTAAGAGAAAAAGAGGTCGATACAAGCAGTATATCAGAAAAATCATGTGATCAGACAGTTTGAACAGAATAGCAGTTAAAAAGCTTCAATCTCAGAAATTACTGGTTATGCTTCATCCCATATGAGCCAATTTCAATTTAGGTTTCACCTCTGTTGTTTTGGGTCTTAGCAGTAGGCAAGCATCCACTGTAGTTCTCATATCACTTTGCTCAGCCTTTTTTTTCCTTGTTCTGCATGCTGTCTTACAGCTGGGAAGAGGACATTGTAGCTATGGCAGAAGAAAAGCATGGGAAGCAAAAGATTTTTGTTTCATTCGAGTGTGAGACACTGAAAGCTGAGAAAGCTGCAGAAGAGCATATCAGGAAGTTCATGCCAAAATTAGCTGGGCTAGATGCTGTTGGTAAGTAACTCTCAAACCATTTGATTTTTTAAGAAAACTTTATTGACTAGCATTTCCTGCTCTGTGTGGCCAGCTGCTTAGTTTACTCTCGTTTAGATCTACTTATTGAAAAGGTTATTTCTATTTCCGTGCTGCAATATTTTATACATTAACACTATATCAGTGTTAGTCCACGTTGTGATATAAATCTTACAAATGATACAATCATTTATTTGGAGTATTTCTGGAATAGAAACTCATAATTGATCACAACTAGATAGACCATTCTGGCTGGTGTACTAAGGCTTTATATTAGGAGCGGGCAAAGAAAATTACAAAACTCACCAACCAGTTGAAACTGAACCACAAAATAAGAACTGAATCATTTAGGTTTGTTTTATGTTCAGAGTATTTTAGAAAGCCAGTGATCAGGTTTGTTATGGTTTTTAATGCCAATTGGTTAACTAAGCCAAATCACGCACGTGTGCACATACATGCAGACACGCATGTATATTTTTTGGTGTGATTACTTTATAATTCTGGTTCCAGTTTAGTTTATCACTTGAAACTCTTATACAATGATTTCTATTGAAAATATCTAATTTATTGATGTTTATTTGTTAATTATGGCATTTTATTAGCTTATTTTCTATAGGGCTTATTGAAAACCTCAATGGTTAACCAAGCTGTTGAAGCCAATTAACTGGTTAATCAGTTAACCAATGTCAATGGTTGGGTTAAGGTTCAAAGAATTGGAAAACTGGCCATTACAGTTCACTTTTTGTATTCACACACACACGCACGAATACTGTCTCTTTCTTTGCAATAATGGCATGATCCGTGCTCTCGATGATCTGTTATGTGACTTTCTTTGAAGCTGGTTGTTACTGCTTGCTGATGTTTGAAACATGCAGTCAATATTGGGCAAATGAAGATATCAGGGTTGGACTTCGAAGCCGATGACAAGCAATGAAACAGTCAATATATGCATGTGACTGTTACTATATTACTTTTCTAGAGTAGGGTTTTTTCTTTTTTTTTTAAAAAAAAATATTGGGTAATGAAATATGCAATGCACTTCTTTTTTATTTGCTTTAATGCCGCATGTGCAAAATTTTTCCCCATTTCTTCACTTTAATATTAAATAAATCCACGATTTAATAAATTGGAAGTTCATAACACACCACTAAAGAATAGAAACTCAATAAACAAAACTCTTATCACGGCATTAAATATTTTAAAAGCAGTACCAGTCATCAGAGTTGCAATCACTTGTTTTTCTGAACAAAATTAAATGTAACAGACAAACACCATTGGTCAAGAAATGAAAGAAATAGTGATCGATTGAATTCGGAAATTTTGGGACAAATACTAAACTGGGATGAATAAGGAGCCCTACATTGTCGACCTCTTGCATCAAGTGCCCAGTGCTCTTGATACTTGCGCCCTTACATCAACTGAAACAGACATTCCACTTAGCACGGTTCACCTTCTCTTTCCTTGTCCGGGATCCAACAGGTTATTACAGGACTCTGAATATATGAAACCAATGTCTACTTTTCACATTCTTTTCCCTCGCAGTTTGTTTTTTCTTCTTTTTTTCAGATTTTGATGCAAGAACAGATGACAGGAAAATGAAGCCTATACAAGTTGATGAGCAATACAGAACACACTATTCACAGCAGCGATAAATAAGAACGACCAGGCTGTTTTCGAGAAGATACATTAACTTCCTGTCAACCACTTTTACCACAATGGCTTGTATGCATCTCTGAAACTCATGCAAATAAACCATCCGCCAATGGCATGTCTGAAGATTAAATATTCTAAATTGTATTAAAATTTCATAAAAACAAGTAAAGCAACTAATTAATCATAAACAGATAGTGAATGATTGTAGATATCTATCTGCTCCGCAGATATATATAATATATATGTGGGTGCATACATAACATGTACACAGTAGTTATGCTCACAGCAATAAATAGATGATTAAAACAAGATGGTCAGAAACAGCTCCAACCATTTCATTCAATATGAAAAATTTAGCCAGGGTAAGACTGGGAAGCAGTGAAGTTGAAACTTTGGATGAGATGGCAATGGTTTCAGCTTCAGCAAAGCTCCAAAAGCCTACCACGTGTTTCACCCACGTTTGTTGAGCAAAATCCATGCCAACAATGAGAAACTGTCAGAAAAGGACAAATATTTTGTCAGTTACAATTTTCTCATACAGAAAAGCACATCAAATTGCTCTGTGGGCTATTCCGTAATATGAGAGCTGGGCATAGCAGAGAAAGCATGACAAGGACCAAACATTGCCAGAGAAATTATCATTTCCCTCAATTAGGAATTAGGAAATTATACATGCTACTGACTACCAATAAAGGGTTATGTGAGATCAAATCCCATCGGCATTGTCCTAGCACAATTCATTCTTACTGTTAAAAGGATTAAATTTCAGCTATTACCAAGCGGAATAGGGGTTTCAATATTATTGTCAAATTTCATTCTGGACCACCAGAAGGCATGATTTGATTTAACATCTCACCAATAGTTTGCTAGTTATTCAAAGGTTTAAGATCTAGATGTCAACTTTCAACAGAGAATAGATGTCTTGTTCAGCCACCTCTCCCCCAAATGTTCTTCAACATAATGCAAAACACAATGTATCTCGTTCAAAAGATCAGCATTCCATTCTTTTTTGGCACAAAAGTAAAACATCCCTTTTTGCCATAATTAGAAGCCATGTCCTATATCCTTCTAATTCAGTATATATTCATTTGACCATATCTATAATTGCTTATACTTCTGACTGGAGAGCCCATGAAATGCAACAAATAAACAACCAACAGAATAAGGCAACAGTAAATGGGCTCAAATTCTTTTGACTAACCAAGACTGCCAAAAGACTGAAACCAGCCTTTCCAGCTTCCAAAACAAAAGTTTGTTTCACTTGAATGGCTTGCCATTTTCAAGGGCTCCTAAAAGTTACTATATTTTGATTCAACAACAAAAGAAATGCTTGGTGGAGGATGATACCTTGTTTCTATGCCAACTGTCACTCCAACTCGGATGCCTCTTCTGAATCAGACAAGGGTAAGAGGGTGCAGATTCCAAGCACATGTCCATTGAGGCACACATAATATTCAACACAATCTTCATAGGCACCCAACCTACAGCTGGCACTCTGTGGTATCATTTTAGCTTGCAGCATGCTCCACAACTTTGCCTTGCAATAGGGGCATACCTCTGTTGGATGAAGCTGAGCTTTCCTTTTAATCAGCATCTTCCGAACCTTTGATATCGAAAATGACTTAAAAATTCCACGGAAAAAACCAACATCACCTTCTTCCCCTTGGTCAAGATGTTCACAAGGGTCAGAGACATATAAAACATCTGTTCTGCATTGTGGCAAAAGAAAGCTCCTCCCTGAAGTCCTGGAAAACCGAGTCCTGTAAACAAAATGGCCAGGGATTTGAATGCTATTGAACAGGCCACCCTTGGTACATCCTGAGCAGTAAATAAGCAACTTTCCAAGTGCTCTCCAATTCCCATCGACACTGTGACTTCCGCTAGATTGCAGATCGAGCATCATTTTTGGAGCCCTTGCCCGGCAAAACTCCTTCCATAGCACTCGCTTGGCCAAATCATCAAACCATTTACATACACATGACAAAGTGGCAATCAATTTAGGGTTCCAGTTCAGCTGCTGAAACACTAAAAAAATCACATCTTCACTTAGATGCCCTTTTGTGCATTGACAGCTTGACGAGTGTATGCAACGATATTGCTTTGTTAAAATCATGGTCTCCACCTAGTATCAAAGAAAGAAACAATAATACCAAGCTGTTGTTGCAGATTCCCATAAGGATCAACAGTCTATAATCATAGTTATGGCAGTTTCAATTTCTCAAATATCAACCAAACAGTCGAGGCCCATGACAAATATATACACACACACACATAGACACGTGCAAATGGAAAGAGTAAACCAAAGTCCACAAATTTCTCAGAATCGAAGTAAAACAAGTAATGAATATGCTTCCTATATCAGTCTTTATTTTGGAAAAACCTTTATCTGATTCCAGGATAAATAAATCCATTTAGTTGTTAGAAAACTGAATAAAGTGAACCTTGCCAGTGTTCAGAATAGGAGAACAAGAAATGACAATATGAAGAAAGCTAAAAAACTGCCAAACAATTTCAATCGTATAATGTTAAAAGGTATATCTGATGATTTCATAATGATGAGGCTTAATGCCAAGATCATTTACTGAACTAGAAAATTTTATAATTTGACTGAATAAAGGCCTATGTGTGATATCCAAATAACATAATGCACCACAGACTCAAACTAAAGCATCTTACAAGGTAAAGTGATCAACACATGTTCCTGGACTAAACCTGGCAAACAATAATTAAATGCTTTCAAATTTCAAGTCTTTAGTCATTACATTTATTATGTTCATTAAAGAAATAGGCAAAATTAACAAAAGTAGAAAAATTTAAATTCAGTGAGACTCAAATTTGATTATACTTGAGCACATTGTAGTCATTTAATGACAATTGAAATAAATACATACACAGATAGCAATATTGAAAAATAAAATTGCAGGATCTAGCAAATAAGAAAGCTAACTGTCACTTTAGTCGTAACAGCCTCCATATAGTCACAAATTCATTTTCTTTTGTAGTTTCCATTTATTCAATGATAACTGATCTTAAAGTTCAACCACCCTTATTTCATAACAAGCCTATTAAATTTGTAACATGCCTGTATGAATTGTTAATATTTGAGAGCTTTATGCACTCATGCAGCTACTGGCTAGACTTCAATTTCAATAAAATCTCAAATTATTGCATTTCCCCGGAAATTCATGCCAGTGGTATTTCTCACATTTCAAACTTGCCCCAACAGCTAAAACCGTTTGAAGAGCTTAAACCCATTAAGCAGAGAATCGTAGTACTCAGGTTCTATAATCGCCAGCCATGGAATTTCAAAGATAAAAGTAAGAGAAGCTGCCCCAGTTCACAACAGGAACAAAGAGACAAGGCTGCTCCGTGGTTGCGGCTGAACTCAGAAGCACTTTTTTAAATAATGACACTGACATATTCACCTTTTTCCTAGAAAAATTTATATGCCATCTCCTTTCCTTCATTTGTTTTGTGAGAAAAAAAATAAGGGAAATAAACAAAAATATGTAGCAGCAGCAGCACTACTAGCGTTTAGTATCCATTCAAAGCATCAAAAGTATCTCTAATACCAGCATCCATAGCAACTCAATCACATAGTCAGATTTGGAAGATTTTTCACTGCATATCAGTTAGTGCCTAAACTTCAGATCCACTATCAAACTTCAACGCATTTTGATAACACCCATTTCAAAATTTGATACTCACTAAATTCAAAACAAACCCACCACCCGCATTCACCAGATTACACAAAATCAGCACTGAAAATGAAGAACTGAAAAAACCCTAACCCACATCAAAATCAACTGAAAAACAAGAACAAAGACACTAAGACTGGACTGGATCATAATTTCTTCGAAACAAACCCAATTTCTCACCTCAGAAAAAGAAGTATCCTCTCCTCATAACCTCAAAAACCCTTAAAAGGGAAAACCTCTGCATGAAAGAAAAACGAAAACATATTAGTGTTTTATCAGCCAACAAAATCCCAACAAAAAAATCAAAGATAAATACTTGCATGCTAAAAATAGAGTACTTCGGCTTTCCCCAGAAGGATATTTTCGTCCAAAGAAAAATATAAAACGCTTGAGACGGATACAGAGCGAAAGCTGAGAGATGGAATTTGAGAAATGGCAGAGAACGCTTCCGGTTTCAATGTATCCAAAAAATAAAATTTTATGGTAATAAAAATAATACATGAACTGACAAGGCTTACAGCCTTGCTTTTGTCAAAATAAAGTTACATCCTTGTCCGTGATTCAAAACAAGGACAAATATTATTAATCCACGTCATCACGTAAGAGATAGGATAATGAGGTGTCCTGGCATGGAAGATGACGGGGACTAGCTTGTATGATGTGTCAAAAACTAATTGGGGGAGATTATGGCAAAAATGACAGTAGGTGATTTAAGTGTAGCCGGCCAGTTTTAGTGTGGGTAATTAAATATTTTGCGTTGGGACATTGAAAGGGAAATGCCAATTGTAAATTGCCAAAGCAGTGAACCGTCCAGAGAAAGATTCTAAAACCCTAAGAAATTTGTCCACGTGTCTGGTGCATATTTTTCGGGTTCATAATTGGGTTGCTACTATTTTGCTTATTTGGCATCCCCTCATTGGCTACAGGTATTATAAAAATTAAATCCTTGTATTTTATAACTCTTCAACTTGAGAAATAAGGACTTTTTTAAGTCTTAGTTAAATAAAATGTTTTCATAGAATTTTGAATGGTTAAAAATAATTATTTAATTTTTTAAACCTTTTAAAATAATTATTTAAATTTAAAATATTAATTTCATTAAATCTGCATTAATAAATTAAAAATAACCATTTAAACCTTAAAAAATAACTTGCTCATAATTATTTATAATTGTTGACATGACACAAAGTCCAATAAACCTTTTCATTTTTATAATTGTAACTTAATTTTAAAGATTTATTTCAATTAATAGCCAACTAATTTTAATAAAAAAGTAATCAAATTAATATTTTTATCATTTAATTTTATAAAATTAATGTCTATTTTACTTAAAATAATGGAAAAAAGATAAATTCTGTTTGGCTCTTGTGAAAATATAAATTTTTTAAAATTAAAAATTCACATAACAATGTAAACAAGTACAATAATCATTTAAATGCCAATTTCGATGAAAATAATTTGTATTGTTGATTGAAGTATATAAATCAAATATTTATCATTATATTATTTATGATATATTAAAAATATTTTTTATTATTAATAAAATTATTTTTATTATAATGATTATTTATAATATTATGATAATTAAAATAATAATTATTATTATTATATATATTCTTAAAGAGCAATGTCTTTTTAAGGAAATTCATCAAAAATTATTATATTTTTTTATTAATTAATTATTAAATATTTATAATAGTATAATTTAACTAATTTAATTAATTAATTAAAATTCTTTTTATTTAAATAAATTACGTATATTTACTACGTTAATGTTAATAGAATTATACTAATAAAATATAAATTACAAAAATAATTATATATAGATTGATATGTGTATATATGTATTTATAATTATTATGGATAGTTATATATATATATATATATATATATATATTAGTCATTAATTCATTATTAAAAATTTATAAAAGTATAATTCAACTAATTTAATTCGTTAATTATATTTTATTATATTTAAATAGATTATATTAAACATTATTTTTATATTAAAAAATAAAATTATTATATAATATTATGATTATTTAATATTATTTTAAAATTAAAATGCATGTTTTATTAATTTGATATAAAAATATTAGTATTATATTAAAAATATTTAATCATTTCGTTCAAATTTAAATTCTATTATAAAAATTGAAAATTATACCGAAATTAAAATTAAAAAAAATCGATAAAAAAAAATCGATATTAAAACCGAAAACATATAAAATGAAACTATACCAAAATTTAGTTCGAATTCTGATTCCAAAAAATTCAAATAATCTACTTTCGATTTCCGAAATATTCCGGTACCGCACACTACTAAAATTCACGTTTCAGACCATTTCCAATTTCTTCTCATGTTAACAAAATTGAGTGTAATGGGTGGATGGTTAACCGGCCAAAAGTTAAGCTTGACATACTGAACATAATTAATGAAAGATAACACATTACAAAAGTAATTTTCAAATCTAGAATAGAGGAAAGAAAGAAGAAGAATGAGATCCTCAAAGATTAGTGGCCTCAGCTTCTGTGCATTAAGGCCACTTAAAGAGCCAAACTGGCTCTTACTCTTATTTCTGTTACCACAATCTGTTGATTGAAGCCCTGCATCCTCCTACTAAAAGGTTGATGTGCTATGTCACCCCACTTTGAGGGAAAGGTGGGTGTACCTACTGAATTGGGACACTGCTTGCTTAACTCAGGTCCCATATCCTGTTCTCATAAATAAGACTCATGTCACATGCTGTAGGATACACCCAAGTCTTCACTGTTTCCTCAAGACTATAAGGGCTCATTACAGGTAAGAGAAACAATGATTTCTCTTTTAGTCAGATTTCTTTTGCCATGCTAAAGCCGGCACAGAACTTCACAAACAAAAATAGGTCAAAATCAAGAGTCATAAATTATTACCTTGTCTACCCTAAAAGGAGGGATCATTCAAACACAAATTGGATAAAACATAATAGGAATGTTTATGTTTTGAAATTATCTACAAGTAGAAGCAATGACCCTTTTATTGGCTAGTAGACAGACAGAGAATTTGATAAAAGAAAATCTAATGGCAAAATTGCTACATATGGTATTTTACATACATTGGTTCCCTGATGTTGTTAGGAAAATGCAACAAGTATTTGCTAATTGATACGCCTTCTGTTAACACATTGTGTGATAACAAATCAAAATAAACTACAACCAGATTCAATCATGAAGAAAAGGTAATCAACCAAAGCAGGAGTAGTCATTAAATTAAATGAAAAAAAAAAAAAGAAGCAAAATCCCCCAAGTCACACAAGGATAAAAATGGTTGTGCAGCTCTCTTTTCCTGATCAAACTACATCTTTGTCTTATTCACAGATAGAAAACAATCACATTAACTATAGTTTAGAAGGGAGAAGATGCATACCCTCAACAAAAACATATGGGAACCATGTCAAGATCAATACTCACAGGACTTCTTGTCAAACTTTACATCCAGGTTGTCTAATGTAAACAGAAGCAGTTTACCTTTCAAATGCTCCATAAGCTTGTAAACTTGCACTTCTCTCCTTACAAGCTCAGGATTATTTTCCAGCCAATCCTTCGCAAAAACCAATCGACTGTTAATGAAAGAACATTCAATTCAAATCATTTTCTTTTTCCTGTCTTATTTTTTTGACTTTCATAAATTTTATTTTTCTTTTATTTTTTGCTTTCCAACTCAAGAGACAGCGTTTGAAGGTGGTTTGCTGTCTTGAAGGGATATTACTGTTTCAAAAGCACCAACCAAGGCCTTAACCTTACTTTTCCTGGTCTCAACAAGCTTACTAGCTGTTTCTTCAATCACATTATTAAACAGGCCCTGCGCGTCTTTCTTTCCATGCAGATCTTGATGTTTCAAAACCACCTTTTCTGAATTAGGCTTCTCACTGTTTGCATCTTCAGCTCCTCTCCTCTTGAAGCTTCTTTGGGCATCAGCTTTGAGATTTCGGTTCTCCTCCAACATTCTTCCTCGTCTGAATTTGAGCCTCCTAGGACCATTATGATTAGTCTGAACTTCAATCACCTTTCCTCTCCTGAACCGTAATTTCACAGGTTGGTCATCCTTATCCTGAGAAGGAACCATCCTACCCTTCTTGTAAAATCCTTTGTGTTCCCGTTGCAAAGTATCAGCCTCTTCCATATACTCGGTTTCATCAAATTCAGAGAGAGGGTCATCTTCTGCTTCAGTTACAGTATACTCAGATTCCTCTTCATCTTCTGCATTATGAGATGGAAACGTTGGAGATTCTGGGAGGATAGGAGAATTGGCTGATTGAACTGGAGGTGGAGATGATTCAGCAGAATGATTTTTATTATGATCAGACTCCAAATTTTTGTTTTCAGTTTCTGTCTGGATGACGTACAATGTTTTCTCTTGGACCACATCATTATCATTGTTAAGTCCTTCAGTGGATTGGTCGAAATCAGCATTCTTAACATTGGCATGCTCATGATTGGCCTTGCCAATCTTGTTCTTATTCTTCAGAGGAGGTGTGATTTCTGAACCTCTATGCTTTCTTGCTTTTAGGCTTGCAACCCTACTGAGAGAAGGCTTGAGGGACAAAGACCCTCTTGAGGATGCCAGTTCTTTCACAATTCCAACACCGGAAGTTTTAGGGGACAACAAAACTCGCGGAGAAATTTGTAATCTGGGAGAAGACTTGAGAGACAAGGAGGCTCTTGCGGATGCCAGTCCTCTTGCATTTCCACCACTGGAAGTTTTAGAGGACAACAAAGCTCTGGGGTGTGTCTGTTCTCTCTTTATAGCTATTTTTGATGTCACTATCCTCTGCCCTCTTTTACTGTCTCTGTTTTCTCTGACATTGAATACCCTTGAAGAATCAGGAGAAGATACTTTCAGCTTTGGAAAACTAACCGGTTTAGCAGACATGTTTTCTTCTTTAACTTTTGATGAAAAATGTTTCAAAGAGATGTCCGGTTTTTCAGAAGATGATGATATTTCCTGCTTTATTATTTTTGGGGATAAACGAGTTTTAGATTCAGATGAAGCTCTGAGCTCGACCACTGATGTCTTCTTCCTCTGCTGGGTTGATTTCTTCCTCTTCTCAGCCCAATTTTCACTTGATACTGAACTTTGGCTGTCAACTGATCTTGTTAACATGTCCTTTGCCACTGTCTTCTTCTTGGCCAGAACTTCCCTCAACACAGGACTTTGCCTGTCAGCTGACTTTGTCAACAATACCCCTGATGATGCCTTCTTCTCAGACACAACTTCACTAATTGCAGGAGTTCGTCTGCTGAGTAATTTTTTTGATATTTCCCCCTTCATGATCTCTGGAGTATTTGGTGGAGTACTGTGACCAATTTTGTGCTTATCCTTTGATGTCATATTTCTCTCTGGCTGAAACTCTACTGACTTTTGTTCATCAGGTGGTTTCTTTGCATTCCTCCTTAGAAATGGAGGCCTTGCTTTCTCCTCAAATGCATGTTTCTTCCCATATTTACAGAAATCATGACAGGAACCTGTAGAAGCTCGGAGATAATGAGGAAGAACATTATCTCCACTTCTGGAAGAACCAGCATTTCCTATGGAGTGTCTTCTTGAATTACTTACATCTGACTCTGTTGAATTGGGGGTCACTGATAGAGCAATGCTCTGCTTTGCCATCAATTAGGTACAAAATGGACAGAAACGATGGATGGAATACACAATCCTGAAAACCAAGCATAGCCATTCATAGTGTTGGATTTGGATTATTAATGCAACAAAATTCAGAAAATTAATATTAATATTGACAAGAAAAAGAATTCAACTAGATGCATCCTAGCCTAAGACATTGGAAAGTTAAAAACAACTTCAAACTGGTCCAAATTCTCATCCTCAGCCTGGTGAGAAGAAACAATCATGTAACTCTTGAGATCAATATCAATTCATATGCACCATTGGATGTTAATAATGTCATTAATACTGAATTATTATCACAGTTCTAATGAGGTGTGAATTAAATAAATTTGTGATAATTTTACAAGGTTTGAGATAGAATATAGAAAAATAACCAGAACTCCTCAAATAATTCTATTTTTTGAACTTAAAATATCAAAACTCTAGTGATTATCAGGATGTCTAGTAAAAATCTAAAGCAAGAATGGGGGAAAATGGAAAGCGGGAATAATATGGTTGTGACCATTTTGACGGGAAAATGGAAGCACCGTCTCCTTTTGGATTGGATCAACTAAAAGCCAAATAATCAAGAACTGTGAAAGCTTTAACCAAATGAGTTAGCTATCTACAAGGGGGAATGAATAACAGCCTGAAGCTAAGTTCACGATAAATTAGTATAACAAACAAATTTTAGTTTAGCATATAAATCACATCATTGGTCACAACTTGTATGCTAGAACAAGGAGATGGAAAACTACCAAAACTCTGAAAAGTCAATTACAGAAACCTTAGCAATCATAACAGATATGCTTGAACAAGCTGATTCAAACAAGCGAATAGAAAACTGAAATTTATCTCTAAACACCATATGCTTCTAATCACTTCTCACCATATGCATTAGCATAACGGCAATTAGGAGAATTTATCTCAGATGCAAATCAATATATACCAAACAGGCTACAAAATTAAAACTCCTAAATCTTATAAAACTCACAACACAATGATTATCAAACTAAGAACAGAGAAGAATCCAAATAAGAACGTAACTAACATAAAAAAAACCATATCAAGCAAAATTCAATTTACAAAAAAAATCGAAAAACCAAAAAAGAAAGAACAAGTGGTAGAACGCACCAAAAACAATCAGTACACAAAAACCCATCACCAAAATCCCATTTTGAAGCTAACCCATTTGGAAACAAGAACCCACCTTGCTTTCGTGTGAAAGGAGAGAGCTTTAATAGAAAGAAGTAAAAGCAAGGTATCTGTTACCTTTGCTGTGCCAAAACTTCAACTGTCCTTTACCAGAAAGCGAAGGAAAAAGGTAACTGAAATCTATGGAATCAGGTTTGCTTCAGTCATTGATTATATATTTTGGTTGAGGAGTTGAGAGATCGTGCAAGCAACTGTTTATGAGTTATCGGAGTTTGGTGCGCTATTATCTGCTAAATACGCGTTGGTTGCAGGTTTCTTTATATACATCTGGCGGACTACATAGAGAGAGAATATTTGTATTTGATATTTTAAATTGGTTTTGTTTGGAAGCCAACATCCACCAAACCAAGGAATGGATTGAGGGAATCTAATCAGGATTACAGTTTCTAATTTAATTTGGCTGAAAGAGGAAAGAAGATTATGTTTTTTACTGTTCAAAATCTCTTAATAATTATTAAATTATAAAACTAATCTCACATTTTTTTATTATATATATACATACATTAATATCAATTTTTTTGCTATTAATCCTATATATTATTTAATTAAATTATGAAAATAAATGTATAAAATTATTTTTTTTGAAATGGTATTTTATTATGTTATATTGTTTATTTTTTAACTTTTATTTGTGATTAAATAATTATTAATTAAATATCATTAATTAGAGTTGAGATAAATAATTTTATATTTTTATTTCATTAAATAAAATTGAGAATTTAATTTTCATCGATGGAATAAATATTTGTTAGAAACATTTTGAAGAGTTATATATATATATATAAAACTACTATAAAATATTATCTTTGTCTCGCAATAATTTTAATTTTAAAAATTATTTTTATTTCAAAATTTCAATATATTATTAATCGGTTACTTTTTATATTTATTCTTATTAATTTTTAATTAATTTAATATTAATATATGAAAAAGTACAATCATTTAAAGAGTATTTTAATTAAATTATTATAATTTTTTATAAAATTAAAATTATTAATTAATTTTATTAATTTGGGTATATAAATTTTAAATATAATTACATTTACACATTTAGTTTTATAATAAATATATCTAAATAAATTTGAGATTTCAGATCATCTCCTTTAATTTCTATTTTTTAAAAAAAATTAATATAATTATTATAAAATTTAGACAATATTAACTGAATCATAAAAAATTATCTAAAATAATGGGCCATAAATAGTTAATTAAATAAAACGAGAATAATAAAAAGTATGTCAATAGATACTTAGTCTTAATTAATTAATATTAAAATGAGAAAATAATATGAAATTAGATATTGGATAACATCTGCTAATGACTTTTGTATATAATATTGTTTGGTCGGTTTCTAATAATAATAATAATTATTATTATTTGAGTTGTTTAATGATTTACTCATTTGTTAATCAACCCAAACTAAGAATCAGTCACCCATGTTATCAATTTTTTTTTAATGTTAATATATTTATCTAGTTATTATTATTTTTTTCTTCCTTGAACAAAAGAAATGCCTTTCTTGGTGTGTCAGTTTCCAATTCACATAGTAAAGTTGAATAGGCAAAATTCATCAGTTATATATTACAAAGACTTGGCATTATATCTTGGAAATTTCATTGGAAACTTCCTTAGATTAATTACCCAATTATTCTTCATTCTTCCATATTAAACCAAATTTATTTATCCTACATTTTTTAAATATTTTTAAAATTTAATAATAAAGAAATATCTTATATTGTCATGTTTGTTGGGCAGTTTTAGGATACTGTTACTCAAAAGGAAAAGGAAATTAGAAGGGGTTTGTGCTTGGAATTTGAGAAGCTTAAAGTGTGGAGAATTGGCTTTTCCAAGATAAAGCCTTTGGCTTCCTTTATGGGGAAAAGGTGATGTTTTTCTTGAATCATTTGTCAAATGGGGAACAGTGAACATACAAAGATGGTTGCATCAATGTATTGAAGCATGCCTTAAGTTTATGTCAAAGTTATGGGCCAAAAGATAAGAGCAGAGAGAAAAAGACAATTGAGAAATAAGAAAAAAAAAATAAAAATTCACGTTGGATTCTCTCCAACACCCACTCTCTCATGGCCCATGCTTCAAATCTACCATGTTCTTCAGTCTTGATTATGTTTGCAAAAAAGTCTTCGCCCCACCAAAGGGAGGTGGTGGACCACAACGAAACATCAAATTTCTTCTTCTTCAGTTACCCTATGAAAACAAAATTTTAATTTGAAATTTACATGATTTTATAAAAAAATTTTAAATTATTTTCTTAAACAATAAATTATATTAAACAAAGAGTTGATATTTTGATTTTTTGGGCTTGATGTGCACTTACCTACATTTGTGCTCGTGTGAGAATGAAATTTCAATATAGTTGGTGGCTTAGTTGGGGAAATGACCCATGACCCTCCAACTTCCAACCAAAGTTTTAGGTATATATAATATTGTTTAGGATAATCAACTAAGTTTATCCATAAGAAGAGAGGCTTTCCTCACCAAAACAAGGACTATTGTCATTGTTATTATTGTACTTGTTCATTAATGGTTGGAATGCAATGTTGAGAATTTTAAAAAAGTAAGAGATTATTAAGAAAAGAGCAGCTTTTAAACGTTTGTCCCATTTATAAATATTCACTAAAGCACAAAGCCACAAGCAAAACAAGCACCCTAAGCATGCTGCTGCTCTTTCTATGAGGAATTTGCATATGATTAATATCAACAGACAAGGAAGAAACGTGTTAATGGGGCAGAGAATATCATCACAGCTAAGCATTGCAAGCTTTTCAGGCCCCCCATAGGTGAAATAGATGCATAGAATATTAGAAACTTAAGGCCTTACCAAAGTGACCCCATTGAAGGTCCTCCAGCCTGCAACTACTTTTGTTCTTTGCTTCGTTGGTAAGTTAAAGCTGTTGGAAATCAAGAGTACCTGCTTTAATGAATCTCCTTTTCCTGGCAAAGCATTAGAAGAAGAAAATAACTTTCTGCTTTATTTTTTTACCTTATGGGTATCATCAATCCTGAATATCTAAACACTTGTTGGCAGCAAAATTCAAAGCTGTACACTTTTTCTATTCATATATGAACGTGTTATACAATGATCATAAAAGTTTTTTAAGTCGGTGAAAATTCTGTAGCTAAATTTTATATGTCATGCTGCTCTTTTTCGCCCTGAGACGGTCTTCTTTACAGCTCCCACTGAGACTAAAAATTGATCGAGGGATGATAAAGTCTTCATGTCATCAGGAGGGAAGTAACTGGCAGCCTTTCCCATAAGTGATGTGAAAATAAGAGAAAGTGAAGGCCAGGTAAATTCACGCTCACCCAAAAGGTCATCTAGGAAAGCAAATGCTGCTAAGAATTCAGACCCGCCTGCATTTATTGGACCATCAAAATGAGCAGGGATAATTCTCTTGAATCTCCAGTCGCGGGCAATTCTATCGATCCAATCCCTGACCTGAAGTTTTAACAAGAACAAAGATTAGCATAGTTTAGAAGAATGTTAGCCATACTGAAAGGCAACATTTCGGATAAAATTCACAACATTCCTTTGGTTTGACAGTTATGACTCATAGCAAATCGTCTCCAGACACTATGGTTTGTTTATAATCATGTAAATCAACGGGTCTACAAGGAATTTTGCATCAGAATCATTTCTTACCTTCTCAGGCACTTTGCTGAATACTAGAGTCTTTACAATAGGGGATACAATCAATTTCTGTGACATTTGAGCAAAAGTAGCATTAGGTTCCAAGAGATTGGATGGTCCAAGAAACAATATCTGGAGAACCATTCTTTCCCACCCTGCACCAAAGACCAAATTTCTTCATTTTCTCCATAATAAAACAAGTTCCCTCTCCAGTCGCACCACCAGCATACTCGGTTCTAATATTGGAACTGGACTAAAGGACTGACCTTTTTGACGGTTCATCGGATTGTCGACAACTGGTTCCTGAGGCACCTCCTTTCCTTTACTCAGAAGTTTTACAGCCAACCCATTCTTTGCTGATGCTAACAAGGATTCCTTGCTAATACATTGAGGTGGCTTTCTTGGGACAAAAATCACAGCATCTGTTACTAATAGTGTTCTTGAACGCTTATGATAGAAAGCTACCTCTACATATGGTCCAATTCCTGAAACAATCCACAAGAAAATTTGTTTGTAACATATTCATCCCAATGGAGTTTGTTATGGTGAGCAATTAATTTTCATACCAACTTCTGGTGAGCTTAAAACTTTCTGTTCGATCTCATCAGCCCATGGAGTAGATAAATCTTCATCTTTTAAGGTTTTGGCACGAAAAATCCCAAAAAATTCAAGTGGCAAGTTCAGTGGCCAACTCCATTGCCTTGGTGCCACCCATATTTGGGCCCGTGGAAATTTTCTTGAAAATGGACCAACAAAAATTTTATGCTCATAAGCAAATGTAGGCAGGATAATGTATTCTACTGGAGCCCCCAACTCCTTCACAAGCTGGAATGAAAGACCATTTGTTAGAGGCACCCAAGAGCAAAAATGCAGACCAAGCAGAATTAATAAGAGATGGAGAGCTAAAGTTAATAGAAAGGATTAAAAACTATAAAGAAAAATTCTGTTACTAAACAAATTTGATAAATCACAGAATATCAACCTTATGAATACTAGATGGTGTTTCTTTCAGGTCACTCTTAGGCAACTAACAATTGAGGGGCTATTTTATGCCCATTTCTTAGTTTCTAACCTTTAAGAGGGAAAATTAGGTTGTATTCATATTAAAAGCAGGTACTTCATATTGTTGACTGCATGATTAAACGAGAAGTTCTTGTTAAGATCTACCACCCTGCTGTGATAATTCTTGTATGATGATGGTCAGATCTCCTTCTAAAGGCTCTGCATTATGTGGATGCAGGCCAAAAGGTAATACTGATCCTTTGTGCACATCACCTCTAGGTAAAATTTCCTGCCATAAATTTTCAAACACGAGAGAAAAGAGGGAGCGAGAAGAAGAAAAAATACACAGAAGGCTTTTGGTTTGCCTGTTCTCTGTCAGAAAAGTTGTGTTTTGATTTCTAAGCTCTGTTCTTGGGAAGTCCTTAAAAGGATCATCTCTGCACGCTCAAATGAAGTGCAAGCCAAATGTAGTAACTAACCCAGTAAAGATTAAAATATATAATAAACAGAGATTCAAAAGTATATTTGATTTGAAACTTTGAAGGCCTTACTCGATGGTGAATTGCAAATTAAAAAGAAGAGATCGGCACAAAAGTTGTGATTCAAATGTCGTGAAAATAAACAAAAAATCATAGGTGCACAATTTCCAAATGGTACTGCAAAACTGACTATTTAGTATCCTCGTTAATGGTTAAAGTTGGAAAACAAGATAGAACCTGAATACACTCCTTGGTTGGAGCAATAGGTGCGTGGACCCATAATCCTCCAGTTTTCAGTTTGATAACTGTCATTCGAATGTTTGTTGACACACTGCTGAAGCCTAATGCTTGCTCTTGTTCGAATAGCCATATGGAACCTTTCACTACCTAAGACATACATTAATAGAAAAAAAAAAAAAAAAAAAAAAACTTTATCAACTGAAATAAGAAAGACAGAACTTGTATTTACAAATCATATTAATTTATAAAATAAAAAATTGTCCTTAACGTTACTTAGTTTTCTCCTTCAATCAAATGAAACTCTTCTTACAAACCCACCAACAAGTTGACAACACAATCAATCATGTAGAAATCACATATAAGTCCTATCTTCTAGCTAACTTCTCGGGGGTAGTTTGTATTGGTACATCCTGTGGTTGTCTATACTCAGCTGTTCTTCAATCTACATTGAATGAGCCACAATGTCATACATCTCCAGTTCAAAGACACTTTTGAAGCGTAGATGATAACATAAAGCTACTGTGTCAATCAAGAACTCTAGCACAGAAAGGAAAGGAAATGCAACGCATATCCAGTTTGAAATGATTTGCTTCTCTCACATTCTTACCAGGGTATGTGAATACAATAACTTGTAAGTTTGAGCAATGGCACACAAAATACATAGCATCTGAGAATTATAATATGGAAAAGATCGGAAAAAACTGCCTCAGAAAAAGGACCAAAATAAAGCCATTACCTAGAACTACAAAATTATTCTCCATCTTCCCAATTCAAGCCATATATTAATAATAATTTATGGGTTAATATAGATAAAAGTGACAGCAGTTGAATTACAGACAAAAGACATTTGCAAGAATGTTGGTTCAATCCACAGACACATTTTAACAACAATAATACATGCAAAATTAATATAAGCCCATCTGAAACCTACCAACTTGCATATGGGGAAATAAAGAATAAAATGACAGATTAATACACTAATACAGAATAAGATCACAAATTTTCTCTCTAGTTATGAAAATTTCAATAAGATGGAGACTAGAACTCCAAGTGAATGAAATTACAACTTGAAGATAAAACAAAGATACTGACCTCAGTCCTTATAGTACGCCTGTTGAGGAAAGGACCAAGAGGAAAAGGAAACCCTGTAAAGTTAAAATAAAACCTGCCGAGACTGGTGCTGTCGGTGCTAGTTGCGGAGGGGGTACTCCTTGCTGCAGCCACCACCAAACCGACGTTATCCCTGCTTTTATTTCTGGGTTTTAACGGTAAAGAAAGACCCTTCAAGGAACCACCGAGAAAACTAGAATTTGATTCTTTAAAGGATATTGGATTCTGCAAGATGGTGGATTTGGGGGAGGAAATGGTGATCCCTACCACCATATTTTGAAACTGCTCTTGTTTTTACAATAAACCAGCAAGTTTAAAGCGAGTGGGGTTAGTTTGAAGTTTAACAGAATCTATAGTTGCATCTTCCGTGGCTGCGGCTGTGACACGTGCAGTTCTGTCTGTGTCTGATATTCCAACATGGACGTTTTTTCTGTTCCAGTTTGTGGATAATATGCGCGTGAAGACGCACAGGAACGAAAAGAAATAAGGTGAATACCATTGTCTGGAAGCAAACATTTGAAAATTATTTTACCCTTTTTTCAATATACACATATATATGTATACATAAATATACACACACCCACGTTTATATTTTTATATTTTTAATTCTTATTTACCTATTTTTAATAATAAAAAATTAATCCATTAACTTAAATATATAGAGATTAAGAATGATAATAAATAGAATATTTTTTAATATTCTATTGAATCGAATTTTAATAAAATGAATTTAGATAGTTATAATTAAATTTAAAATAAATTTAAATTTTAAAAAAAATATCTATTACAATATTCGAGTTGAAATTTTAAAGTATTCAGTATTTAAATTTATTTATATAAATAATTAATTTAATATAAAAATATATTTTATAATAATATTTATAAATTTTTTATATTTTTTCGTTTAAAAATTAAATATTTTATAAAAATATTAAATTTTTTAAATGAAAATTATTAATAAAAAATAATTTTTATATAAATTATTAATTAAAATATATAAAATTAAACAGATTAAAATTTTATTTCAACTATAATAATTAAATTTAAAATAAATTTAAATAATTAAAATTAATTTTTAATTAAATTTAAAAATAATTTAAATATTACTAATATAAATCAAATTCAAATTCGAATAATTTAATTTTAACAGTACAGATTTAAAAATCTTCCGAAGCCTGTTGGATGAATCCGCTCCCCGATCAATACCCAAATGTCTTAATCAGATTTCTTCAGTAAATGTAATTGCTTTGCTATTTCTGTCTCCTGACTGGGTTTGCAATCAAAAGTTGCTACATCATCATAACGGATTGACGAGCAGATTGCAAAAATATTTCATCTCTAGTTTCCACCGACAAAGGAAAGCAGCAAAATAATCACGTTGAAGAGCAGACGCGAGCAATGTAGTGGAAACCACAGATTACAGCATCATTGTTTGATATGATACCAAATGAGTTCCGCAGTGTAAGAACATAAAAAATCAGAAAATATTTGGTTGAAATAGTTTGGACATTGAAGACACATTAAAGTATAGCACCTATACTGTTTTTTCTTTTAGCCTTCAGAATCTATCATAACTCGTGTAGAGAAAATTATATACATGGGAAGCAGAAGCATAATCTAGATTCAATCGTTCTATAAACATGGGTCTCAGTACAAAGAAGAAATCCAGCTCTTTCTTAAAAGTTCTCATACAAATCAGATATTTGTGTAATTACAATAGCTTTGCTAATCCGCAAAGCAAATCTAAATTGGTGGCATGGTTTCCATGTGGTGGCCTTCTTTGTCCCCAAAACTCCAGAACACACACAACCTCGATCCCAGTCAAGTTCTACAGAAAGCAGGCATGCTTCTGAAAATGAAAGGTTTAAAGAACATGTACCACCTGGAAGCAAAGAATTGAGGCAGCCTTGGAAACTGGAAAGTCGTCAAATTACTAAGTGTACGCATCTACATAAATAGAAGCCAGTTTCTACGTGAAAACTTCTATTCACAAGATTACAGACTAAGAAGCTAATTGCCTTGTCATTATCAAGTGATGATTTCTCTGACAAGCCAATCCAGACTAGGATAAGCAAAATACAGTATTAGAAATGATGGGATAGCAAACAGAACTGTAATAAGAATGTACAGGGCCAAAATGGCAGCACTGGCAGGTATGGCATATAATATGATCAAAAGGAATATAATGACCAAAGGAAACTTAGCTGTCAGATGAATGAAGAAAAACAGTGACTTCTGAAGGGAAGATTTAATTCTCCCGAAATCGAGGATGATATTGCTATGATTATGATTATGATCCATTCTTGATTGTTCTGGATGATGACCCCTTCTGATGTTATTGTGACTTGACTCATTTCTGGGAGCTAAATTGCTGTCTGATGACCATAGAGGTTGACGATCTTCACAGAAGGTATTATGAGACTTATGTCCATCATCGTTCTTGCTTTCAACCATCCAAAGGAGAAAGTAATTCTTGCGAGGAAATCTCAAGCTCCCTCTGTAGACAAGACGGAAGGATAACAAATTGCACCAGGGACAGGAAATAAAGAGGGGAAGTTGAATTGGTAATGTGGGAAATTTCACGACCGCCCATTGAAGTGCTAGTATGCAATTCTTACAAAGCGTATGGCCACACCATAAAACATAAGGCACATTTTCTACAATATTGAAGGACTCCCAGCATATTGGGCACTCTAAGCCTTCTTCTCTGCTAATAACTGAGGACAACTCATCATCTGAGTCATCCGCTGCAACTTGATTTAGCTTTTGAGTAGGGTTAAAACCGACACTTCCAGCTAAGCAATTGGACGCAAAATTCCACATTTTGATAGCAAAGGCAAGTAACTTGAGAAAGCAGAATCACATTCTATGCCTACAGAAACCAAACCTGAAAACTGGTCATCATTAACCATTAACTCATACCATGAAGGTCTCCCCTTGCTATCATTAGCACCATTAACAATTTTATGAAGGAGACCTGGAACAAAAATAGCATTATGCATGAGAATCAAACTGGTTTTCTTACGATTTAGGACAGTCAAGTTCAGTGGCATCCAATTTTTCATGGTAACTTGACAAAGTGCAAGTGGATAATATGTTAAAATGATAGCCTAGCTACCTGATCAATTCTACTAGAGGCAGAGAATATCAGTATATTAATGCAAAAATCTCCAAAAGAAAAATGGAGAATTGAATCAATTGAGTAAAAAGAAGAACATGACCAAAAAGGGCACAATAAAAAAAAAATTAACTTCATGATGAAGGGTCCTTCAGTTTTTGTCCAAAACAGATACCATTGCTTCTAACCACAAATAAGAATATAAAATTAAGGACTTAGGAAATCCACAACAGGGCATATTCATCAATAACAATGAGAATGGGACAGCTCTTTTGATTAAACGTACTACTCTTAGATTGTTTACCTTCTAGTCACTTCTATTTCAATTGCACAATTTGTATCCTTGGAAGATTTGCATTAGCTACATGATAGGCTAGCTAGCGGCTTCAATAAGAAGAAAGAATAAACGGATCGATGAGCTGATTATATTAGAATGCAGATATAGATGGATGTGACTGTAATTCTGTAATTGAACATCTAAATAATCTGCTCGCGCTATCCTAACAACCACTCAAGGTTCTCAGTTAACATGAACCTCAAAAACAGAGGCAGAGAAAGGGAGAACAAAGCATATATGATCAGTTTAAGAAACACCCGTTTCAATATAATCCAAACCAATCTTTTTCTCAGCTTACATTTAAATCAACAAAAAGACTTCATTAACTGAAGCTGCAAGTCATAATAAACAATCCCTCGCTTTACAAGAATCAATATACATAGAAATCAAGATCTATACATACAAGAAAAAATAAAAAAGGGAAAATAAAAACAATCAATCCGTTCAGATCTAAGCCTGATGAGCGAGTAAGTTACCAAAAAAGAAGGTTAAGCGATGAACTTGAAGATGATAAAAAATCAAAAGAAAGTGATACTCTATGATCTTACCGGTGATACTTGATCGAAGAAGAAAAGAGGAAAAAGAAGTGGGTTATTCACATAAAACCCTCCACTCTTCCTCTCCTTTTTTTCTCTGAACCTATAAAGATTTGGACAAATAGTTAGTTTAGAGGGTTTTGGAATCTTGGGTAACAGTTTAAAACGCTGCGGATGAGGAGGTTATTTTAGTGGGCTACGTGGCTTCTGTTGGTTGGGAAGAGTTATTGTGGTCGGTCTGTGCATGGAAATTGATAACGACGTCGTTGTCTGCATTTGTAATGATGTACCAACAGTTTTGGTCCAAACCGGTACGTCGTAATTCATCTCAGTTTCCCAACACAAGAAGCCAAACGGTAAGTTTTTTTTATATAAATTACAGTTTAATCCCTAAATTTTAATATAATTAATAAATTAATCTTTTTTATTTTTAAATTATTTACTGCATAAAAAAAAATAATTTTAGACAAATCAACTTCTCAAAAGTGACAAATAAAAGTGAAAGAAGAGAGTAAAATTTCTATTTTTGTTCAGTAAGTTTCCTCAATTTGGCACATAATTAGGCTTCAAAGTTCAAGCCAATGAGCATCAGCCCTAAAAGGTGATGCATCAATTACCAAAGACATGCCAAAACTAACATTTCTAATTTCTAACATTCCTGTCCAAATTAAGATTCAGATTGAAGTTAAGTTGAGCAATTATGCATGCTAATGATGAAAAGGCAAGTGATCTAAGTAGTTCTGAAGCATCAATCTCTAACATGTACTCATGCTTGTAAAAGTTATTGCCTTTGATACATTCAAAATCGCTTTTACCAAAGGTTCTTGTCAATTTTTTTTTCATTTTTAATGAAGGTTCTCCAAATATCATAATGTCTAAATATAAAATTTGAAGTTATTGATAATCTTTTATCAATTTAATTTCGAAAATGCATATACAGAGACTTATCAATAAATTTAAGATAAATATTAATATATTAATTTAAATATACAAATTCTAATTTAAATTCATTCAAATAGTTCAATTTCATAATTACAACATTAAAATAATATTTAAATTGAAAAAAATAAAAAAATTCACTTAATCAAAATTAAAGAATAAAAAAAATAATATGAAATTTCAGCTGATCAAGTACATCATCTGACTGTCATGTTTGATAATAAGGTGCTTATTTTTTGAGTTGTTTTGAATAAATATACTTTTAATATGGGATTTACAACTACTCCTTCACCCAAAATAGGCTTTTCTTATTATTTATTTATTTATTTTTGTTTGGGAAAAATAATATTTGTTTCTAATTGATAATTTTTTATTTTATTGCTAAATATTAGAGGTGTTGATAAATTAGTCCAACTAATTCAACTCAATGCAAACTAAATTTTTATATTAGATTGATTTGTAGATTTTATCTAATTTATATAGTTTTTATTGATTAATTAATAAAGAATTATTTTATATTTAACTATATATTTTAATTCTAGTTTTATCTTTATTTTTTAATTTTTAAAAATTAAAATTAATCACATTTTTTAATATATATAAATTATTTATATATATATATATAATTAAAATTATTCATATTTTTTTAAAAAATTAAATTAATATGTAGAAATTATTTTAATTTTTTAGTTTGTATAAAATTTAAAAGTACTCACGTTTTTAAAAAGAATTAAAATAATATATAAAATATATTTTATTTTTTAATTTATATAAAATTAAAATTTTTCACATTTTAAAAAAATAAAATGATATGTAGAAATTATGTTAATTTTCTTTGTTTCTGAAAATTTAAAATTCAAGTTAAAATTTTTGTTTTTGAAATTAATTTTTTTTTAATTTACAAATTTTAATATGGTATAATTTATAAAATTAATTAAATATTTTTTTATTTTTTATTATTTGAAATGTAATATTTAAATTTAATTATTTTATTTTTATTTAAATATTATAATACTTTGTGATGTTGGAAAATAATTGCCTAAATAAATATGAGCTAATAGGATTACGTACTAATAGTATGATAAATCGATATGCGATTCTACCCATGGAAAGAAAGAATCGAATACCATAGGACCCGGTTCCTCATCAAAATTCGCCCTCTCATAAATGAGTCGAGTTTTCACGTAAAATTATCATAGCAGGAACAATTTAGCAAATCTCCATTACACCTATAATTACAGGATTCTTGATCAATTAGCCGATAGAATCTTTTATCAATTAGCTAACACCCATTAGATTCTCAGGAAATCCTATAAATAACTTCATCTTCTTATAGTATAAAAATTAACAATTATAGATTAAAATACGTAATTTTTACACAACTACTCTTAAATTCTAAATAATTTCTTATACTCATCCTATTTTTCAGTTTACTGTCTTGAGTATCAGAGTAGCTGCTGTAGGCGCCAACCACCTCATATTTCTTTTTTGCAGTATTGACTAATCACAGTACAGCTCTATTTCGGCCACGTTACTTGGTTCCATTGTCAAAAAATTCATCGGATTATCTTTGTTCAATTGGATTAGAAACGGGTTATTTTAACTTTTTTATTCGCTAAAATGGCTGACAATTCATGAGTTACTGCTAAGACTGCTGCCAACAAGGGCGTAATCATTTTCTCCACTCTTAGTAATGGACTAAACACTCCATTAATGGTCAATAAAGCTAATTTAAGTAATCTAAACAATGAGTAGATTCTTCAATACATAACAAGGCTACAGACCACTCTCGAGTAGTATAAAGTTTGGGAGGAGGCCTCCTTCATGTCTCCCATGATAAGGGAGAAAACTTCAATTGACACCCCACGGATTCGGTCAGAGGCAATTCAAACGCAGTCTAGGGGGAAGGCAAAGCTGGAGGAAGAGAAGCCATTGGACGAGGCTCCAAAGGATGTCCACTGAAAGCTGATATGGGCCATGCAGAGATACTAGAAGGAGCAGGAGGAGGATCATGGGTTGGACGATGTCTCGTCCCTGCTAGAAGAAATCTTAGCAAGATATCTCCGCCAAGTTCAAACTTCTAAATTTGGACAAATACGATGGAACAACATATCTCAAAAGTCACCTGGTAATCTTTAGGATGATAATGCAGCTTCAAGATATCAACGATTTCGTGCTGTGCCAAGTGTTTCTGTCAACACTCACAGGTTTGATCTAGAAATGGTACCAACATCTGAGTTCATGTTCAATTCAGAACTTTACCCAATTCGCTATGTTATTTAAATTCAAGTTTATTGCTTGTATATCTCCTAAAAAGCTCTCATCTACCTTGCGAAAGATCTGCCAAGAAGAGGGCGAGTCTTTAAGGAGTTTTATCTCGCAGTTCAATGCAGAAGCAATATAGGTGGAAGAATTAAATCATGAGATAATATGTGAAGTATTGAAAAAAGAAATGCGTAATCTCAAGTTCATGGATTCCCTAATCAAGAATTTAACTGCTATGTACTAATAGCTAATGAACAAAACCTAGAAATACATCAGGTTGGATGATGTCCAAGCGTTGAGAGAGGACAATAGGACGAGTTAAAAGTAAAACCAAAAGCTTGAGAGGCGAGGATACGGATAAAAGCATGGAGACAAGAACACTACAACAAGGCGGGTTCCACCAAGCCATAATCTGGGTGTTAGTCCCGTTAAATAAGACATTTTATGCCAAGACCACAAGGTAGGTTTCGCCAGGCTATAATCTAGGTGTTAGTCCCACTAAACAAGATATCTGATACTAGGTCACAAAGCAAGTTTCGTCATATCATAATCCAGGTGTTAGTCCCGCTAAACAAGACATATGATGTCAGGCCACAAGGTGGGTTTTGCCATACTATTGTAATACCCGGCTAGACTCCGGTATCGGAATCCCTACCATCCGGTGGGATCTCGGATGTCGGAAACATCTAGGAGGGTAAAACCATGTTTTTATAAAATGTTTTAATGTATTTTATGATTTTAAGTAAAAAGGAAGTTAAGTTTTGAATGAATATAGCCTTGGAGGAAGACCCAGGTTCGGCCGCCGAATCCCAAGCTCGGCCGCCGAACATGCATGCACTTCGGGAGTGCTTTAGGCCCCCGAAAGCATAAGTGAGGGAAGTCCAGGTTCGGCCGCCGAACCTTATGTTCGGTCGCCGAACATGGCATGCATGCGGAGGCACGTTCGGCTCCCGAATGTGGCCTGGCCAGCCACCTATAAAGGGGTCCCTTAGCCGAAAACGGGCGAGCTTTTCTCCCCATTTTTGGCCAAGGTGAGCTCTCCGCCGTCCCTCACCGATCTTAAGTTTCTTCCTTCAAATCTTTCAAGATTTTCATGAGTTTTCACTTTGTTTTGAAGTTTTTGAGCATATGAGCAAGTTTTGAAGCTTGGAAGACACAGGAGCTCTTTTCCTTTGGTTTCTAAGTTTAGGTCGTCTTTCTCTCGATCTTCAAGAGGTAAGAGCCGATCTTAAGCTCATTGCATGTTTTAAGTAAGTTTTAAGTAGATCTATGGGGTAGAAAGGCATGTTTAGGTTATTGTTATGTTTATGGGTTTATGTATGTTTATGAACAATGTGAGTTGTTTGATGTGTTGTAGTTGGGGTTTTTTATGGTTTGAAACCCCTAGGAGCTTGTATGTTTGAGTATGCATGTTGTAGAATAGGAAAATACATGTTTGGAAGGTTTGGGAGGCATTTGAGGTTGAGGAGCCGAGTTTTTGCCCTCTTTGGCAGAAACCAGGTTCGGCAGTCGAAGGATTTTCGGCCGCCGAACCTGCCTGGGAGGCAAGCCTTTCGGCTGCTGAACCTTGCCCCCGAAAGAGGACTTTCGTCTCTGGAGGGCACTTTCGGGCGCCAAAGGTGCCGCCGAACCTGCCTGACTTTCGGCTCTGGAGGGACTTTCGGCCGCCGAACCTGCAGCTGAAAGTGCCCTGTTCAGCCTTCCTTTGCATATTTTCCATGGATGTTTTGAGGCGTTTTAAGGGGGTTTTTGGGGAGTATTTTAGAGTCATGTTCATGTATGTTTGGTCCCTCATTTGAATCCACCTGTGTAGGTTCGGACCCGAGGAACCGAGGACCCCAGCAGTGAGTTCAGCTGCTTCTGTGTCTGTCAGAGCTAGCCAGAGGTGAGTGGAATAACTCTTTATGCTTTAAGGTAAATAAATCAGTTTTAGCATGATTCACGCATCATGAATGCCATGAGATATAATAGGGTGTTTGCATTAGAATTCACGAATATGTTGCATTGCATAATATATTGATGATGCAGATGAATGTTGAATGATCCTTTAGTCCTCGTATGTTACGATATGATGATGATACGGTATGGAAGACCAGTGAGGCCCATTCTACGCCCCTGGCACCATGTAAGAGAAAGACCAGTGAGGCCCATTCTACGCCCCTGGCACAGTTGGACCATGTAGAGGACTATTGGTGACAAATTCATCCTTGATGTGATATGATTGTGATGTGATGCATTCCATATTATCATGTGTTTTAAATATTTTATTATTCTGCTCACTGGGCTCTTGTAGCTCACCCCTCTCCCTTAACCCCCAGGTTTGCAAGTACAGGGTAGACCAGGAGGTCAGCAAGAGTAATGAAGTCATGGTCATGTAATAGATAGTGTGGACATGATTAATGTTGAGATGTTATGTTTAATACAGTCATGTGTAAGTACAGTATAGAAATGTAATGTAATGATGTTTATGGATGTTAGAGGTGTGCTTGACCATAGAATATTGTTATCCCTTTTAATACATGATCTTAGATGTTTTATGATGTTTATGTAAACCAACTCAACACATGTTATGTCACCCATTGGGGCTTTAATGAGATTCCAAAGAGGGGTCAATGTTTATGATTATGACTATGTATAGTGCATGTACAGGTTGAGTTTGGTAAAAGAATGAAAGAATGAATGTATGAAAAGAAAAGTTTTAAATTTTTATGTATGTTGTTGATCATGTATGGGATTAAGCAGGTTCACAGGCTGTATGTTAGGCTTGCTACGGGTCTCGGCGGCCTTAAGCCGATCTGGATCCTAGCGCCGGTAGCGGTCCGGATTTTCGGGTCGTTACAACTATAATCCGAGTGTTAGTCCCGCTAAACAAGGCATCTTATGTCAGGCCACAAGGCGGGTTCCACCATACCATAATTCGGGTGTTAGCCCCGCTAAACAAGGCATCTGATGCCAAGGCCACCAGACAGATATCCGCTAGACTACATGACTGGTGTAATACCCGGCTAGACTCTGGTATCGGAATTCCTACCGCCCGGTGGAATCTCGGATGTCGGAAACCTCTAGAAGGGTAAAAGCATGTTTTCATAAATGTTTTAATGTATTTTACGGTTTTAAGCAAAAAGGAAATTGAGTTTTAAATGAAAAAGACCAAGGAGACATTTCCAGGTTCGGCCGCCGAACGTGGGATGGTTTAGGGGGGCAGGTTCGGCCGCCGAACTTGCATGAGTTTTGGAGGCACTTTAGGCTGCCGAAAGGTGGTCTGCCAGCCCCTATATAAGAGCTCCATGGCAGAAACGGGCGAGTTTTCTCCCCATTTTCGGCCACGGTGAGTTCTTGCTCTCCCATGGTTCATTTTAGACGTTTTTCCTTCGATCTTTCATGTTTTAACAAGCTTTATGTTGATTTGAAGATATTTAAACAAAAGAGAGAGTTTTGGAAGCTTGGAGACCAAAGAGTTGAGATCTCTCCCATCTCCAAGTTGGATTGTCTCTCCTCTCGTTCTTCAAGAGGTAAGAGTAGATCCATAGTTCCTTTAATGTTTTAAGTAAGTTTTTTGAAGTTTCTTGGGGTAGAAATGCATGTGTAGGTTTATGTGGAGTTTATGGGTTTATTGTGCGTTTATGAACAATGTATATTGGATATTCATGTTTGATGTGTTGTAGATAGGGTTTAGGATAGTTTGAAGCCCCTAGGAGCTTGTATGCTTGAGTATGCATGTTGTAGAATAGGAAAATGCATGATTGAATGAGTTGGGAGACGTTTATGCATGTTGAGCTGAGTTTCTGCCCTTTGGGAAGAACTCAGGTTCGGCAGCCGAAGGCTCTTTCGGCCGCCGAACCTGCCTTTGGTAGCATGTATCGGCTGCCGAACCCTGCCCCCGAAAGTGGACTTTCGGCTCTGGAAGGGAGTTTCGGCCGCCGAAGGTGCCGCCGAACATGCATGAGTTTCGTCTCTGAAGGGAACCTTCGGCGGCCGAAAGTGCCGCCAAAGGTGCATGACTTTCGGCTCTGGAGGGCCTTTCGGCCGCCGAACCTGCCGTCAAAAGTGCCCTGTTCAACCCTCCTTTGCATGATTTATGTGATTGTTTTAAGGTGTTTTAAGGGGTTTTTGGGGAGTATTTTAGAGTCATGTTTATGTATGTTAGGTCCCTCATTTGAGTCCACCTGTATAGGTTCGGACCCGAGGAACCGAGGACCCCAGCAGTGAGTTCAGCTGCTTCTGAGTCTGTTAGAGCTTCAGCCAGAGGTGAGTGGAATACCTTATTTCGTTTCAAAGTAAATAAATAAATTCTGAGCATGATACACGCATCATGAATGCCATAAGATATACTAGGGTGATTGCATTAGAATTCACGAATATGTTACATTGCATAATATGTTGTTGATGTGGATGAATGTTGGATGATCCTTTAGCCGCACTACGTTATGATATGATGTGATACGGTATGGAAAACTAGTGAGGCCCATTCTACGCCCCTGACACTATGTAAGAGAAAGACCAGTGAGGCCCATTCTACGCCCCTGACATATTGGAATGTTATGTTATGAATGTAATGTAAGAGAAAGACCAGTGAGGCCCAGTCTACGCCCCTGACACTATTGGAATGAGTAGTGGGCTATTGGTGACAAGTTCATCCTTAATGTGAATTGTTTGTGATATGTTGCATTTTATGAAAGCATGAAATTTAAATTGAATGTTTAATTATTCTGCTCACTGGGCTTTATAGCTCACCCCTCTCCCTTAACCCCCAGGTTTGCAGGTACAGGGTAGACCAGGAGGTCAGCAAGAGTAGAGTCTTGTTTTATGTAATAGCTAGATGTGGACATGAATATGATGTAATGTAAAAGTATAGTATTGAATGTTATGTAATAATGTTTATGGAAGTTTAGAGCTGTGCTTGACCATAGTATGTTGTTAATCCCTTTTTAGTACATGATCTCAAATGTTTAATGATGATTATTGAAAAACCAAACTTAATGTATGTATGTCACCCCATTGGAGCATTGATGAGGACTCCAAGGTGGGGTTAATGTTTATGTTTATGAATAGTGCATGCACAGGTTGAGTTTGGTGATTGAATGGAAAGAAAAGTTCAAAATTTTTATGTATGTTGTTGATCATGTATGGAATTAAGCAGGTTACAGGATGAATGTTTGGCTTGCTACGGGTCCCGGCGGCCTTAAGCCGATCTGGATCCTAGCGCCGGTAGCGGTCCGATTTTCGGGTCGTTACAACTGGATGTTGGTTCTGCTTCACAAAAAAGTTTTTAAGGCATTTTATGTCAGGCCACATGATCGAGTATTAGTTCCAAAAGAAAGCGAGTTTTTGCAAAAAATCACAAGGCAGGTAATCGCCAGGCGAGTCTTCGGGTGTTAGTCCCAAAAGACAGACAAATTTCACTAAAAAAGGCCACGAGATGAGACCATATGAGTCTTCGAGTATTAGGCCCAAAAGACAGAGGTAATTTTCTGCCAAAAAGCGCCACAAAGCGGATAACTGCCAGCTGAGTTTTCGGGTGCTAGTCCGAAAAGGCAAATGCGAGTTTCTGCTATAAAACGCCTCGAGACAGGTATTCGCCAGGCCAACGACTGGGTGATAGTCTTGATTAATAAAATATTTGAGTCGTTGTAATAATCGGGTGTTAAGTTCGGTTTATTATTTTCACGTTATTTATTCCATAGCCACAAGGCAATCGTCATTTATGATCAGGGGCAGACAGAGTGAAGCGAGTGTGGAAAGTCAATCTAGATATGGTGACGTGTCCATGATTGTGAACACAACTGTCATCTTTGAATCTGAAAAATCGAAGACCAGTGAGAGACTTTTGATGTTATACAACAATCACCCAAAATAAGGTATGAGCTGCCACCATAAAATATGATTATATGGTAAGAATTTGATAATCCGATATGCGGTCTCACCCGAGAACAGCAAGACTCGAACACTGTAGCACCTAGTTTCTCATCAAGACTCACCCTCTCCTGAATGGATCGAGTCTTCACGTAAAGTTAGCATTAGCAGGTACAATCCAACAGATTCCATTTATGCCTACAACTCCCAATCAATTAGCCAGCATATGTCGGATTCTCAAGAATTTATATAAATAACTCTATTTTCTTACAGTATAAAAGTTAACGATCATAAAAATAAAGATACATAATTCTTACATACTTTAATGTCGGAGTGGATAGCGTAAGTGTCAATCACCTCACATTTTTTTTTTACAGAATTGATCAATTATAACATAATTCTATTTCGACTACACCAATTTCTAATTTATATTTCTGTCATTAAAAGAAAGGAACAAGAAAAAAACTAAGTAAGAATGCACATGACCTACAACGCGCACAATTATATGTATAATGTTATTTTTTGAATTTCTGGGTAGAAAATCAATTTTGATTGAAAGTTCATATTATTCTTGTTGAGCTTTTTTATCTCATTTAAAGTAAATGACTTCTTTAATTTCATTCATTTTTCTAGATTTTGAAAAGTGTATTATTAATGTTATTAAACTTTATTTCTTACTAATGCAACTAAATAAAAGAAAATAAATTATTTTATTGTAAAATAATATATATCCTTGAAGAATATCTTTTATGTATAAATTATGTTGTGAAATAAATTAAAATTATTATTTTGTTTGCCATTATATTAAAAACTTATTCAGTGTAATTATTATACATGTGGTATTATATCCAACCCCATATGAATTATAGGACCCATGAAATTTAACCTTGGAAAAACTTTTTTTTGGCCAGTTAGTCTCTCTCTTGTTAGAAAGTTAAAATTTCCACAACACAATTGAGTAATAAATCATTAGGTTTTTAAATTTATCAATTACATAATTTATAAATTAATTAATAATTTTCTGATATCATTATAATTTAATAGCTATAAAACATTATATATTAATTTATAATTATTTATTAAACTGATTCTCATTTGAAATAAAATTTATTTTAGATATTCAGATAAAAATATAGTTGTCTAGCCATGATAATACATGCAACTAAATCCATAGGAGGCCTTGTATTTTCAGATCTACCAAATTTCCTTAGGTTTGTATTCGTGGATGTGCTTTCTTCTTTACTTGCAAATGGAGACTCTCGGTGGTGTGCTTTTTTTTTTTCAAGCCCACTATGGATGGGTGCTTGCAGCTTATGGAGCTATGGCTCGTGCGAATGAAATACTATAAACACCCCTTTTCCTTTATTATTGAAACTCTATGTAGGCACATGGCCACATCTAACTCTATAGTAGATCGAGATCCTTTCCCTGATTCGAGGGTTGTTTGTTCTGTTGGTTGCTTTTTTTTTTTTTTCTCTCTTTTCTTCCCTGCCGGCCCTCTTTAGTTCTGGCCTTGTTCAAATAATCCCATACTCAGCCTTGCCTTGTAGGCTTCAGTTGTGGAGACTATCCCAACTGTGGATGGCATTTTTGTGGTGGTTGGTTACCTGCTTCTAGAATCAACAGCCATCGAATCTCTCTTGGATCAAGTTTTTAGACTTTTGGATTGGTCTGAATTTATAGCTTTTCTTTTTACCCAGAAAGGTCTGTAATATTGTAGTAGTGTCTTGATTGAATTACTAACCCATTACTAACTATATGCTTTGATTAATTATAAGAGTTAATTAACAGCATGCACGTGTCTTTCATTTCGTTGCTCTTTATCCAAAAGGGCAGAAGCTTCTTTGCTCTTTCCTTTCTTACCTGCCAATGTAATTATTATGAACTTGTAAATTTATTGTCTATTAGCTAGCAATTAATTGGTCACTTCTGAAAAAGAAATATAATTAGCTAAACTACAAAATATTCATATATGTCTATTTAAAAGTTTGCTTATGGGGACAACCTAGAAGATGTCCTTCTTGTATGAGCATTTCTAGTCTAAAATGTAAATAGAATCTACATAAAATGCAATACATTTATATTATGTCCATGTAGCTGTCTACATGTGAATTTTGACGAAAAAAATGATAAACAACATGTGAATAAACAGGTTTAATGGGGCCTGAGCTGAGCTGCTAGCCACCAGTACCTGCATGCATTTTCATCTTCTTGGGTTGTCACCTTCTGATCCCTATCCGGCCGAAAGAAAAACAAAACTAAAATCCCACCAATCTTCAAGAAAATTGTCACCATCTTTTAGGTAAAAGGAAAAAATATTCCCAAAATCACAAGAATTTTGAGTTTAATCTAATATTTTTACATTATAATCGGTTAAAATTAGAGACGTTAGTAATTACTCTAAAATGACCATACATCAAATTAATAATATTAAAATATATAATTAAAAAAATAAACACTCACAAACATAAAATAATGGTAAGTACATTTAAGTAAATCTGAGAGATTTCATGTTCTAATCACTCAACTCTCAATTCCTATTTTGAAAAATAAAAAAGTAAAAATTACTCACTAAATTTATATTACTATTAAAAATTATATTTAAAGAGAAGTGAATTTAATAAATTTTATTTCTTTTAATTATTTATTTTAATACTATCAATTTAATATACTATTTCGAGATAATAGACCTGGAGTATCTAATAATTTACCAAGAAATTGATGGGATATATGTACGTATGGTTGATGTGGAAGGGTGCGTTCTTTTCTGTTGTTGAAAATGAGTGGAAGGTTCCTAGAGGATTCAGGAGGCAACTGTTCTAAAAATGCATGATTAACAACAATCCAAGATAAGGAAGAGGATCCAGTGCCTTCAAAAAGTCTTAAAAAAGATATAAATATATCAAAGTGCATGGGTCCTTAGAGAATTGTTGGATCGTTCTCGCCCAATTAAATATTCTATGTGTAATACAAATTTTATTATGAGAAAAGATAAGCGTAAGCAGTTGACAGTTACAGAAAATAGATTTAATTATCTCAATCTTAAAGAAAATAGATTGAAGTTATTGTCTTTAATTGCATTAAAATTAAATTAAAAAATCTTAAATTTAATTATCTCAATCTTAAAGAAAATAGATTGAAGTTATTGTCTTTTCTAGCTATCTAAGTTAAAATCACAGGAAAGCAGCCTATATATAATCTTCTTTTCAAGTTACTTGAAAAGAAAGAAAAGAGAATGAAAATGGAGTAAAAGGGAAGCAAAAATTTTCAAAAGGGAAACAAATGTTGTCTTATCACGGCAATAGCATAAAAAACGTGAGACATCATCACTTCCAAAGCGTGAAATGAAACAGAGCAGTTTTTTTTTTTTTTAATTAAAGATTTCAAATTTAAATTTTAAATATAAAATATTTTTAAAATTTAAAAAGGAATATTTTATTTTTTTAATGGAGGTATCCTATATAAATCTAAATTAATCCAACTATTTAATTTTAAACACCAAATAATTTATTAAAAAAACCGTGAGGTGTAACGATCCGGAAACCGGATTGCTACCGGCGCTCGAATTCAGATCGATTTAAAGTTGCGGAGTCCGTAGCAAGCCTACTATACATCTTATATACCTGATAAAATCTCATACGTGATAATACAAGACAACATAAATATAAACATTCTATGAATTATGGCTCAACCTGTATATGTATCAAAAACTGAAACATAAAACTCATTATTAGATGCCTCATCAAATGCTCTAGTATGGTGAACATTACATACCTCAAGCTTGATTCAAATATAACTCATAATTAAAACTTTTACATAAAGATCATGTTAACATGGATTACAAAGATAAAAACTAAGGCAAAATACAATTTTAATCCATTAAACAATACATGTCCACAACTATTCTATTACATTAGGCTCTACCAGCTACTATGCCGATTTCCCTGCTATCTTTGATTCTGCAAACCTGGAATTAGGAGAAAGGGATAAACTACAAGAGTCTAGTGAGCAAAACATAAAAACAATTTAATAAACATATGCTCATATGAAATGCGTCACAAACACAAACAATTCACATCAAAATGGACTTATCACCAATAACCCTCTACATAATCCAATGTGCCCGGCTCTTGACGGATCTCCTCAGGACTTTCGCTTAAACATAGCATAACATATCCATAATGCTAGGGGCATAGAAAGGGCAAGTCCTGGTCTTTCCATATCCGCCATAACATATTATACTAGAAGGTTAGTGGGTCATTCAATATCCATCAACATCAACAGTAAATAATGCAATGCATCATATTCGTGAATTTTAATACAACAGCCTAATACATAAATATGACATTCGTAATGCGTAAACATACTTAAAAAATTTGATTATTTTAAAACAATAGATTAGTTTAGTTCTACTCACCTCTGGCTGACGTTCGCCTAAACTGACGCAGTTATCTCATTGCAGAGCTCTACAGTCTCCCAGGTCCGGTCCTACATAGATGGACTCAAATGAAGGACCAAACATAACTATTACATGACTCTAAACAACTCCCCAAAACCCCCTAAAACATACCAAAGCATGCATACAAAACAAGTAAAAGAAGGTTGGGCAGGGGACTTTCTCCGGTCGAAGGTCCCTTACAGATCCGAAAGTCAGGGACTTTCGGGGGCAGGTTCGACGGCCTAAACTCTTCACAGATCCGAAAGTCAGGGACTTTCGGAGGCGGGTTTGACGGCCGAAACCCCTTCACAGATCCGAAAGTCCATGCTTTCGGGGGCAAATTAAGTGGCCAAAAGGCTGCCTTCATTAGCAGGTTCGGCGGCTGAACCTTATTTCGGCAGCCGAACCTGGATTCTCCAGCAAGGCAGAACCCGATTCTGCTATATGTACATAGCCACCAAAACACTCCAATCCTCACACCCAACTCCTCAAACACATGCATGCTCACTCATCAAGCATAAGGGGCATACAAACTAGCCTAATCCCCAATAAACAATAACAAAAATCTCATAAGAGTAAATATTCATTAACAACCCAACTCAAACCCTAAAATTTTATATCTAACTATTTCATGCATTTTTAACCCTTAACCCTCTCTTAAAACTTGATTAAAACATAGAAAAAGTAAAGATCTAGGCTTACCTCTTAGAGATCTAAAGGGTGACAACAACCCCAACTTAAAAATGAGATAAAACGGTCTCCGGAGGTCTCCAAGGTTTAAAAATTTGGATTCAAGCTCAAATATTCAAAAACAAGACAAAACTTATGAATTTCTTAAGAGATTTAAAAGAAAAACCACAAAAGTATCAAAGGGTGGCAAGAACTCACCTTTGCCCGAGAATGGAGAGAAAAATTCTCTCATTTTCAAGCTGAAGGCCTCTTATAGGTGGCTGAATAAACCATTTTCGGGGGCCGAAAGGGGAGGTCCCGCGGCGGCACTATCTTCGACGGGCGAACTTAAATGTTCGGCGGTCGAAACTGGGGTTTACCTTCAAAACTATTTTCTTTTCTTTTAACTCAAAACCTTAAAATTTTTAAATTCATTTTATAAAAAACCTTATTTTACCGTTTTAAGGAGGTTTCAATTCAAAAATTCCAGACTCCAATGGAGATTCCACGGAAAGGTTGGAATTCCGACACCGAAACTTAGCCGGGAGGTACCGCTTAATAATATACCGTAATTATTGCTCTTTTCATGCATATCAACAATTTGAATTTTTTTTTCAAGTTTGTATTATTTTTTTTTTGTATTATTTGTTAATAATTCAATTAAAAGAAATTAAAATTTATAGATGAGAATCTCAAAAATTCCAAATTCATCCTTGAACTATACAAGCAAGGCCAATTTCATGTTTTCCTCTAAATAATTTCCAATAATAATGCAATTACTATTTATTTCCTCTATTTTTGGTGGGAATCACATAATTATATATGTTTAATCATTAATGATGTGGTGAGAAATATTTAATTCTTAATTATCAACTAAAATTTAGGCATTTGAGCTCCTAACTAATGGATTATGAATTTGAGTAACAATTTCAAACTTTAGCTATTAGGATTTTTAAAATTATAATAAAACAAAGCCAAAAGCTAATATATATGTTTATTACAAATTAATTAAGCATTACCCATAAAGAAAAAAAATGTTCATTGCAAAGCTTTGTTTCACATTAATAATACCCTAAAATAATATAATCTTGATTCCATAAAGATATATTTATTTTTAATTTTTATTTAACCTAAGTTATTCGCTTCTTTTAGATGTTAATATATTTTTATTTAATATATATATAATTTATTATAAAGAAATGAAGGAAACAAAAAATGTATATGCAATAAATGTATTGGGTCATGGCAAGTAGAAAATTTTTTTGAAGGGCATGGCCTTGTCCTACACTTTAATTAATTAATTAGGTAAAATATAAATTACGTGTCACTTGGACAAGGCACCATCATAAATGTCTTTGGTTTATGGCTAACCTCATTTAACATTGAGCCTATTGAGTAAGTTGGTATAATTTGTTCCTTCGCTTTTTTTAAAAAAATATATATTTTTTAAAAATGTTTTAATTGTAAATAATTTAATTCTTATTGATCTCTTAAAAAAAATTTTATTGATGTTGTAAATGTTTCGTACGAATTTAGATATGAAAAATAAAAATAATATCATATGGTTTGATGGCAAAACTTTTGACATGTAACTAAGTCAATAATAACTCTAAAAAATGATAAACGTAAAATAGATTATTTTCATATAGTTATCAGATGTTCACTCCCGATGTAATTAGGAAATTCTGATCAATCCTGTTTGACTTACAAAATATTTAATGTAATATGCAATCTTGTATTTTGGACAAATTATTGTTATTTAAAATAGAAAGTATATTTGAAATAGGCATATGATAGTGATGATAAATGGATACTGAATCGCTAGACACACAGCGATTCATATGGAAAAAATTCAAATCAATATAATATAAACTCACGTAAAATGAAATTCGGATTAATCAAGATTTGATTTTATGAACTGAATAGGGCTCAAAAGAGTTCATGGGTAGTCAGACTTGATTGATCATTAATATTCGTGTATGAGAAAAGCCCAAAATAATAAGCATCATATTCTAAAAGGGTCAAAAGAAATTAAATAGCCGTCTAAGAGAAATTAAAATCTTATATCCACGATTAGGCTATCCACGTGAAAGTAGCCGTAAGGTCAGGGTGTAGAACAATGAGAATATGCTCGAAAAAAATAAGAAAAAACAGAAATAAAAAGAAAAAAATAATCAAATTAAGACAAACTTACCAAAACTCAAATTCATATGGGATCTCATAGCATCAAATAGGTTCAAAACTATTGAAATTGTATTTGAATGCTGATCTCTAAAGTTCAAAAAACTGTATTGATTTTGAATTCCAAATATGGTACGAAAGTTTTGAATTTCGAATATTCACCCTATAACTTTCGAATATTTGAATAAGATCTATGCACTTATAATATGAAAGTAAATTATTGAATATTGAACAAAAATTAAAAGAGATACAAAAGATATAAATTGAGAAATTTTGTCTCATATTTTTCATATATTTCACAATGCATTGGTATATCTATATATGCACAAGCATGGAGTATTATGGAAAGATCTGGAGAATCATTTTTTGCTGAAATGGTTTTTCACGTGTTCTGCTCATGACAGAAAACAGCAGTTTCAACTTCTTCAATAAATTTTCGTGCTATGCAACTAACTTGTTTGTTATAAGTGATATCGTTTTCTTGTTTTCGATTTAGACAGTTTTAATTAATTACGCACACCATTTTTATAAAATATATATTTAATGAAATATCGAAGAAAAAGAGAAATGAAAATATGAAGAAAAATAAAATTAAAAAATAAAGTAATTTTTTTTTAAAAAAATAATGGGATAAATTATAAATTTAGCCAATTAAATTGCTGCAGGAGACATTTGATAAATCTTTTCACCGTCAATCACATACGCTTATGATCCTCTAATTTCGATCACACAAGGTGAGAAAAGGAGAGAAAGAGATATAATCTTCTCAATAATCGAAAGGAAGTGGGTCCTATTGTACATGACTCTGCTCATTTTCTTCCTTCATATGAATATTCTGGATATTATTACCTACATAGTGACATTTAATTTAGTTAACTTTATTATAATAAATTTAAATATTACTAAATTTAAAATGAGTTCACCCATTTTGACATATTTGGCATCTGTCTCAATTATCTTCTTCGATCGATTGTTGTTGAAGGCAGTGTAAGGCATTGGAGTATAGATGATCTTCTTTGTGCGAATAAAATTTAACCTTAATTAATTACAATAATAATAATAATAATGAAAAGAAGGATGTGCTCAAAGGGTGTGGATTTGGCTTAGGTGGTTGGACACATGAGGGGCACAATTGAAGCAAAACTACAAATGGAACTTGGCTCTAGCAAAGGTTCTATTATTAAGAGAGGACAAGTAAAACCACTCCCCCTTTCTCTCCAAAGTTTCTAATCAATCTCGCTATTTTAAAAATATATTTTTTTAAATGAAAATTGAGAATTGGGAGAATAGAACTTAAAGTGTTTACTCAAATACACTTATCACCATACTAAATTTGTGAGTGTCGTCTTTTAAAAGTGTTTATTTTTTGGATTCATAATTTCATATAAACTGATTTGAGTAAATGTTTCCTACCATGGCAGGAAACTTTTTTTTTTTCTGAATCCTTACTTATGGGACAAAAAAGATATTGTATATATATTTTTCTTTCAAATTATTGATTAGATAGAAATTAAAAGAATTCTTACTTTTCCATTATAAAAAATTGTCATTGAAGATATTCTATGAGTGTAAATATTCATTTTACTTTAAAAAATTGCGATAAAAAAAATAGAGAATATATGCATTCTTCTTTCATCATATAATAATTTTATCCTTAGTTGGAACGAAAATTTTTTTAAGAATTCAATTTAATTATTTTTTATTTAAATGAAATAATTTAATTATTTTTTAATTTTAAAAAATTATTTTTTTTGCAAAAATGAATTATATTAAATAAAATATTTTAAAAAATTTATTTTGAGCACACTATGTTACTTAAATCCATCTGAAATTTCAGCACTGATAATTTATTTTTTTATAGTACTTATTAAATTAATAGAGAAGTAATTAACTACAATAAATATTAAAATCAGTAGTAAAAATTTTATAGCAATGAAAATTATGAGCATACATAATAATTTTTTTTGCAATATAATTATTGTTATTAATAATTTTTTTAATATTAATTATAATTTTATTGTAAAATATTTATAATTTTATGGTAGCTCTTCAAATATTGTTGTTGTAAAAAATATTTTAATTACGCTTTCATGATATTTTTATTGCAAATTAAGAATGCAAAAAAAAAAAAAATGGTCCATACATTTTTAAATTTATTATTTTTATAAAGAAAACTGTGAAGGAAGATAATTAGTTTTGTTATCTAGTGTTTAATTACATTGATTGGATCCCATTTAAATAATTAAAAAATTTATTTAATAAAGTATTTTTCTTGGAATCAATAGTTCCAATCATCAGCAAACAGACCCACGTAAGGATTAGAAAAGAGAATAATTTAATTTCGTTTGTGTAATGAACATAGTTTAGAATATTCCACGTGTACTCCTATAATTATACAGTCATTATTGGAAGGGACAAAAGACCATTCAATAGATCCTTTTGGCTCTTTCTATTTCAATTATTTCATATTTCATTCTCTTGGTGTTCAATTATTTTTGAAAAATATGAATTGAGATTTGTCTAATCGATCTTTTTTCACGTAAAAAAATAAAAATTTGTCTTGAATTTGAATATTTTTAATGTTTTTATTATAAAATTTTTATTTTGATAGTAAATATAAAAAGCTTTTTTCATTATGTAACTCATTAATTATATCCAATTTTTTTAATTTTTTAAATAACAAAATAAAATTAAAAACTAAATATATTTTTTTTCTGATTTGATTTAGGAGATGCATACTTGTATAGATCACTGTTGCGTTCAAATTCAGCTGTAATGGTTAAAAAATCGTTGAATTTGTCTTCACTATAAAAGTTTAATTATATTTTTATCTTAAATTACCAATTCTCTGTTACGAATTTCTGTTGCAAATTTTGGTAGAAAGTAATAGCAGAAAATCCATAAGAGTGGAACGTAGTGAAAAGGATACTCGAGGTCGAGGGTATACTTTCCATTTGCTCGTACTTAGCTTGCTGATACAGAAACAATTGTCTTTTGTGTGTATATATATTATGAGATAATATTAGGGTTTTTAAAGTAATATTAATTTATATTTATAATTTCGTGTTGTGATAAGTGCCAGGTTATGTTTATTTTGTAAATCCTTGGTTCACTCCATCAACACACTGTTAGGAGATAAGGAGGTGTGTGGTCCAAACTGAAGGGTGACGGAGCGCTCACTGCATGCACTAGCATGATTCGCCATTTGAAGGTGCATATGGTGGACCCAGCGCCGGGGTTCACCAGACACATCAACCCCACCTCCACCATTTTTTGTATATGCCGCTGGTACTTCGCCTCCTCATGTGCTACTTGACAGACTTCTTCCTATTATAATCCCCCCTCATAATTCTCCCCTCGTCGCTTCACCAACTCTCTCTCTCTCTCCCCAAACTCCTCCTCTTCACGACCTTCTTCTCTCCCATGGTTCCACTCTTCCAATCATGCCTTCTCACCCCAACTTCCACTTCTCTCTGCCAAGGTATGAATATATGCTTTATTTATTTATTTTAACTGAATAAATTCTTCTGTGGAGTGAGTTTGATAATAATTGATTTTATTAAGAGTTCTTCATTGCACATGGTAGGTGGATTATTGGACTGCTTTGCTACAGGAGGAACAACCAGAACGAGAGCAGCAATGTCAACTTCGATGACAATCCCATTACTAACTCTGTAGAATGTTATGCCTGCACCCAGGTTGGTGTCCCTGTCTTCCATTCCACCAGCTGCGACCACGACCATCAGCCCGAATGGGAGGCCTCCGCCGGTTCTTCTCTTGTCCCTATTCAGAACCGGCCAACCCCCAAGAAGTGTCCCTCATCCCGGACCCAATCACGCCTACCCACAGGCCCGTTTGGAACCGTCCTTGACCCACGTAGCAAGCGCGTCCAGAATTGGAACCGCGCGTTCCTCCTAGCACGTGGAATGGCCCTTGCGATTGATCCATTGTTCTTCTATGCGTTGTCAATTGGGAGAGGTGGTGCTCCGTGCCTGTACATGGACGGTGGGTTAGCCGCATTAGTAACCGTTCTTCGGACGTGCGTGGACGCTGTGCATTTGTGCCACCTTTGGTTGCAGTTTAGGTTGGCGTACGTGTCGCGGGAGTCACTGGTGGTTGGGTGTGGGAAACTGGTGTGGGACACTGGTGCCATCGCCTCCCATTACGTGCGGTCCGTGAGAGGGTTCTGGTTCGATGTATTTGTGATACTGCCAGTCCCACAGGTCAGTGAACTTGCTGAGCTCCGTTTTGTTTTCCTGAATGTTTCTACATACTTAAACTTGTCCAGTCATTGTTTGCCACGTCAACGCCAGTTTGGGCTTTCGAGGGGCTACAAATGAAAAGCGATAGGTGCATGGTGATAATGTCGTGTATGGCTTTATTTGTTTTGTACTGAGGAAAGCACATGCTCGTCTTTTCGGCTATTGATTATTGCATGAATAGATGAAAGGTCTTTTTTCTTCTTTTTTTTTTGTTTTAAATTATTTTAAAGATATATATTTTTTCACAATATTGCTTATAATTATTTATATATTTAAATTTCATTTATTTTACGAAAAATATTTTTTATATTTTATAATATTTAAAATATTAAAAAATTTAATTAATAAAAAATATTTTTTATCTGATTAAAAAATAAATTATTTTTTTTAAAAAATATTTTTCTAAAAGATAAAATTATTTTTCATACGTTAAGATTTTTTATTAAGTTTTATAAATAAAAATTTGTTAATAAATTTTATTTTTGAAATTATAATTAAATAATAAAAAATAAATTATTTTATTAAAAATATTTTTCATAAAAAATATTTTGTACAAAAATAATTTTTCATGAAAAATACTTTCAAATACAATTATTTTCCATAAACGGACAGACGCTTATAATTAAAACAAAAAGTTGATTTAATATTTTATAACATATCTTTCACTTATACCGTTGATTTACTAAATTAAAACTTCTATGTTTTTTTATTGCAATTGGATCAGAATATATTTAAAAAGCTAATAAACAAACTACTATTTAAAAAAAGTAAAGTGATTTAAAATTTAAAAAAAAAAAGTAAGAGAGGATTTGTTTTAACTAAATAAATTAGTCAAATTAGATTATAAATTTTTTAAAAAATAAGTATATTTATTTGTTTATATTATTTTTTAAATTTATAATTTCACCTTATAAACTAAAAATCAAAGTAAAAAAAAAATAAAGAACCAACTTTTTATTTTATTACTTATAAACAATAAATTTATAAGTTGATTTAACTAAACAAATTTTTATATTTTATTTAATTTAAAATTTTACTACATATATTATTTAATATTATTTTTAATAGTAAATATATTTATAAATTACTTTTTTACTAAATAATAATGAGTCACTTATAAATATTTTAAGTAAATATATAATTATCTAAAATTTTAAATACTTATTAGTTTTAAATAGTAACGTGTGAAATAATAGATTGCAGATTCCAATCCTCTGATTATAGAACAAGAAAAGCTACTTAATGTTTATCTAGCTTAAGTTGATTGGACCATGAAACCACCAGCCAAATCTTTTGTTGATTTTATGGCAAGCTGGTGATCTCTGTCTGCTGAGTTCTCAATTTGTTTTAATCATTTTGTCCTTGCAGGCTGTATTCTGGTTAGTTCTTCCCAAATTGATCAGGGAAGAGCAGATTAAGCTGATAATGACAATGCTGATATTGATCTTCATATTCCAATTCCTCCCTAAAGTGTATCACTGCATTTACCTGATGAGAAAAATGCAGAAGGTCACCGGTTATATCTTCGGCACTATTTGGTGGGGTTTTGGCCTCAATCTCATTGCCTACTTCATTGCATCTCATGTATGTTCATCAATCTTCCTCTTCTTTTTCTGAAAATATTTTGCTAAGTGTGACAAATTCTAGGATGAAAAGGAAATATGTTTTGTTTACAGATTGCTGGAGGATGTTGGTATGCTCTTGCTATTCAACGAGCTGCTTCCTGCCTCAGGCAGCAGTGTCAAAGAAAACCAAAGTGTGATCTCTTTCTGTCTTGCTCAGAGGAGATTTGTTATCAGTTTCTGATACCCACAAACACAATTGGAAATCCATGTGGTGGTAACTTTACTACCAATCTCAGACAGCCAATGTGCTTGGATATTTCGGGGCCATTCAAATATGGAATTTATAAGACTGCTCTTCCTGTCATTTCTAGTAATTCTTTGGCTGTCAAGACACTTTATCCCATATTCTGGGGTTTAATGACTCTCAGGTATTTGATAAAATAACACTGAAAGCCATTTCTAGCAATTCTTTGTCTATGAAAACTAAAATAGAACCGAAGTTAATGAGTTTGTCCTTGTTAATCTGCAGCACCTTTGGCAATGACCTTGAACCTACCAGCAATTGGCTAGAAGTGATATTCAGTATATGCATGGTGCTTAGTGGCTTGTTGCTCTTCACTTTGCTGATTGGGAATATCCAGGTGAGTTTCATTTCTTGTGCATGTTGAATTTGTTATCAATTTTTTATCATTTGGTTCAAACTAATGGTAGTAATCAATGAAGGTGTTTCTGCATGCGGTCATGGCAAAGAAGAGGAAAATGCAGCTGAGATGCAGAGATATGGAATGGTGGATGAGGCGGAGACAGTTACCGTCTCGTTTGAGGCAGAGAGTTCGCCATTTCGAACGACAAAGATGGGCAGCCATGGGAGGAGATGATGAGATGGAATTAATCAAGGACTTGCCTGAAGGACTCCGAAGAGATATCAAACGACACCTTTGCTTAGACCTCATCAAGCAGGTAACAGACATGACCATTCCCATTGAAACCTTTAATCCTCTATATCAATCTTGTTGACCACCGTTCCCTTCAGGTGCCTCTCTTCCAAAACTTGGAGGACCTTATTCTGGACAACATCTGTGATCGCGTTAAGCCTCGTGTTCTCTAAAGATGAAAAGGTGCAGACCTGATTCAGTTTATCTTTATTTCACTTCCTTGCAAGTGTGTGACAAATTTTCATGGGCCTGTGATGCAGATAATTAGAGAAGGAGACCCTGTGCAAAGGGTGGTGTTCATCGTCCGTGGGCGTATAAAGAGAAGCCAAAGCCTTAGCAAAGGCATTGTTGCTACAAGTGTGCTTGAACCAGGAGGGTTTCTGGGTGATGAGCTGCTCTCTTGGTGCCTTCGCCGCCCATTTATAGACAGGCTTCCAGCCTCGTCAGCTACATTTGTTTGTGTAGAATCCACAGAAGCATATGGTCTTGATGCTCAACATCTTCGTTACATCACAGATCACTTCCGTTACAAATTTGCTAATGAAAGGCTTAAGAGAACTGCGAGATATTATTCATCGAATTGGCGAACATGGGCAGCTGTGAACGTACAAATTGCTTGGCGGCGATATAGGACGAGGACTAGAGGTCTGGTGAGTCCTGCGGCAGAAACTTGCGACACTGACCGTCGGTTACTCCAGTATGCTGCAATGTTCATGTCAATCAGGCCACATGACCACCTCGAATAAGAACTTGTTTATGCACTTTCACTTGTTTCCATTGTAAATCTTATCGCACAAAATTTCTCCATGGTAAACCTTGGGGATAGACACTTCCATTTTTTTATTGTATGATATGAGCATTGGAAAAAATTGTCCCATTCTTCCCAAGGTAATAATAAAATTTTTATTTATGGTTATCGTCGTACCATGGAATCTGCTTGCTTTTGAAATTCGTTTTTTTGAGTTATTAATTTTAGAATAAATTATATTTTAATTTTTAAAAATTAAAATTTTAAATATCTCTGTATTTAATCTCTCTAAAATTACATTTCAATCAATCATAGACATTATTTCAAATCTGGTGGATGGTCAAATTTCTTTTGAAATTACAATCTATTCCTAAAATACTCTTTATAAAGAATTATAATCTATTTAAAAATAACTGAAATTATAAATATTTTTTTAAAATTTTTAATTTATAAATATTAAAATATTTTAATAAATGAAAATTGAAAATTAAAAGTGTTAAAAATTAGTTAAATAATATATTATATATAAAAATTAATGAAAATTTAAGTTTTTTTTTAAATAAATAATGAATAATCAAAATAGATGAGGAACGACCAATTATAAAGAGATTTAAGTGAATAATTTTAAAAATATAAAAATTGATTTATTAATTATATTAATACTCAAGAACTAAGATGTAATTTATCCATTTAAAAAAGTTTATAAAAATATTTTTATAATTTTTAATGATAAAAATAAAAGGAAGAAATTTAATTTGAATGTACCGATAATGGTGAAATTTAAATATTTAATTTTAAAATTATGAGATTGATCTATTAATTATATTAAAATTAAAAGATTAAAATATAATTTAATTTTAGAATATAATCGATTATATTATATTAAGTTATTAATTATTATATATAATTGTTGGATTGAATATTTTTATTTTTTAAAAGAGTTGGCTTAAATTTTAAAATTATTAGATCAAATACTTATATTTAAATTTTCACATCTATGAATACATCTGAATTTAGAAAGTTAATTTAATAGTCATTAAGTTTGTTGTAACTCAATTAGATGTATCTTAATATAAGAGGAATATTGATGACCGCTGGTTTTCTTCGCCTCAGTCTAAAGCCGGGCCCATTAGGACAGCTCATAGTCTAAAGGCTTCTAAGCCCCTCAGCTCAAAGACTGGGTTCCAATCAAGTTTTTCCCAGGCCGGCCCAACTCTTTCGGCCCAATTAACAGATTCCCTCGGGGTCTAGTCTTAATCTTATCTCCCGGCCCAGCTCGGACTCAGGAAGGAATTCAGCCCATCCACCTTGTGGGACCACCCGCATGCGCGTCCGGGAGACTCAGGGGCCGTTACGCATGGGACGGAGATCTGATCTCCTCGTACGTCCGTATCAACATAGCAGGAACAGGTGGCCCAATGACACACATTCTATTACACGTCACTAGCGGACAAAAGGAAACATATAAAAAGAGAAATATTCTCCTCTAGGTCTAAACTTTTTTCAGTTTTACAGAACCCTTGTAAAACCCCATTTTCTGGATCTCAGATCATCAACTGGCGCCGTCTGTGGGGAACGAAGGAGATCTTTTTATCGCCGGAGTTCCACTCTTATAATACCCACTGAGATCCACAATGGCTAACCACAACGAAGACAACGTCACTCCAAATGACCTGAGCTCTGCCCAAGAGGGGCAGCAGTTCTCCTTTTCTAATCCTACAACACCAAACAACCAAACACTAATCCCTTTCAACCCCTCGCCAAGCTTGGTAGGGAATGCTTCCGTCGCTACCTTGTCCAACCCAGACCTCCAAACCATGGCCCTCCAACTACAAAACACCGCCCACTGGCTGGGGCAGATGATGCAACAGCGGAGCCTCAGTACCCCAATAAATGTGTTATCAGTGGTAGAAGAGCCCCGGACCACTGAACCTCAACCCACCTTCAACCATCCCCAAACCATCAGCCGAGAAACCAGAGAAGGGGAGAGAAGAGCCGGAGAAGTGGAAGAACCGGAAGCTCGGGTTCATGGACGGAGGGTGAAGGACATGATTGAGAATGATGAGGCCGACAGTTATTCTGCCAGAACAACAAAAAGAACAGGAAGTGAAACGTGGGAGGAGGAGTATTGCCTGGAGAAGAAATCCAAACAGGAGGAGGAGATTGTAGACCAAAAGCTGCAAAAGATGAGAGAACAGCTCCTCGCCGAGCTGGGGGCGAAGGACCCCAGCCAAACTCTCCTGCCTACCTCTTCGCCTTTTTCAAAAGGGGTACAGCAGGAGATTGTCCCCAAAAAGTTTGTGATGCCACCGATGACGGCCTACGACGGAGCTGGAAACCCTAGAGAGCACGTCTTGAACTATAAAACCTTCATGGAGCTGCAAACTCTATCGGATGCCTTGATGTGCAAGGTATTCCCTACGACGCTCTCAGGGCCAGTACGGGCGTGGTTTAACAGCCTTGAGACCGGAAGTATCAGAAGTTTCAGAGATCTGGCCACTCGCTTCATCAGTCGATTCATTGCCGGGGTGCCTGCAGACAGAAAGACGAGCTATCTGGAGACAGTTAGGCAGAGAAAGGAAGAATCGCTCAGGGAATACGTTGCCCGTTTCAATGTGGAGGACTTGCAGATTCCCGAGCTGGATGAGGGCAGAGCGGTGGAGGCAATGCAGAAAGGGACGACCTCACCCGAGTTCTTCGGCTTGTTGAGCAGGAAGCCTCCTACCTCGCTAGCAGAGCTAATGAAGAGGGCGAAAAAATATATAAGGCAGGATGATGCCTTGGTGACGAGCAGGTTCGCCAAAGGAACGACAGATAAGGGAAAAGTCCCGGAAGAAAGGAGGCCGGAAAGGCAGGAGAAAAAACAAGGCAGAAGGCCTGAGCCCTACAGACAGCCCTGGGACCGAAGGGACCAAAGACCCCTCCCTCCTCGGATCTCATAACAGAATCCACTCCCCCCGTGGGTTCCAGAGAAGCCGACCCCACTCAATGCCTCTAGAGCCGAAGTGCTCATGGCCATCCAGGACAAGGAGTTCCTACAATGGCCTAAACCTATGAGAACTGAAGCAGATCAGCGAAATCCTGACAAATACTGTCAGTATCATCGTACACATGGTTATGACACCAACAACTGCTACCAATTGATTGCTAAGATCGAGAGGCTGATAAAGAGAGGACACCTCAAGAACTTCGTGAAGAAACCTGAGGGACAGAGGCCTCAGCCTAACCTGGCAACCCAAGCACCGAGGAGAACGGGAGCCGGACCAGTGAATGATGGGTCCAGTGGGACCATCAACATGATTGTTTAGCTGGGAATGGGAACGGAAGCAGTTGGATTTGTTAGAAAGGTTATGTACCCACAGTGGATAGCAAATCTTGTATTAGTAAAAAAGGCCAATGGAAAATATAGGATGTGTATAGACTTCATTGACCTCAATCAAGCATACCCCAAAGATTGTTACCCCCTCCCTGATATTAATAAAATGGTCGACTCCATGGCCGGCTCTGAGTACATGTCGTCCTTAGACACAATGTCTAGTGATCACCAAATCCCAACGGACAGGTCAGATGAGGAGAATACCTCATTCATAACAGAAGATGGGACCTACTGCTATAAGGCCATGTCTTTCGGGCCGAAAAAACACCGAAAGTGGTCGGACCGGGAGTCTATCAGATAAAAAACGTGTAGGGAAACCCTGAGCCTCGCGCCTGGAATATCCAGCACCTAAAGAGATCCCAGAAGACCTCACTGAGACATAGAGACCTCAGAGAGGTAGAAGACCTCACTGAGACATAGAGACCTCAGGGAGGTAAAAGCCCAGGATCCCCAAGATCTCCTGACATCAGAAGACCTCACTGAGACATAGAGACCTCAGGGAGGTAGAAGACCTCACTGAGACATAGAGACCTCAGGGAGGTAGAAACCCAGGATCCCCAAGATCTCCTGACATCAGAAGACCTCATTGAGACATAGAGACCTTAGGGAGGTAGAAGACCTAACCGAGACATAGAGACCTCAGGGAGATAGAAGCCCAGGATCCCCAAGATCTCCTGGCATCAGAAGACCTCAGGGAGGTAGAAGACCTCACTGAGACATACAGACCTCAGGGAGGTAGAAGCCCAGGATCCCCAAGATCTCCTGGCATTAGAAGACCTCACTGAGACATAGAGACCTCAGGGAGGTAGAAGGCCAGGATCCCGTAAGATCTCCTGGAGCAAAAACGGCCGGCGGGATCACCAATATCTCCCCAGAGCAAAAACGGCCAGGATCTCGTCAGATCTCCTGGAGCAAAAACACAGCCCGTATGTAACACCGTATAAGGCTTAAAATTAAGTATTGACTTCATTTCGAAAAGAAAAAAAATCCCCTCCCAGTGGGGCATACAGCCCATACCGCACCAACTGACAACGGATCACCTCAAGAGGGACCAGATATCCGAGCTCATTACCAGACAGAGAGGTAAAATCGTCTAAAATAAAGCAGCGCCATTCCAAATGAAGTTTAGGGATTTACCCCCTCACCACTCATGTAATAAATGCTGAGGAGGTAACAGGGGCAACTCGAGGAGAAATCCAAGGACATGAGCAGATGAGACCCCAGCTTCAGCTCTTATCAAATCAGAAGTAAAGGCAAAAAGGCCAGCCCTGCTCATCACCTTTAAAGGTACATGATCTGACTTATTATTATTAAACAAAGGTTGTATGCCCGAGCTCATAATAACAAAGTAATAAGAGAAAAATGAGGATGTCCTTTCAAGAATCATAAAAATTCGTAGGTCGAGAGTCTAGCCCAATATTAAAAACAGAGCTCATGGGTACGGCTAGTCCAGCTCGGAAAGAGCCTACAAATAAGAATGCCTTAGTAAAATAGATAAATTTATAAGTCAGAGACTAAGTCTCTTGCTAAAGCTTTCAGCCCTGATTAACTAAGGGGCAAGAAATGAGAAACGATATAAGCAGTTCCTTATAAGATTTATTAAACACCTCCTAAATGTTTACTTCGCCAATCTTTGAAATTAAACAAATTAGACTGATTAGACAGAATAAGTAGCCCGGTGAGGAGGTAAGAACAGCTCAAATATGAATAAAGCCAGAGAAATAGATAACAATCAAAATAATTCAAAATACCAAACACAAAAATCAAATATCATTAAAAGAAAAGTAAATACAACCTGCTTTACAATCTACTCTACTGAAGGAAAAACTGTCCTTAAAGGACTTACATGCCTGGGTGCATTATCATCTACATTTACATCATTATCATTCACACTACCTATATTTACATTGCTGTCTACGGGAGGTCTGGCCTCCCCTCGCTCAAACCCCCCAGTACCTACAAAAAGCACCACCTCCTGCCCCTGAGGCCTAGTGCCTTCCTCTCCCAACTCTACATCCTTCTCTTGAAGCCCGACGTCGTCCCCCTCAGGTTTGAGGACCTCCACATCTTCTCCATCTAGCTCGGTGTCTGCCTCAGAAGGTCCAACCGCAGCTCGAGAAGCCCTTTTTGGCAAAGGTCTAGCGTCCTCCCTATAAATCACGTCCTCACCATCAGAATCCTCCTCTTTAGCTCGGAGTTTAGCCAATGGGAAGGACGGGTTATGTCTGGCCTCCCTCAAGCCTCGATTGAAACCCGAAACGAACATACGGAAGCCCTTATTCCATACTGCTGTCTTCATTTCGTCAGAAGCCTTATATTCCGCAAGTCGTCTCTCGCAGGCCTCAGCCATCTCGGCTCTGAACTCAGAAGAATTCTTATAATCTTGGAGATAAGCTTCATTGGCCTGTTGGATCTCCTTCTTCAGCTCGGGGGACTCCTTATACTCCCTTAAATGCTCCTTGCACTCCAGCTGAACCCTATCTTCAGCCAGTTTAGCATCCTCAAGCAGGGCTGAGCATCTCTTCTTCAGAGCCTCGACCTCTTGGCTGAGATATTGATTTTGGAGTCTTGTTGTCTCAGCCTCCAAGGTCAGGTCTTTAAAACTTTCTGCCCGCTTGACCAGCTCCTGCTCGAGGACCACTACCCGAGCCAGGACTTCCTCCCTCTGAGCCATCACGGCCTTGTATTGGAACTGGGCTGCCTCAGAATCTGCCTTCAAAGCCTCATATTGGTGGCAAACCTCGTCTCTCTCCCTTTGGACCTCTTCCAGAGAAGACAGCTGTTTTAGGGCTTCTTTACAACGAATATCTGCTTCAGCTGCCTTCTCATCCGCTCTCTTGAGAGCATCCAGGGCATATGTTAGCTCTGCCTGTAAGGACTTGGAATGCTCTCGAGCTGCGGCGAGATTGCTTCGGGCGTCACTGGTGGCAGATAGGTTTTCCTCCAAATGTGCCTCCTCGACCCGGCGATCTACTGACTCCTGGAGAGCGTGGTCACGAGCATTTACCTCCGTGAAGAGGCCCATCACCTAGCAAAGAGGGAAAACTGTCAGAACAAAGAAATGAAGAAAACTAAAGTATGGACAGAAATCGGAAAGGACAACTTACCATAAGGAGCATCTCCCTGATAATATCTCCTAGCTCCCCCCGAAGGCGAGATCGGAATGCTGCCTGCTCATGAGTGGAGCTGGCCAGAAGGCCAGTGAGAGCAAGCAAGCGAGGGTCTGAGGCTTTCATGACCCCGCCAAACATCCGCTCCCGGATTAACTCAGCTACCACGCTTGCCGGGGACTAGTGAGTGATGTCCTCTGCATTCAGGATGTCGTTATCTGGGGCAGACAGTAGAGGCACCACAAAAGCCTTCTCTTTTTCAATAACAGGCAAGGCTGGAGCAGGCCTTTGTGAAGCACGAGATCTCTTAGGAGCAGGGGCAGGTGCATCAGAAGGAGGAGGACGCTTACTCCCGACCTCCTCCACTACGGCCTCGTCATCAACTGGACTGGGTCCTACTCCCTCAATGACAGGGGCAGCTTCAGTAACGGCCCCCTGAATATCTCCCCCTGCCAGGCTGGTCTCTTTCTCGCCCTCGGGGGCGTTAACGTCGGCAGGGTGTGTCCCAGGCACCTCCTCAGAAATACCCCCGGAAGGCATAGCCAGATCCTCCCTCGCCAGCTCGATGTTCTCAACCGACCCAGCGGTGATCGGGGGAGTCCCCTCCTTCCTAGGAATAACAACTTGCGTAGATCTTGGAGCCTGGGAAGATTGACTGGCCGAGCTCGGCCTGCTATAGCTAGATGGCCTGGAAGATTTGGTACTTCGGGAGCTCGGCTTAGGAGCTCGAGAAAAAGTTAGGGCAGGAGGTTGGCTAACCATCCTGGAAGAAATAACCCAGGCCACTTCTTCAGTAGCCTCTGAGACGCGTCGCCCAGCTCGGAGGGTGTCCAGCGCAGCGTTCATGCTCTCCCTAGACAGAACTAAGTTCTTCGGAGGCTTAATTTGGTCCATCTCGGTATCAGAAGCTGCAAAAAATATAAAATCAGAACAGGTTAGCATAATCCCTAGTATAAATCATAAAGAAAAGGCAAAACGGCTGAACAAAGCACAATACCCGCATCTTGGATATCTTTAAGATTACAGGCAAACATACACTTCTCGACGTCGTACTTCTTGTCCACAGAAGTCAGACGAAGAAACCCGACCTGTTCGGTAAGGCTCAGCTGGGGCAGGTCGTTACAACCCAGAGAGACCCCCTCCCAGGGGAGGTTGAGCTCCCAAGCCAACCCTGTCTGCTTCTTCAGTTCTACCACCAGAAAACCCTCTACCCAGCCCTTGATGGAGTCCTTGTAGCCCGTGAAAATGGACAATCCTCCGCGGGGGCAAAATAATAAAATTTCTGGCTCGCTTTGACTAGCCGGAAGAAGCTGACGAACAGGTGAACCGTGGGTGTAAACCCCCAGCTCAGACACACAGATTCAAAGCAAGACATGAAAAGAACGGAGTTAGGGGTTAGCATTTGAGGGGTGATCTCGAAATACTGGAAGACCTCTTTGAAGAAAGGAGAAAAGGGGAAGGACAGACTGTATTCCCTCTGTTTGATGAAGAAGACTAAACTGACGTCCCTTTGAGGGTCGATTAAGCCAGGGGGAGAAGGATCAGGAAGAACGATCCTCTCATTTCGGTAAGGAGCCCAGATATGGTAAAGAGGGGTATCCAGGTATTCCCTAGAGATGAAATTCCTAATGTTAGACGGGGTGATGTTAGACTCCTGGTTAACGATATTGGGGAGACTAGAACTATCCATGGTAAAAGAAGAGGCGTACCTGAAAAGTGATTAGGGCAAATGAGCAGAGAAAAGCAAAGAGAGCAGTAGAACAGAGAAGAGCCAACGTTCTGGGGAGACTGACGGGAAGTGAAATTTGAAACAATAAAGAGCTGAAAAGATGTTTTGAACAGTTTTGTCCTTGGGCGGTACGGTCATGATGACTTTCGGTATTTACCCCCTCATCAGTTGAGCAATAACTGACGAGAAAGTAAAGGGGCAATTGATGACCGCTGGTTTTCTTCGCCCTAGTCTAAAGCCGGGCCCATTAGGACAACTCATAGTCTAAAGGCTTCTAAGCCCCCCAAGAACCAGGTCCAGCCCCCTCAGCTCAAAGACTGGGTTCCAATCAAGTTTTCCTAGGCCGGCCCAGCTCTTCCGGCCTAATGAACAGATTCCCTCGGGGTCTAGTCTTAACCTTATCTCTCGGCCCAGCTCGGACTCAGGAAGGAATTCAGCCCATCCGCCTTGTGGGACCACCCGCATGCGCGTCCGAGAGAATCAGGGGCCGTTACGTATGGGATAGAGATCTGATCCCCTCGTATGTCCGTATCAACGTAGCAGGAACAGGTGGCCCAATGACACACATTCTATTACGCGTCACTAGCGGACAAAAGAAAACATATAAAAAGAAAAATATTCTCCTCTAGGTCTAAACTTTTTCCAGTTTTACAAAACCCTTATAAAACCCTGTTTTCTGGATCTCAGATCATTAAATATCATTTAAATTTGATTTATTTTCCTTCTAAAACTTTTTAAAATATACAAGGGAAAATTTTACTTATATTCTAACGAAATTAAATTTATAATTTATATTTTTATAAAACTTGTTTTAAACACAAATAAAAGAATTTATTTATAAATAATTTACATGCATGTAAATATTTATTAGAATGGGCATAATAAGCCCAAAGACAACAAGAGCGTGTAAAAACGAAAACCATTATAAAAGGGGTCAACTGCGTGCAGTTCCCTTCAGCTCTTCTTCCTCCCTCTGCCACCCCTAAACCCTTGTTTCCTGTTTATTTGCCGAGAAAATTTTCTAAATCATCACCACTTCTTGATTATTCTTGGCATTCTTCTCTATAATTTTGTTATTTGCTTTCCATGGCCTCCTCTAATAAGCCCCAAAGATCCCTGGAGGAAATCGAGGACATAATCCTCCGCAAAATCATGCTAGTCTCCCTCACCGACTCCATGGTTGCGGATTCTCGAATCATCTACTTGGAGATGACCGCAGCGGAGATCCTTAGTGAAGGGAAAGACTTGAAGATGAATCGCGACTTGGTGGAACGCGTTCTGATTGATCGCTTATCGGGACAATTTCCCGGAGTCGAGCCTCCGTTCGAGTACCTCCTTGGCTGCTATCGCCGCGCTACGGAAGAGGAGAAGAAAATTGCTAATATGAAGGACAAAAATGTCAAATTGGAATTGGAATCTTCAATTAAGCAAGCCAAGAAGTTGTTCATTTCCTATTGTAGAATTCATTTAGGGAATCCGGACATGTTCCCTTTTAATTCTGATCCTAAAAAACCCAATGTCTCCCCGCTTCTGCCTCTCATTTTCGCTGCGGTAGATGGGTTTAACAGCGGCGGAACACTGCCGCCGCCTCCGAGGTTTTTGGAGGATTTGTTTCAGGAAGGGGATTTTGATAGCTTGGACCCAATATTGAAGGGGCTTTACGAGGATTTGAGAGGGAATGTTATAAAGGTATCAGTGCTGGGGAATTTTCAGCAGCCGTTAAGGGCGTTGTTGTTTCTACTTACTTTTCCTGTGGGTGTTAAGTCCCTTGTGAATCATCCGTGGTGGATTCCTAAAGGGGCTTATTTAAATGGGAGAGTTATCGAAATGACCAGTATTTTAGGCCCCTTTTTTCATGTTAGTGCATTGCCTGATCACACCATTTTCAAGAGCGAGCCAGACGTTGGGTGAGTAGAATAGTTTCTTCTTCTCTCTCTCTCTCTCTCTCTCTCTCTCTCTTTCTCTCTCTCTCTCTCTCTCTCTCTCTCTCTATATATATATATATATATATATAGCTGTTGAGAAGAGGATAGAATTTTGACATGTGATGTCTATAAGTGAAGGGAAGTATCAAGTGAAGTTAGCTTTGATTTGATGTAATCCTCACCAATTTGAAAGACTGTGTCTACGTTTGACAAAATTAGTTAGGATTGGACATATTAGTAAATTTGATCAAAGGTTTGGATTTTCCCCCCTTTAATTTTAAGGTCTCTATAAGATAAAGTCAAGGCAGACCTCATTTTGCTGCTTAACATGGAGGTGTGGCACTGAATTCTGAAATGGAACATGCTGCCACAACAAACGCTCTTGATTTAATGAAATAATCTTACCAAGCAGAAGTTCAGTAATGATGTTAATTAGATTTACTTGCCTTGCTATATATTCATCAATCATTAGTCAATCAAGTCAATATTACTTGCAGTGATAAGTTAGTTTAGGTGCCTCTCACAACACAGCTTAGAGCATCGATTCCATCTCATATTTCATGCAATAGTAAAGTTTTTATCTTGCCTGCCTTTAGAATATTACTAAATATTATCCTTGAAATAATTAATTCCACCCAGACTAAGTTAGGGTTTCAAATTGGCACTATAAATAATGGTGTTGTATGTCCATCATCTCTGTTTGTTCTAGAATTGCAATCCTGGGAGGAGCTTTACTGGTCTTGAGGTGTTCAGTAAATTATAGCCTTCTTATGTGACTGGTTGGACGTTTTGGTAGTTTGTTTCCATGACTTTGTGACGAAGTAAACTTAGCGGAGCATAACAAAGACTAATATAGTCTTCATGGAACATTTTGAGATTTGATGCCTACTTCATAGATTGTAAGCATAACTGTGCCATTTCTTATTCATTTTCATTGGCATCTGCCTGTTCAACCTAGGTGCAATGCACCATAGCCTCCTGTTAGGTTCCTTGTTTCTTGTATTTGTTATAATTTTCTTGATTGTTTTTGTATTTGGTGAAGTGGGTCTATATATTGATGTTTATCAGAAATGAGGTGATGGTAAGGTTTAACTTGGATAGTTTCCAATTCAGTTTCTCTTTAAAACTCTTGCATTACACTTCATTGGTTTGGGGGGTGGGGCAAGGAGCAACTACTATTCTTCACAAACTCGGCAGTCTTTCTAATGCTTGATTGGCGAAGTGCTTAGGCCTTTTCTTCTTTACACATAGTGAACCACTCCCTTCCTCTTCCCTCCAATTCCTTTCTCGCTGTTTCTGCTTTATAGGTTTTGTTATGGGGGAGGCATATGTTGGGGATGCTGACATTGGGTGCTTTTCTTTGGTTTATTTAAAATCACCTTTGTCTTGAGAATTTTTGGGGTTTAATTTAAGTGACTAGTGAAAGGATCTCTTTCATTTCTTAGATATATCCAGTTAGGGCTATTAAAGAGCTTTTTTAGATGCTTTAATCATAATTGAGGTTATGTTCTCTTATCATGAGATACATTAATCATTCTCTTCTTGCCCTTTACAATTTTGAGTGCAAAAAAGAAAAGTTATTCTGATATGTAGGTTATAGAACCCTGTCATTTATGCTGGGTTTTATTTGAGAAAATTTTGTCAAATGCTCTTGGCTTGTTACCAAATAAGAGTATCTCATTGATCCTGGATCTTCTGAAAACACCAGACAGCAGTGCTTCTCTGAAGTATCGACTCGTCGACCAGCTGATTTGTTATCTTCATTCACCACAATCAAGACTCTTATGAATAACCTATATGATGATCTAGAAAAGGTTCTCCTCACTTTGCTTAGAAACAGTGATACCCGTGAAAATGTTCTTCAGTATCTTGCTGAGGTGATCAATAGAAATTCATCAAGAGCCCATATACAGGTAAACTTTCTTTAATGCATGAATTATTTATGCAATGCTTACAATTTAACAAGAATTTTATCTCATGCATTATTTATGACAATAATAATTCCTGTAAATCAAAATGCTATTGATTAGGCAATTTTTTTCCCTTTCTAACCTGGGCGTGCATGTAATAGTATTCCTTAGATAATACAAATGTTTTCCCTCCATCCCTACTCTGACATTTTATTCTCCATTTGTTACAGGTTGATCCTATATCTTGTGCAAGTTCAGGCATGTTTGTTAATCTAAGTGCTGTCATGCTTCGACTTTGTGAACCATTTTTGGATCCAAATTTGACAAAAAGAGATAAGATTGATCCAAAATATGTGTTCTATAGTAATCGTTTGGATATAAGGTGATGCATTTATTAATTCAGTTTAATTGTCAAAACATTATTGGTTATCCTCCTGTCCTATTTTTTAGTTTTCCATTAATTTTCAATGTATTGTAGAGGGTTGACGGCTCTACATGCATCATCAGAAGAAGTTACTGAGTGGATTAATAAAGAAAATCCTGGTAAAGCAGTTGTGTCTGCTCATTCTAGTGATGGTGAAAGTCGCTTGCTTCAATCTCAAGAAGCCACCAGTTCTGGTAGTGGTGCTTATAACCCTGCATCAAGTAGTGGTAAACAGGCTAAATACACATTTATTTGTGAATGCTTCTTTATGACTGCAAGAGTGCTCAACTTGGGTCTTTTGAAAGCATTTTCAGACTTTAAGCATCTAGTTCAGGTAAAGGATACATCTGTTATACCTAGGCAGTGCATGCCACATTTGTAATTGTCGGTTTTCTGTTATATATCATTTGATCTGCTTTGCATCTTTATACATGTATGTTTGCGTTTATGTTTTTGTTTGTGTTTGTGAGAGAGAGAGCGAGAGAGAGTGTGTGAGAGACTTATCTTTACCAATAAACATCATTACAGGACATTTCAAGGTGTGAAGACACTCTCTCCACGTTGAAAGCTATGCAAGAGCAGTCACCTTCTCCACAACTGCAGCTGGATATTGCTCGCCTTGAGAAAGATTTAGAGTTGTATTCACAGGAAAAGCTCTGCTATGAAGCTCAGATACTAAGGGTAGTTGGTCTCCTCCCTCCATTTTTCACTCCCCTTCCACCCCAACCCTCCCCTGACCTCCTCTTCAAAATGCATCTACATATGTGCACTACACATTCACGCAAAATGTGCTAGGCAATGACATCTTCTAATGCCCCCTGTTTATTTTTTATGTGGCTCTCATGTGGAGGATTATTGTGCCAAGAGCTAAAGGGTGATATTGATATTATGGAAGAAGACTGAATGAGTGTGATCAGTGAAGGAAGTTGCTGTGTTATGACTTTCTTCTTTATTACTGGACTCTTTGTTTTAGGCCAACTCTTAAGCCCTATGTAGCACTTTGTCAGGATACATACCATCTTTGTGTTTTGTCATCCTTCCTGCTTTACTGTCCTCTAAACAATGTTTTTATCCCTTGTGTACGAAAATTACCGATTTGAGTGGCTAATTTTTCTTTCTGATTATGATGGTGTCTTCTTTCTATTCTTTTTAAAAGGATGAAGCACTTATTCAGCGTGCACTTTCTTTCTACCGGTTAATGGTGGTTTGGTTGGTTGGTCTGGTTGGTGGATTTAAAATGCCTCTGCCACCAGCATGCTCTATGGAGTTTGCATCCTTGCCTGAACATTTTGTGGAAGATGCCATGGAGTTGCTTATATTTGCTTCCCGAATTCCAAAAGCTTTGGATGGGGTCTTGTTGGTAGGATTTATGTTAAAACTCTTTATACTGAATTATACCTTTTGCATTTTCACCCAACTTCACATCTAATTTTGCATGTGATCCTTGCTTGGCAGGATGATTTTATGAACTTCGTTATCATGTTCATGGCAAGTCCAACGTACATTAGAAACCCTTATCTAAGAGCAAAGATGGTTGAAGTATTGAACTGCTGGATGCCTCGTAGAAGGTGGTTTTAATGTTTTTCATTTTGCATACATAGATTGTTGCTTATCAATTCAATTTAGAACCTGGAAATATCGGTTGTCACAACATTTTATTTTTGTAATTGCAGTGGTTCATCTGCTACAGCTACTCTGTTTGAAGGGCATCAATTGTCCCTTGAGTATCTTGTCAGGAACCTCTTGAAGCTTTATGTTGACATTGAGTTTACTGGTTCTCACACCCAGGTGATTTGCATAACATTTGATATTCTGAGAGACAATTGTTTCCAAGTTCCAATGCTTGGCAAGATGCGAACTGTAGCATTAACTCTTTGCAACTAGCTGATTTATGTAAATGTTGTTTATTGTACTGTTGGATTTAAGCATTTGTTTTAGATATTAATTAAATCCAAAGGCAGTCATTTCCTTTTATCGCCCATAGTCTTGACAAACAAGCTAGAGAGTCAGCAGCGGTGGACTGGTTCCCTTGATTTTGTCTGGTATTGTAATATGTCAGGAGGAATATGATCTATGCAGTTTCTTGCATATGCTGATTAGGCATTTTGTTCATTCCTCTTATGGGGACCAGTTCTTAGTTTATCCTTTTCTGTTATCTAATTGAATCATCAAGCAATGCTATGATCTTCTTCAATGTCAGATTTGGGAGTTTTGGTTTCTATGGACAATAATTGCTCTGTTTTCTATTTTGTGCAGTTTTATGACAAGTTTAACATCCGACATAATATTGCAGAACTTCTTGAGTACCTATGGCAGGTCCCTAGTCATCGAAATGCTTGGAGACAGGTATAGTAGCAGGGGCATGGAAATATCTAGTTCATGTCTCTTTAGTCTGAAAGCATCCTTTCTCTCTCTCTCTCTCTCTCTCTCTCACTATTTTGTCTTCTTCCAGATTGCTAAGGAAGAGGAAAAGGGTGTCTATCTGAATTTCTTAAACTTCCTGATAAACGATAGCATCTTTCTTCTTGATGAAAGTCTGAACAAAATTCTTGAACTGAAAGAGTTGGAAGCTGAGATGTCAAACACTACAGAATGGGAGCGGAGACCAGCTCAAGAGAGGCAGGAGAGGACCCGTCTTTTCCATTCCCAAGAGAATGTCAGTATATGTGATCATGCATGTATTTTTATGAAGAAGCTTTCAGAAAGCTAAAGTACTTAGGTTAATGTTTCTTGTTTTAGATCATCCGAATTGATATGAAATTGGCAAATGAAGATGTGAGCATGCTAGCATTTACATCAGAGCAAATTACTGCACCTTTTCTACTTCCTGAGATGGTACATTCTTTTTTCTCCACCTTGCTTATTAATGTGACTATCAACCTGCAGTTGAATGGCTGAATGTTACTCCCTTCTTACATTCTTTTGCTAAATGCATGTTTCTCTGTTTACAGGTTGAAAGAGTGGCCAGCATGCTCAATTACTTCTTGTTACAACTTGTAGGTCCCCAAAGAAAATCTCTAAGTCTCAAGGACCCAGAAAAGTATGAATTCCGCCCAAAGCAGTTGCTTAAACAGGTTAGCATGCATCTATAATTAATTTTGTTGAATCCATTGACATGTGTTGGTATGCATTTACTGTAGTGAATTATTAATCCTTGGATGCTTGCATTTTTGTTTTGGTATCACTATTTACTTTCTTTTTTTTTTTTTGGTTCACTTGAAGATTGTCCATGTTTATGTTCATCTGGCAAGGGGTGATACAGAAAACATATTCCCAGCTGCTATCTCTAAGGATGGTCGATCATACAATGAGCAGGTAGTGCAACTATTGTGAAACTTCTCCACAAACTTCTTATGTGCAATTAGAATCCAGAGTTGATGAGAGAATCTGTTGTTTGAACACAATCTGACATTATTTGCCTGCTCTAGTTATTTAGTGCTGCAGCTGATGTACTTAGGAGGATTGGTGAAGACGGAAGAATTATACAGGAATTCATTGAGCTTGGTGCGAGAGCCAAAGTGGCAGCTTCTGAGGCAATGGATACTGAAGCTGCCCTTGGAGAGATACCAGATGAATTCCTTGACCCAATTCAAGTATGTCCAGTGTATTTTTTTTGTTTCTTTGTTTGTTTCTCTGAAACTGTCAAGGCCAACAGCTTGTGAGTGAGACATGATTGTGATTCTGCCTTTTAGGAAGGATGACGGTGAATTAAGGATGTTTAACACAAGACGATAATATTTTTGTGCATATATTTTTCTGTTTTGCAGTACACTTTGATGAAGGATCCAGTGATTTTACCTTCCTCAAGAATCACGGTAGACAGGCCTGTCATTCAAAGGCATCTTCTTAGTGACACTGTAAATTTCCACTTGTTTCATTTTTTTATGTTCATTTTGTTTTTTTTTTATCACAAGAGTACTTGTACATTTATCAGTCATCCAAATTGATTTAATTTGAACTGCAGACTGATCCATTCAACCGCTCCCATCTCACCGTGGATATGCTGATTCCAAATGTTGAGCTGAAGGTGAGAATTGAGGAATTCATTAGATCCCAAGAATTAAAAAGGCACGGAGATGACTTCAGCATGCAGAGCTCTAAAGCGACAATACAAAGGACAACTGGAGACATGTTAATTGACTAGGCCGTTGCTGTTAAGATTATTGGATTTGGAGTGGTGAAACGAAAATCAATGATATTGCAAGTTAATCGTGAAGTATTAGCAGTGGCTTTAAGGTTTTCATTGTATGAACTGGGAGGCAAGATAATATTTTAATGGAAGCTTATTGGAGCTGTTTCCTTGGAGAGTTGCCACTGCTAAAATGTAAAATGTAAAATGCCAAAAATTGGTTCCAACACGAGCTCTTTTAAGTACTCGTTATTTTTTTTTATTATTTACAGCAAACTTGGAACTCGGAAGAGTAAATTGCTTTCATTGTGCAACAGGTGTTACCCATCTTTGCTAGTAATACTTTGTTGTATTTTCCAAAATAAGGTTTTTCGGTTTTTAAATATTTATAATTTTTCATTGTCTTGAAAAAACAATTGCACTAAGGCTTACGCACGTACACATATGTTTAAGTTGAGAATTAGATCCATCGGCTTCGACCACCAAGACGAACATGGCTCGTAACTTGCTCATGTGGCCCTTCAGCTGGAATTAAAATGCCAACCCTTGAACCGATTCCAAGGTCATAGATTCCCTCACAACTGCTATTGAACTTGTGATCTCCTTCAACACCTATTTCTTGGAAAATGGTAAGAAAATGGTGAGTCAAGTGGGATTCTAGTAAATACATTTGAGAACATTGAGCAAGAATCACCCGCAAAAGCCATGTCAAGAGAGCAACTCAAAGAGTTGGGTGAAGGGTTGACAAGGAGGTTTTATGGGTTTCTAACTTGCTCATGTGGCCCTTCAGCTGGAATTAAAATGCCAACCCTTGAACCGATTCCAAGGTCATAGATTCCCTCACAACTGCTATTGAACTTGTGATCTCCTTCAACACCTATTTCTTGGAAAATGGTAAGAAAATGGCGAGTCAAGTGGGATTCTAGTAAATACATTTGAGAACATTGAGCAAGAATCACCCGCAAAAGCCATGTCAAGAGAGCAACTCAAAGAGTTGGGTGAAGGGTTGACAAGGAGGTTTTATGGGTTTCTATGGATGGTGAAGAGTAAGAAATTTGATTGAGAAAATGAAGCCGGCTTGGATCAGATATTGGAAGTGGGTTAATGGATTGGAGACAACGAAGGGAAAGGGATTGGAGGCTAAGTACTGGCTTAAAACAAGATGTATTATTCCACCCAGCAGTTGAACTTTTGACTCATTGGGGGTGAAATTCAGTTGGAGGCTAAGTGGCATATATCATGGCCCCTAACACGGAGAGATGAAAATCAGTGATGATATTGAGGAGAGAATTGGATTAGGAACTTGGTGAGGGGGTGTGATGAGATTGTAGTGGATGGGAACAGCAGAAAAGATGAGAAGATCTGAGTTCATGTGAAAGTTTTACATCCCAGTTTTGTTGGTCTTGCATCTGGAAATTGGAATCGTACCTACAGGCCCATACATTTCGTAGATGAGAATAAAGTATCTTCTTAAGCGCAAAGCTGTTCTCTTTGTTTAAATAGCTACAAACATAACATGTAAACATCATAAAATTAACAAACGGGAACAATCACGCGACAATATATTGGAAAACCAGATTCAAATTGAGATAATTTCATAGCATTTTCATTTTTCATACAAAATAGTCGAGAAAAGTATCTTCTTATTATCACTCTTGTGTAAAACGGTTCATAAGTTTCATTATATTTCCTAAGAGCATAGATGAAGACTGCATCAGTTAAGCAGGAAGAGCTCTCTTTGCGATGACATCGAAAGATATTCCATTATGTTGAAGCCGTTCTTGAAGATCAGTAGGGCCAAATACAATCCCTGGGGGCAAAACTCCTCCCTTTGGCAGGTTCTCACGTTCACTTAGAAGGATAAGAGCACATTGAAGTAGGATTATTGGGGTGGTCAAATAGCCAATCTCAGGTCCCATTAGTCTTGTTACAATTTCCATGTCTGGTTTCATGTTTGCCTGTGAAACTTGATTCCCATCACTGAATCCACGTCCAACGAACCACATTTTAAATGTAGCACTTCTCACCTCCTCCTCTGAGGGGCCCTTCTTCCTAAACCATCCAAGACTAAAAAAAGATGGAAATTTAAATAGAAGCCATCTCCCAATAGCATTTCTACCCAACAGCCCCATGAACACGCCAACTGTTATAAACCGAATGACACCCAATAGAGTTTTAGAGGCTAGTTTTACCCCAAAATGAGCAGGCTTCATCATTGACCAGAAAGCCTCTCTCTTTGAAATCCATTCAGCACTCTCATTAACTCCAGGAAGACCGAGGGGGTTTTCTGTCAGAGTTGCAAGAGTTCTTCGAACAACAATAGAATCTGCTGAAGGTAGCTTCACAGCCCAAAGACCAATCTCCTTTTGGTGTTCAATAATTGGTCCTTTAGGAGGAAAGGGTCCAGGAATCTGCAAATGCGAATGAAAATCATTAAACATAGTTCAGTCCAATTCCAACTAGGAAGGCAAAAACAAATGCGATTAGAAAGTTCCTGGGGATTTTAAAGGTAGAAAAAAAACATCCAACTCCATTGAAAAAAAAAATTTCTACCACCGTCCCACAAAAATAAGCCTATTTATTTTGTTCACATTGATTAAGAAAATATAGTTAATATATATTTTTTTTAAAAATTTGCATTGTCTTTTCTAATATACCCTCCACTCATATTGCTACACCATCGAAAACCTTACCCATCTTGATAAAGAGACTGGACTAAGAATGTGAAATTAAAGACGATCAAATTGTAAATTTGTTTCAAGATTAGAGAAATCCGAAATCCTAAGTGCAATCAATACCTTTCAACAAGGGATTGAATAACCTCTTAATGAGATAACTATACTTGATTACTTGGTGAAAGTTTTACCACCACATGCAACAGTTTAACAACACATTATTATGTTTATCATGGTATTTCAAACTTGATTCTCTTTCATAGTTGAAAAAGAAAAAGAGAATGTGAAAATTGTCATTACTTTTTCACCTTTTCCTCACAATAACCAAAGGCAAGAAGCCCTTCACAACCTGATTTTGACCAAAATGCTCTACTTTTTCTTAACCCTTTTCCTCACAAGAACGACCAAAGACGAGAATCCATTTACGACCTTATTGGGACCATAGAAAGGCAAAGCAACCAAAAAAGAGACCATGGACTCATTGTTAGTATAAGAAGTTTAAAAAACAGATTTCAAATGTTGGACTTCGAATAGAGATGCTATCATTGACACACCATCTAATTCCAGCATTATTGCCGAAGTTAAAATCGCTCAGTTACCAACAATGTCCATTACGGCAATGAAAATAGAAACAAGAAGATAAACTAAAGCAAAGGTTATAAGAACTGTTTCAGAGATTCAGTTAGAAATAGGAATACAATAATCACACTATCTCAGCCTACACTAGGACCATTTTTTTAAACTTCAAAGAGGATAATGTAGCGTTATTAAAGGCGCGAGACGAGGCCTCTTACAAGAGGCAAGCACCTTTTCTCACCTGGCTCGAGGGACGGGGCAAGGTGAGGTGATGATCGTTGGGCCTCTGTCACCTGAGCCAAAGTCGAGCCCTCGTAGGAGAGTCAGGCCGTAACCCATCAGAGCCCACTACGCAAGTCTGTCCACTAGCACGCGACCCAGACCACGCTTGGCAGGCCGGGTAGACCGGGGCCTAGGCCCAACAAAGAGGGATCCAAGAACAGACCCGTCTACGTCCAAGACCCTATCAGCACGGGCGTCGAAGGAAATTAAATAGCCACCTGACTATGGAGAAAGGGGGTAATACGTCCGTACATACGATTCTGTATGATAGCGATATTTGGCACTGTAGCAAGGTGGCGATTTTACATCACTAGAAGACAAATGGAAAAAGGAATAAAGGAAGAAGGCGTGAACCATTCAGACTAAACTCACTCACACATACCAAAATTCTACCCTCTTCTGGATCTTAGATCATCAAGAGACGACCAAAATAATATGCATGGCTTTTTTTCCTTTTCTTTATAGAGACCAAAACCTAATCCATATTTATTTTTGAAGCAACTGATGGGAGAACTAAATTCTAGGTACTTATTAGAGAATATATCCCCATAATTATGCCAATTAATTAGGGATTTATATCCCATAATCAGGCTAATTAACTAGAGATGTATATCCTTATAATTATACTAACTAATTAGGAAAGAAATAATATAATATCTACACAGTTGACTTCCAATATTCAAGTATATTCCAATATTGAAAAAGATTATATATTTATATATAAGAATGCCTATAATTCAGCTAACTAATTAGGAATATATATCTTATAATTATGCTAACTAATTAAGGATGAATTAATACAATATTAGTACAAATATGTATATGTATATATCCATACACACACATATATACATACACGCATATATGTATATATAAAATTATGGTGCCGCACTTAAAAAAGGCGTCGTCTTGTCTCTCGCCTAAGGTTATCTTAGTGTTGCCTCTCACCTTGATAACATTGGGATAATGATCCACTCACTCCAATCGAACTACAATGGATGTAATCGATTAGTTGAGTTTCAAATACCAGAATGAAAACATTTTGTACCTGCTACAGCCTACAGCCCACTAATATAATACACAAAGATAGATACATCATGCATAAAAAAATAAAAACAACATTTATAATATTATCAATTTCTAACAGTTAATATGCATTAACCCCATGCTTAAACTAGATAAACCCTTACCACTGGCTTTGCCCTTTTAGGTCTTGAACGCCTCAACTCCTGCAACTTTCCAACATTAGACACTCCCAAAATTGCAGATTCATATGTCCCAAAGTTTCCAACAATCCTTTTCTCTGACTCCAAACTCAAATAGGCCTCAATTTGGTTTGGTACAGCCGGGGACACCCATTGCCTGGAATGAAACATCCATCCCAATTCAGCAGGAACCGAATCAAACCCACATGCCGAAACCACTAAAGAACCGGTCTCCATAGCATTCTCGTGGAACTTCATCTCCATTCTCTCCATAAACTCAGGCTCTCCACATATATCCAAGTAATCACACCTAACGGAATTTCAAGCAGAGAGTAAAGGACATAGACGCATTGAAAATGAAAACACAGTGACACAGAAACAGAGTAAAGCACTAATACATAGTTTAAAAACGTACCCAGTCTGAGCACAAGCAGCAACAACGGGCTCACCATAGAGGCGAAAGGGGCCAACGCAATTGAGAATGAGCTTGGTTTGTGTGCAGAGATGACGGATAGAAGAAGGGTCGGTGATGTCGGCTTTAAGAATAGGGATGGGAGGAGAAGTGTTGGGAAGGGAAGCCCAATTGAGGGCATGGGCTAGTTTAGTTGGGTTGCGACCTGCTAGAGCAATGGATTTGAGGGGAGAAGAAGGGACTTTGAGGAACTTGAGGGCTTCTTTGACAACATATTTGCCAGTGAAACCTGAGGCTCCCAAGATTACTAGGTCATAAGGAGGAGATGGAGGTAGGGATTGAGCTTCTTCCATGAAATTGGTGAGACAGAGGGTGAGGAAAGTTGAGAAATTTATTAGGGTTTTGAGAGATCGGTTGAGTGTAGAAATGTGTGCCAGTTAGGGAGTTCGGGAAGCGTGGAGGCTCATCATTTACAAATTACAAGCAAAGCAAGGAAATGCTGGGAGGAGGGACGGAGGATCTCAAAGGTTTTTTTAAAACTTTTTTTTTAAGAAAAAAAAAAAAAAACTTTTACCTCTGCTGAGAAGATTTCTAAAGCGGATGTTATTTTTTGTTCATAAAAAATATTAGTTATCTTTTACAAGCAAATAGAATTTTAAACTATAAATATATAATTCGATAGTCGATAAATATTTATTTCAAAATTATATAAACATAGGAAATTAATAATTATGTATTTATTTCAAAATATAATGAATGATACAATGTAATAAATTAATAATTATAAATTTTATGATACTACTTTTATTAATTACTTGCAATGGAGTTCTGAACTACCAGTGGTTTATTTTTGTTTTTATATTGTGGGCAGTACTCTCTCGCCAACACTGCTATTTCAATTTTCAATTCCATCTCGCTCCCATCTTATAACCATAAATAGAAAAAGTAGAAAAAGGAAGAGAATGTTGTGCACGTGATGAGGGGAGTTTGCGGATTTTGTTTGAGTTTTTCTTTCTTTGGTTTTCTTTTCATTTGTTTGTTTTTTCTCTTTTATCTTTGAATAGAAAAATTATTAATCAGTTTTTAGGTTATCTATTACTCCACTTTTGGCGGTGATAATTTTATTTTAATTTTATATTTACTTTATTTTTATAGGTCTTTATTGCTTCAATAGGAGTAGTTGTTCTGGATCTGCATTCTAAGAGTGAACTTCTTGACTTTTGATTTCAAAAGTATAGTTTATGCTGTGACACTACGCCTTGAAACCATACTAATTCAACTGTAAATCATTTTATCATCGTTGTTAAGACTATGTAATATCGTCTCTTCTACGATCATTTTTTTTAAATTGTTGTGATCTGATTAAAAATTCTTTATTTACATATGTATTTTTTTATATTTTTTATTTGCGTCAATTTATTGGATTGCTACTATTATTACTTATATTATTTCTTATTTATTTTTATATTTAAAATAATTAAACGATTAAATAAAATATTAGTGATTATGTTAATAACTAGTTAATAAATCGATGTTAGTAAACTAGTTAATAAATCGATAAATGGGGATTGATTGAAAGTTAATAAATAGCAGTGAATTGTGGACCAAATTAAATACTATCATTTTAAACATTTGATTATACATAAAAATCAATGACAATATATTTTTATTGTGAATACATCAAGTTTTATATATAATTAATAATTAAAAAGTTAAGCACATGATTTTTGAAAATTCATTAAAAAAAATCCCCAAGTTCCGCATGAATGTGAATGATAACGAGTTACAAATTTTCATAGATTTGCAGCATTAACATGGACCGAAACATTACCACGACAAAAATGTGAAAGGTGTGTTCTTATTTGTGGTATGTTCATTCCAAAAAAATATACAAAAGCAGCTCCAACTTCATTTTCCCGTCAAATCACAAAGTTCAACTCTTTTTTTTAAATTTTTGGCCTCTTGCTAAAAAAATTTAAACTTTATGAATTTTTATATTTATAGTATAAATTTTAAATTTTAAATAAAAAATTTTAATTTTTAGATTTATTATAATTATAACAATCTTTTAAATTAATTTTTATCATATAAATAATTTGATTAATTTGAATTAAATTTTGATTAAAATCTTAAATTTCTGATTACTCAAAAATTTTTATTTATGTATGAGAGAAGTAAGTATTTTAATTATATAATTTAATATATAATTATGAGTTTTAAAATCTTAATTAAAATTTAATTTCAGTTAATAATTAAATTATTTATGTAATAAAAATAATGACATATTATGTAAGTTAATTTAAATATGATTAAAATTAATTTAAAAATTATTATAATTATAACAAATTTAAAAATTGAAATTTTTTAATTTAAAATTAAAAATTTAAACTATAAATATAAAAATTTATATTTATAAAGTTAGAGTATTTTCAGATGAATGTGGCTTAATTTTTTTAATCAAAAGCTATATTTCTATCCGTTGATGGATTAAGGTTACAGAAGCAGGCCCATATATAACAGATAACACTCTCAAATAGAACCGATTACAAACTTAAAACAAAGGACCGTAGAACCCATGGCTATCACCTGATCCAAAGGAAGAGAATCAATAGAAGATGAAAACCACCTAGGAAATGCCACTAGTCTTGAGATTGTTGCTGCAAAGGGAAGAGATTTAGCTGGAGAGAAAATTTGGAAATCACTTCAAATATAAATAAAACACCAATGGAAGCTTCATTTTGATCTACCCTACAACCCGCATGTAGAGGAGATCGAGGCCGTGATAACAATGGAAACCAGCAACAAAGATGGCAAAACTCGGCGAAAATAGAATATGTGTATCTCTGGAGATGTCATACCCAAAAATAATAGTAGAAGACCTAAAAAAAGAGAGAAAAAAAATTAACTTAAGAATAACATGGGAAGAAAGTGATGGCTATAGCTTTAAGGCCTCATAAAACCTAGAGGATCATGGTTAAAGGCTTTAAAATCTAGTAAAGGTCATTCGAAAAATTAATATACTCATAATTTTAATATACTCATAATTTGTTCTAGGATCATAATAGGAAAGGTCATTCGAAAAATTAATCCACCTCTCTAATTTACCCCGAAACAGACTTTAGTATGCTCATTCGTGCAGTCATCATCCCGTAACCGCAGCATATGGCACATGGAAATATCAAAGGTGCCACTAATCCTGGGGATTGAAAAAATGAAGAACTTGTATTTAAAGAAATCTATATCTTAATTATAAATTTAAGAGAGTCTAGTCCGGGAAATGGTCGCATCTTTCACATGCTTATTTGTCTCTATTAGACTGTATCCATGAGTCCTTCTCAGACCCTTCTCCTTGGTCGTAGATCTTATTTTGGCTGCATCATCCCATTTTCCACATTCTGCATACAAATTTGATACCAATATATAAGCACTAGCATTCTCAGGTTCTAAATCCAGAAGGTCTTTTCCTATCATCAACCCTATCTCTGCATTACGATGTACTCGGCAGGCAGCAAGCAAAGCTCCCAATGCCTGAGCTCTTTGTCCCAATGGCAAGAATTTAATCAAATTATAAGCTTCTTCAAGCTGTCCTCCTCTGCTTAGTAAATCCACCAAACAGCTAAAATGCTCTTCACATGGTTTTATATAATATTCCTCAGTCATGGACCTAAAAACATGTAGACCATCCTCCACCAAGCCTGAGTGGCTGCAAGCAGTGAGTAGGGAAGTAAAAGTTATCTCATCAGGTTCTATGTTTTCCTCCTTCATGTATGCAAACAGTTTTAGAGCATTCACACAGTCCCCATGCATTCCATATGCTGCAACCATTGCATTCCATGATGTTATACATTTTTCAGTTGCATTCTCAAAAATATTTCTCGCCATATTTAGTTTTCCACACTTGGCATATGTTGTAATCAGAGAATTAGTAACGGGGATGTCTCTCTTGAAAAGAGCACGATACAAATGACAGTGAACTTCCTTTGCCAGGCTTAAATGCCCAAGCTGGCAAAACGCCTGCAATAGAATAGTCAGAGCAACTGAATCATGCTCAACCTGTTCTCTTTGTAACAACCTAAACAAGTAGATAGATTCATTAGCTTGCCCATGTTGTGTATAACCCCTCATCATAGACGTCCATGACACCAAGTCCCTATTTCTTAACCTGTTGAAAACTTGCCTTGCATAGTATATACAACCACAATTTGCATACATGTGAATGATTTGATTGGCAACCTCTACATTCAAGTGAAACCCTTGTCTTAATACATGTCCATGGACACACCTTCCTTGTTTCCCGTCTTTCAGATTAGATAATGCACCAAGTACATTCAAGAAGGAACCAATATTTGGCTTGATACAGCCTCTAACCATTTCACTGAAAGTCTTCACGGCTTCACTAGCAAATTCATTATGAAGATAACCTTCCATCATCACATTGCACAATATAACATCTCTTGGTTCTGTTTTGTTAAATAATTTGCTGGCTTGGACTAAGCAGTTGCATTTAGAATACATGTCAATCAAGGCAGTCATAGCCACTAAATCAAGATGGAATCCCATTCGAAGGATAAAGCAATGGATGCTCTTCCCTTCTCTTAAATATGCCAAATCAGCACAACACATAATCCCATTTGCTAATGTAATCAGATCAGGCATGATGTTTTCTTGCACCATGAAATAGAAAAGATTCAGTGCTTCCAAAGGTTGCCCCATTTTGTGATAACCAGCAATCATTGCATTCCAAGAACCTATGTTTCTTACATTCATTTTGCCAAAAATGCAGGCTGCACTTTTGGGATCCCCGCATTTGATATACATGTCCGTGAAACTAGTTTCGAGCACCTCATCTGAGCAACCAATTCCACGTCTAATGGCATAGCCATGGATCGAACGACCCTCGTGTAGCAATGCTAACTGTGCTGCTGCCTGAAGTAAGCTCACTAAAGTCACCCGATTAGGATCCAGCTTTTCTTGCTGCATATTGCCAGCAATCCGAAAAGCCCCATAAGCACGGTGATCACCTATTTTGGCATACCCAGTTATCATCGATGTATATACAACGACATCTTTTTGCGTTATTTCATCAAACACTTTAGACGCATCAACTATATCACCATAATTCGCATACAACACAATAAGTGAAGAGCCCACAAAGGAATTCGAGTTTAACCCAAACTTAAAAGCATCCAAATGAACACCTTTTCCAAAATTTAAACAACCATATTCAATACAACTTTTCAAACAAATTATAATCACTGAACTGTCCAAACATATACTTCTTTGCCTCAAATTCAAATACCGCCATTGAACTTCTTTATAGTGACCAGCTCTAAAATACCCAGCAAGAAGTGAATTCCAAAGAAAGAGGCTGTTATTGATGATTCTATCAAATACCCATCTCGATTCAGTTAAAAGATCAAACTTCGCATAGCAAGTTATAAGCTTAGAGCCCAAGAATCTGACATCTCCGAGTCCATAAACAAAAATAGAAGCATGCAGCTTCTTTAGAGAGAGAATATCTGAGCAATTCTCTAAGCAAAAGGCGAACTTCTCCGATATGGATATGGGATGGGAGAGTGGACCTCCGATAAAAGTACAGAGAAGTCGTTTACAAGATTTGACAGGCAGGTTAAAGAATGAATTCATGTTTAAGTAAAGCAGAAAAGAAAACTCGTTTTTGAAGCGATACGATCAATCCGAGAGACATAAAGCATTGTAAAATGGCATTTCATATTACTAAGAGAAATCATTGTTTTTCCAGTAATCTAAAGAAACTGAAGTTCAGAAATACTTGGTGTTTTTTTCGCCTTAATATAGCTCCAGCAACCGATTTCTAAAGTTTACCGCTAAAAGTCGTTGCTATATATCTTTTGTAGAAAACGACGGCGTTCAGAGTCCGGCGTTTTTTCATTAGTAGAAAACTGACTAAAAAATAATTTTAAAATTATTGTCGAATAGAGTTTTAAATATATGAAGCAGTTTCTTTTTTTTTTTTTAAAAAGGTAAATTACAGTTTAGTCCATCTAGTTTAATGAAATATTTACTTTAGTCCCTGTATTTTTAAAAACCTACAATTTAATCTTTCACATTTAAAAAAATTACAAAATAGTCCCTACCGTCAAATTTTCAGTTAACCTTCAATTTATTTACCTTTAAGTAAAAAAACTCAATCAAACAGTATTCACTCCATCCCACTACCTCTCCTTCCTAATCCTCTCCTTCTCCTTCTTCTTCTTAGTTGCGGCTGCTCTTACTCGCTTACCTACTCTATTTTATTATCATCATTGTTCTTCTTTTCTCTTCAGATTGACCCATATTCGTATAATCACCACTACCATCTCGCCCAATTGCATGAAATCAAACACAGAAGAAGAAGAAGGATGAGGAGAGAAGGAAGAAGCTCTTCAGATTTACCAATATTTGTATAATCACCACTACCATCTCGCCCAATTGCATAAAATCAAACACAGAAGAAGAAAGATGAGGAGAGAAGGAAGAAGCTCTTTAGATTTACCCATATTCGTATAATCACCACTACCATCTCGCCCAATTGCATGAAATCAAACATAGAAGAAGAAGAATGATGAGGAGAGAAAGGAAGAAGAGAATCGGGAAAAAAAAAGGAGAAGGATGAGGAGAAAAGAAAAAAGAGAATCGGGAAGGAGTGGTAGTGAGATGGGCTAATTTGGAAGTGAAAAATAGTGTTTGATTGGATTTTTTTATTTAAAGGGTAGTTTAGTTATTTTTATTAAAATAAATTTAAGGTTAACTGAAAATTTGACGGTAGGGACTATTTTGCGGTTTTTGTAAATGTGAAAGATTAAATTGTAGGTTTTTAAAAATATAAGAACTAGAGTAAATATTTTATTAAACTAGAGGGACTAAACTGTAATTTATCTAAAAAAATTATTAAAATGAAATTTTAAGGATTAAGACAGTAGAATATAAAATTTCTCAAATATATTCAAATGCACTTAATACAAAATTAAGTCGATAAGTGCAACATGTTATTCACTCTTTTTTAAGTGAAAAAAATTGTATTCTCAAAAAATATAATAATATACTGTAGAAAGATAAGATTGAAATTAAAGCCAAGAAATAGAGATGTTATTAACATAACAAGTGACATTACAATTATATCTCATGCTCTTTTTCTAACAGTTATGGGTGTGAGAAATTGAGAACACTATTTACAATCTCCTCTTTCAGCCCTGACCTATACAACATATGGTGTCACCAAACTTTTTTTGGGCCCATGAGGCCAAGGATCTCTTCCCAGAGTCCATGAGTGGGTTCATTTTGAAGCCCAACTACACTTGGACTACAAGCTGCAACTGTCCAATAACCAGCATTGATTTCTTCTCTCAATTGCCACTTTTCCCACCCACAATACCCATCAAAAAACCTAAAATCCCCAATTCCAACCACATTTCTCTTCACCATTTCACCTGCACAACCAGCACTCTCTTTAGTCCCATAGTATAATCCCTTCATTACTTGCTCAAAAACCCCACTCTTGGCCACCCTATCATCATCATACCCCACTTTAGGGCTCACCAAAAATAACCCTTCCACCAATGGCCCACCAAAAAATAATGGCCTATCAGAGAACGTCCCAGAAGCATCTAGCACCCTTGATCTCATCTCCTTGATGGACATAAGCGATGGTCTATTTAGTATGATCCCATATGGACCCACTAGCCCCGTTGATAATAGAAGGATCACCGTTCGTTCGAAGATGTGGACTCCATCAAGCTTTTCTGTGGCTATTAGTAGACAGCCCTTTTCGGGTTCATGGATAGGATGGGCCCATTTTTCCCCAATGTTGACTTGCGGAGGATAATCTGTTTCCACAACAGTATCAGGATCCACCATTGATGAAGGCTCAATCCTGGACCTAAATGCTTGCTCGTTGGCCACTAATCTTGCTCTGAATGACCGCCAGTCAGCTTCAAGGTAAGGCTGACTTTCATCACCGGCCGATGACGACGACGATGATAAATGACAACCTATACTTGATAAAATAGTTAACATGAAGACTGTTTGATTGAATATCTGATGCAAAGAATAGATGATTAAAGAAAATAACTTACATGTTATAGAAGATGAAAGAGCAACTCTTTTGGAATGAAACAGAGGAGGGCTTCTCTTGGGGTAGGAGAATACTCTAGCTTTGATGGAGGGGACAAGCTCAATGGTTTTGGTAAAAGAGTTGGAGGAGAGAAAGCAAGTTTCCATTTTCTTCTTCTTCTTCTTCTTCTTCTTGTTTCCCTAGTGCAAGAAGTAAGTGTGAGTGATGGATAGAAACGGCTGGTGGTGGCACCAATATATGCCCAATGTGAGGATTAATATGCACCACAAGTTGATTCCCAGAGCCATATCCAGTTCAATCCAAGTTGGGAAAGTACGAAAAGTATGGCCAACGGATATGATATGGCCTACACCTATGATGAATGGAAAGGAGAGAATGTGAAATGATTTGGTTTCTTTAGACCTTTTGAATGATGTGTCATTCTTGAAGCCAGTTATTGCTTCAACTTCAACGGTGAGTTGTACTTACTGTTTACTGAACTACGTGCAGACATATATCTGCTACTCCATTTGGCATACTGTCATTGGGTAGCTTTGGATATATGTTGTTTTTTAGGATAAATATTATGATTGCTGTTCTATTGTTTATGAGATGCTATTGATAGGTATTAGAAGTATGAAGATTTAATAACGCTTTGTCTGGGAGAAAATGAGAGTAGGGAGAAAAGGAGAGGGAGTAGATGTGTAGGGAGGTGATTTGATTTATTCCTTCCTGTGTATTTGGAAGACCAAATAATATAAATCTAAATTTATAATAATGTAAGATTTTTTTTTAAGAAAAAAAAAATTAATTAGTACCTTTCAACATCTCAATAACAAATAAATAAACAAAAGTTATCTTTTTTTAAAAAAAATCTCTTATTTAAAGTGATTATAGTGTGAATTGGAGAAGGATGAAAACGTTTTTTTTTTAATACAAAACTTTGCATTAATATTGTATTTGCGCAGTTAAAAATAATGCCATTGCAAAGTAAAATAAATTAAAATAAAATAATTCAGCACCCATTAACATTTTGCAGTACTACATTTTAGTGTCTATCTGAGATGTATCTTATATTATATTTTTTTTTTCTTAAATGTAATTATCCACAGTGATCTGCTAGCACTAGCATTATGCCAAGGCAGCCACTTAATAACAGAAAAATTATAAAACATAATCCATCACTAATAGAACCGTAGCCTCGCACTAGAAGAAGCACCTTAAAATGCCACATTTTTTAAGTTTGACAAACGTGCAATGTATCGTCGAGTGGATAGAAATTTAAACATTATCACAATCTTTTTGTGGGATCTTCATGTGAAGACAAGCAACCAACCGATCCATCCAAATGCTGGAAAAGTGAAATTTGCTTTCAGTTCTTACTACTTCAAGTCGCGCAAAATTACAGAGAATTGTATATTCTTGTATTGTAATCATAAACTTTTCTTTAATGTCCGCTCCTGTAATTCGAGGGTAAATAAACTAATGAAGTGACACTCCTAAAAAGTGCCAAAAAACTCTTAATTCAGTTTGCATTTTAAATCAACTTTCTAACAACTATCTTCTTCATGCAAGAAAAATAACTTACTTAATTGGTAAGTTGCACTTTCCTATTTAATTTATATTGAATTTATCAATTTATTATATTTAAAATTATATTATAAATTTTATTATTTTTTATCACTTAAAAATAATTTTTCTTTTTTAAATTGAAAATCGAAAATTGGAAATCCGAGTGTTAGTAATTTTACTTCTTAAAAGGTTAATTTATATATTAAATTCAATTATATCTATATTTACTAGGAAGTAGTGTATTTTAAACCAAACAAATGCAGGGATTTCCATAATGTCATATTGCGACTCCTGGAAAAAGGAGGAAGCCACTTTGATCCTCCTTTGTAAAATTACAGATCCCGAGCACTTGAAAAATTCTCATCCATGAAGACTATCGTCATAAGAAAATCTGAATTACAAAAATCCTGAGTACGGTTAGAGATCAAATGACTCGTCCAACAGGAAATCCTAAAGAATTCAGTAACTGAACGGTGGCACCAAACAACCCATATTAGCACAGAAGCCAACATCAGTCTCTTTCTAAGAATATAAATTACATCAGAGGGCAAAACTTGGCAACAATTTATCATTCTCCTCGGATAGCACTCTACCCCACTCCCCCCTTCTCTCGGATACCATCTCCATCGTATTGCAAAAATATATGTACTCTCTTGCAATCTAACCAATCCATTCTTTTCTATAAAAATCGCACTCTTGGCCACCTTGTTACCATCACAACCTGCCTTAGTGCTTACTCAAAGTAATCCATCCCCCAATGGCCCACCAAAGAACAATGAGCTACACAAGAATGTTCCCACAGCATTTATCACCATTGATCTCATTCCTTGATTGACGTTAGCAGGGGCGTGCATCATACAGTTCTTTTTACTAAAAATCCTGCCAGGGGCTGGGGCTGGGGCTAGCTAGCTGGAATAATTGACATGTTTATCCTCCATTGACTTTCGGCTAATTTGAAAGTAGAGAAGGAAGGGAGTTGAAGATAGCAAGGCCTTGTAGGTGCTGCTTCCAGATTTATGGATGATCAATCAATTCCAGAGATGCAGCTAAGAGCTATCACTTGAAATCTGAGTCTGCAGATGTAACTTGGCGAGGGAAAATTTTGCTATCTATAATAAATTCTATCAACAGTTATCTGCTCAAGTGCAGATATGTACTCGGTAAAGCTCACCTTCAATTTCTGACCTAAGAATGTATTCACAACTAAAGTTTATACAGGTACAGCCAATTTTGGATGCTGTCCTTCAAATTCCTACCTACAACTTCAAGCAAGAAAAACCTTGCAACATAATGGCAACTTAACCACCTGACTACTTGAGCTCATACATTCTAATAATCTATCTGTAGAACATAGTCAACTTGCTTTAAGTCATGACCCAATTTGTCAATCATTTGATAAATTGTATCTGAGTTAGGGTGTGATTTGTCAAATACAGTGAATTCATGAACCTCATTATCCAGCTCAATAGAACTAGCACCTGAAGCTTTTTGAACTCCAGTGCTCTTCATTTGCAACCTCATATTGGCAACACTATTCCAGTCACCTGCAGCAGCAAAAATATTTGACAACATAGAGTAATTTCCCGGTTCTGATGGTTCATGTGTAACCAGGCGATCTTGTACCAGCTCTGCTAGTGCCACAGCATTATGCAATCTGCAGGCCCCCAAAAGGGTACCCCAAATAACAGCATTTGGTTGCATTGGCATGTTCTGCACAAGCCTAAAAGCTTCCTTAAGACGCCCCCCTCGACCCAAAAGGTCAATCATGCAACCATAGTGCTCGATGTGAGGAACAATCCCATAATCCCTTTCCATAGTATTAAAATAACAAAGGCCCTCATCAACAAAGCCTGCATGAGTACAAGCACACAAAACACCAATTAAGGTAACTTTATCAGGCTTAAACCCTTCTTGCTGCATTCTAGAGAAAAGTTCAAGTGCTTGTTTGCCATGACCATGCATGGCAAGCCCTTGAAGCATGCAATTCCAAGTGACTAGATCTCTCTTATACATCCCATTAAACACACTTAATGCATTGTCAATGCTACCACACTTTGCATACATATCAACCAATGCATTGGAAACATTGATGGTGCACTTAAACCTAGCCCTCTTAATGGAGGCATGAACTCTTTTCCCCAACCCAAGAGAACCAGACTCTGCACAAGCAGCCAGTATGCTGATAAGAGTCCCATCATCGGGCCTCAGTCCAGTCACTTCCATCTGATCATACAATTTGGCTGCTTCCTTCACAAGCCCTTTCTCAGCAAACCCAGATATAATTATGGTCCAAGGAACTATATTCTTGACTGGCATCTTGTCAAACAACAACTTCGCCATTTCCATATCTCCCGCTTTACTATATCCTGAAACCATAGTCGACCATGAGATGACATTCCTCCCAGGCATTTTATGAAACAACTCAAACGCTTCATTCATTTCTCCTGCCTTTGCATACCCATCTAATATAGTGTTCCAGCTAACCATATCTCTCACAGGCATTTCATCGAACAGCTTGCGAGCTGAACTCAAATCCCCTGCCTTCACCAACCCACCAATCATAGAATTCCATGAAACAATATCTTTCTCGTCCATCGCCACAAATAACTTCATTGCAGACTTAACGCCCAATGAACCACACTTAGAGTAACTATCAATTAGTGAATTAGGCACAAATAAATCTCCGAAAAATCCACATTTCTCCACATGGCTATGTATCATTTGCACTAAAGGCAGCCAAGCCTGCCCATTACAGGCCTTCAAAAGAAAAGGGTATGTAAAATTATCAGCAAAAACACCATTCTTTTGCATGTCAAAGAAAGCAGCAAAAGCCATTGAAGGCTGCGAATTCTGAACATGAGCTCTTATCAAAGTATTATATAAATGAACATTGGGGTCTTGAATTTGGTTAAAAACATTAACAGCTAAAGTCATGTGATGACAAAGAGAGAAGGCAGATATGAGCTTGGGAGCTACATACAGGTCTATGTGAAGATACCGTTTGATTATTTGGGCGTGAACTTCCTTTATTTGATTTAAGTTGGTGCATTTGTGGAGGTCTTGAAGACTTTGCTCAAAGAGTCTTCTTGTTGAAACCCATGTTGGGGCTCTAATTGGTGCGGACATTTGTGGGGTTTTAGACATGAAATGGAGCTTGCATTGTTGGAGAGATTAGGGGTTTGAGAAGTTCGAGGATGCTAAGACAAGACAGGGTTTCAAGTCTCATTGTTTTGAACTTCCAAGGCGAACTGGCCGTCGGTTAACAGTTTTCCGTTGATTATGTGGGCCGGGCCCAATCATGCCATAACTTAACGAACATAATAATATTGAATTACCATTTTAACCAAATATGTCTATTTTCCATTCTATTTAAAAATTAATAATAATAATTCTGTTCGAAACGATGATTTTTCAATATTTAGTTTAATTTCAACTATAATTCTTGAATTTAATCCTAATTTTATAACAAAATTACAACTACTAAATTTCTATTTGTATTAATAAAATTACCCAAATTTTAGTTTTTGTTCATGAAATTTATTATTATTGTATTTATATTTTAATCTGATTTTTAAAATGTTAATAATGTGAAAAGTTATTTTTTTTAAATGAAAATTAAAAATTATGAAGTTAAAATTTTTTAAATTTATTTAGATACACTTATTATCAGATTAAATTTGCGGAATATAGATGAAAAGTTAGTTTTATAAGCTAGTTAAGGTATAAATAATATTTTTTGAATTTATAAATTAATTTTTATAAAAAGATATAAAATAAAAAATAAGATGAAATTTCTTTTTTTTTTATTTTGATACTTATAAATAATTTAAATACTTTAATATCATTTAATTAAAACTGCACTATCTATTTTATTTATTTTAATAATAAATATATTTATAAATTTTTTTACTAAATATATCAAATATCTATTAATCATTTATAAATATTTTAGCTAAATATATAATAATCACCTCTAATTTTAAATTATACCATTTTATAAACACTTTCATAATTCAACGAATGGAGCATTCATCAATACATCAAGTTTTTGATAAATTTTTATAAAGTAATTGATGAAATCAATTTAATTAAAATTAAATTAAATTAAATTTTCTTAAATAAACTAAAATTTCTTTGATAATTTGAGTTTTGCCAATTTTATTGAAAAATATTGATGGGTTAAGGATAAGGGATTGGAATTAAAACATCAATTAAGGGATTCATCATAAGTAGCTAGAGAGACCATGCAACTAAACCATACTTAATTGCGATTAGGAATTTTTTCGATAATAAATCCAATTAAATTTTATATTTTTTAAAAAAATCAAATAATTTTAACTTAATGTTTTAATTAAATTTCTCTAATTTTACTAAATGGCTAAATAAGTCATAATTATAATTTTTTTTATAATTGTTATGTTTAGAGATCCATTAGCTTTAAACGATGATGGGACTCTGGAGCTTGGGCTGGACTTACCTTTTCTTTTGTCGTTTGGGCACTAACAGTCAACGTACATTTATCAAAATGTGACGTCAAATTAATTTTTCATTAAAATACATATTAAATATTATTTTTTAATATTATTTCATAATTATTTGTGTAACGTTTGACTAGTATACTATTCATATTAAAACTAAAGCAAATACAAAATTATAATTTAAGTCCACTTGTTGGTCAATGTTTGATTTTTCTATGTTCGTGATTTTTGGAGTTGTTATTTATTTTTTATATTGTTATTTGACTGTTATTTATGAGTTAAAAAATATTCTTTTTGTTTTATAACTTGTGTGCATATTTTTTATAATTTATTAATATTAAATTATCATTATAATCTTATTTAATTTTATTTTTAATAAATCTTTTAAATTTTTTTTTATATTTAATAAAAATTAATTATAAGCGTACATTTATTATATTATATTATATTATATTATATTATATTATATTATAAATAAAGTGGCCAATCAAATAGCTTGGAAGTGCAACCAAAGACTTTGTAGTTGTTGTGGTGGTAAGGCAATGAAGTCTAGACGATGCAGAAAAGAGGGAGAGAGATTCTCTCTCACCGCATGCCGTTTTACTTTCCTTTGCCACCTAACCAACCACAAACCCACCACCGCCCACCCACTCACCAAACCAAAGCTCCCACCTTTATTTGTCTCGTCTCCGACTTTTCTTTCCACGCCTCTTCTCTCGTCTTTCTCCATTCTTGCTTCTTCCTTGCACCAACTCTTCAATGGAGGCGAAGCTATTGAATGCTTCCCCTGCCTCCCCAGTATTTGCGCCTTCTCCCCATGTGTCCAAGGTTCTCAGGACAAGTTGCTGCTTTGTTCCCAAAACAGGGAATTTTCCTCTTAAATTTCCGCAGCTAAGCTTGCCAAGGAGCCGCATTCCATCTATTCCAGCATCTGCTTCTTCCATTGGGTATAAATTAACCTTTTTTTTTGCTTAATTTTTTTACGATTGGCCTAGCAACTCTTAGTGGCTATCTTGTATATTTCTTTTCTGGTTTTCAATATCTCTGTTGTCTACTTTCTGTTTGTTTTAAGATGGGTATATCTTACTTTGGCAATTTTGAAATGTACTGTTTTCTTTTAGTTGTAGTATATGATGAACTCCTTTTCCCCTTTCGCCCCTTGATTCAGCAATATATTTCCTCCCTCAACATGTTGACTGTTCTTTAGTATTAGTAAGATTGTGAACGCACACGATTTTGTTTTATTTCATATTTTATTTGAGTAAAGCAGATAGGGAAATTATCATGCATGCCAATTGATCGATGAATTGCGAAAGAACAAAAGTAGGCATGCTACTGTAAGAGATTATGGAACCCATTTTGGGACCCCCCTAAGTTCGAGCTTTTAAGTTGAGTAGTTCCATTACTAAACTCGATCTTTTAAACTCCGTGCTTTTAGGATTAATTAAGCGAGCCTCCCTAATCAAAAGGTCTAAAGTTTGAATCTTGGGATGCTCCTCTTATTTATTAAATTCAACACATGATAAGGAGTAGATGTACTAGTCCATACTCTAGGCTCAATAGGTTTCACTTGAGGGGCCTACTACAGGTGATAAAACTTATTCTTGGACCTTCACTTGCGAGCTTTAACTTCTAGTTTGATATTGTTAAATCCCACATCAGTTTGGGAAAGGGTATATGAGCTATAGGCACTTCTCCCCTTGAGCTAGTTTAGTTTTGGGTGAGTTAGACCTAACTCAAATAAGGTTAGCTTTTTTGGGTGAGTTAAGTCTAATCTAAATTTAACATGGTATGAGAGCAGAAGCTGAGCTTCTGCATGGCATGCATTGCCATCCTGCCTTCCTGGCATGCATTGCCATCCCGCCTTCCAATCCTCGAAGAATAGAGGAGCAGAGGAGTTGTCTTTCCTCCTCCATTTTTTAGTTTGGGTCAATATCCTTTTTTTAAATTTCAGAAGCTTATATTGTTTGTGTTTTTGAAATTGATGCCGATACATTGGAAGTTTTTTATTTTTATTCTTTTGGCACACCGATTACTAATTGGCCATGAGCTTCCTAGTTTTGACAATAGGCTTTCTTGCTATGTAGGTTGGAAAAGAAGAAAAGGGTTGATGAGAGTCAGAATTTGACCCTTGAACATATTAGACATTCCTTGATTCGACAAGAAGATAGCATAATATTTAGCCTTTTAGAGAGATCACAATACTGTTATAATGCTGATACTTATGACCCAGATGCTTTTGCAATGGATGGTTTCCATGGCTCTTTAGTAGAGTTCATACTCAAGGAAACTGAAAAGCTTCATGCTCAGGTAATTATACTTATGCTTCTCGACTTCCTGTAGGAATGTCTTGCTGATTTTCTTAAATTGTAACTGGTCATTAGGTTGGCAGATACAAGAGCCCTGATGAGCACCCTTTCTTCCCTGACCTGCCAGAGCCAGTATTGCCACCTATGCAATACCCACAGGTACAAAATTAGATGCTTTAGAAACAATCAACGTGGTTTCCTGTCAAGGTTGTTGTTATCTTAGTTCATGGACCAAGCTCCATCTAACAATCTTTCAAATAATTTATAATCTCCTGGTAGTATAAGAATGTACTGGCATATTGATTTTAATAGAATGAGTGCTACTTCTTGAATTTGGTTTATTCACTTTTTGCCTTCCTCTTTGATTTTGTTCCTTTCTTGTCAAACAGGTGCTACATCCTGTTGCTGATACGATTAATATAAATAAGAGAGTCTGGGACATGTACTTCAGGGATCTTCTTCCACGATTGGTCAAGGATGGAAATGATGGCAATGCTGGATCTGCTGCCGTTTGTGACACAATCTGCCTGCAGGTGATTCATTTTAACTATTGTGTATTTGTAATCACTGTGTCTAATATTTGGCATCTTTGAAACTCAGTCAGTGAGAATATTCTGTGATTATCACAAACTTGATGCAAATTGTTTTATCCCTAATGATGTATGAGATTTCAAATTTGTGTGATAGAAGTCTTGATATTTTCTGTTTCTCTTATACTTTTTGGTCATTTTGTACTGCATGCTTTGTCCATGCAAGATCATGAGTGGTAGTGAAACATGTTGCATATAGCATGCTCCTTCTAGAAAGGATAAAAATTCGTGCATTTAAATGCATTGATGCATGTGTCCATGTCTCTTTATGTGTATAATGTGTATATGCTTGTGTTTTTTGCATGTATTTTGAAGCCATAAATAATTTTGAGCAAGTTTCATATTTGTAATTGACGTTGCATTTGACCTATTATGACCACAAATGCATCATAGCTTCCTACTATTCCTCTGTCGTAAGAAGGTTGTCACTTCCATTTTCTCACACATTGTAAGAAAACATAATTAATACCATAACAACCCATGTTTTTATGGCATGTTTCAAGAATTTATATCTCCAAAAGGAACTCTTCTCATAAGTTTGTTTCCTGTTGTTCCTGGATCCATTTTGTGGTGTTTTCTTATAGGTAAACTGGCATAGCTTAATAATCTCGTTAAGTACATACAGATTGTTGTTGAATTTTTGTTCCATACATGGTAGATGTGCACAAAATTGGAATGTATGGTGCTGGCACTAAATTCTAAAAGCTGTTCATTGTACCTGGTATTGTAATGCTGCAACTCGTTCAATTGCTGAATCCAATGTCGTTTGAAGCACAATGTGACTTAAGAACCAAGGTGTCATGAGGTCTAAGCACAAAGTATGAGCTATGAGGTGAAGTGCTTGTGTGATTGAATGCAAGTCTAACATATGAAAAATAATTATAATATTAGATGAAGTAAAAGATGTCACAATAGTGATTTGTGCATCTCATTAAGCTTCAATTGTTCAGCACTGTGCTACTGCACAAAGGTTGTACATCTGGGTCTTAAGTCTGCTATTTAAATTTTTCAAAACTCCAACCGATGATACCAAGCTAAATAATTATGAAAAGAAAATTGAAACAATTTTAGGCTACATTTTTCTATTATTATTTCCTAAAATTGAAGAGGAGAGCTGGCTATGTTAGCAAGAGAGAAAAAGAGAGAATTTTTTGGTTAGAACTGTCCTGGGTAGCTTATTATTTTTCTTTTTATTTTGGCTTTTTTTTTTAAAAAAAAAAAAAACAACTTGTGCTTCACCTCAAGGTTTTGAGAGTTAAAAAAGTTAACTGATCACTAAAACCATCTCGCTCGCTCACTCTCTCTCTCTTTTTTAAGTGTGTGCTTGCTCACAATTCATCGATTGTTGGTATTTTGTCGATGCAATGCTCATTACAGTTCATACTCTGAGCATTGTCATAATTGCAGGTTCTCTCAAAAAGAATTCACTATGGAAAGTTTGTAGCTGAAGCCAAATTTCGGGACTCTCCAGATGCATATGAAGCTGCGATTAGAGCACAGGTATGCCCAACACCTCACCTCTTGTGAGCGTTGTAAATATTCCCATGATTGTTTCATGTGTTGCAGTCAGCCAATCTTGATGGAATTTGTGAAATTTGCAGGACAGAGAAAGATTGATGGATTTGCTGACATACAAGAAAGTTGAAGAGGCAATAACAAAGAGAGTGGAGATGAAAGCTATGACTTTCGGGCAAGAGGTGACGGTATATAGTGAGGATGACAGGCATGACCCAGCATACAAAATAGAACCAAGCTTGGTTGCCCATTTATATGGGGAGTGGATAATGCCATTGACAAAAGAAGTTCAAGTTATGTATTTGTTGAGAAGGTTAGATTAAACTCTGCCATGGCTGTTTATGATTAAATAGAGTTTCTTTTGATAGCAGCCAGGTTGACGCTTTTGCTACAAAATAACAGAGAGATGCACGATTGCTATGTAAAATATCATTAAACAGTTGCATATGTTTCCACTAGGATGGTGCTGTTTATTAATCATTATCAATGCATGAAAAAGTGTACTTGCTTGTGGGTTTTTTTTTTTTTTTTTTCAATTGAAATGGTATAACTTCTATTTTAATCAAATAATTTTAATTAATTTTGATTTTAAATTCAAAGCAATTAAATTTTAATTTTATGTCAGCCATTGGTTGCCACAGCTAAATCTATTTAAGAAATTTATATTTTTTAAAAAATACGTTTAAATAATTAAAAAATCAATATTTATTATTACTATTTAATTGGATTAGAAAGCTAAAATGATTTATTTAATATAAATTTTGATAATTGCTGGATCTCTGGCAGTAGAAGGTTCAAAACTCATTAAAGTTCACTATGCAAGTTCACACACTATTTAACTCGCGATTAAAGCAGGCTGAGCTGATCGGAGAATCTGACTCGCCAAAAAAAAATCAACTCATTTAATGTGATAGGGAGTAGGAGAGGACAACACACCATTCACCTTGCGAATAAAGTATGCCGAGCTAACCGAGGGTTCAGATTTGCCAAAAAAAAGTTTAGCTTATTTAACGTGACAGGAAGTAGGAGAGGAGGTCTAGTTATACTCGATCCTACTAGCACGGGTGACGGAGGGAAATTAAATGATCGCCTGACGAGTTATACCGCGACCCTATCAGTACGGGTGAAGGGAAGGAAATTAAATGACCGCCTGACGAGGATGGACAGATAGGTACGCCCGTATGTGCGGCTCTGTATGACAAAAACGGGTGATACTGTAGTGGGATGACGATTATGCATCATTAGTCCAACTCCGATTAAAGCATATCGAGCTGATTGAGAGTTCGGACAGAAAAAAAAGTCTAGTTCGTTTAACGTGACAGGAAATAAGAGAGGAGATCCAGTTATACTGCGACCCTATCAATACGGCGCCGGAGGAGAATTAAATGACTGTCCGACGAGAATGGATAGACAAGTATGCCCGTATGTACGGCTCTGGCTGACGCTATAGTAAAATGATGTTTATGTGTTATTAGAGGACGAGGGAAAAAAGAATAGAAAGAAGAGTATGACTCTTCACACAAAATTTTTTTCATAATTACAAAAATTCTATTTTTCTTATGAAATGGGCTTATTAATTTTTAAATTAAATATATTTATCAAGATTTATGTATTATTTATTAAAAAATTATAAATTTATATATAAATATTTAGTCTAATAAATCTGTTTTAATATGAGCTCGGATGTTCCATTAGCTCACCCAAGTTAAAATATTCACTAATTAAACTATTTGTCTAAATTTTACATTTGAGATAAATCTTTTTATAATAATTATTGTCTAAATCTAATCTATAATGAATTCAAGATATCTTGAATTCATTATAATTATTATATTTTAGATACATAAAAAGCGAGTATTTCCCTAGAAAAAAAGTAATTAAAAGAATAAATTGATAATATAAAAGTAATATAATACATAAAATCAATCATATAAAATAAAAATATTTAAAGATTTTATTTAAATAAAAATAAAATTTAATTGATTAAATTTTTAAATTTAAAAACATATTAAAATTTTATTATTGTTCATGTAAATGTATAATTATTTTAAATTTATGTCCATTAAAATGAAAGAAAAAAGTTTTGGAAAAAACTTATTTTCATGGTACAGTATACTGTACTAGGAAAGGAGACAAAGGGGCCAAAAATGGAAAGTAGGGAATATCACAGGAACAGCTTAAAAAGCTAAATAGCGACAGCATGGCCTCAACACCTCTGCACAGCTTCATTTTTTTTTTTTTTGTACTTTCTCAGTCTTCACCTTATTTTTATACATATATTTAGAAAAATAATTTTTTTATTAAAATTTTAATTATATTAATTTTTAAAAAATTAAAAATTTATTAAAAATTTTATTAAATATTAAAAATTTTTGAATATTTATTAAAAAATAATAATTAATGGAGATATTTCGGTTGCTTTAACCCATCAGCAAGATTTTCAAAATAAATAATCCATAGTAGTTTATTAGAAATAGGTAGAGATAGACGAGTAACCTTTTCTTTATAAGCGTCAGCTCTATTGTCTCCATAATAAATAAATAAAACCAATCCACGAAAACCCAAAAGCATAACGGCTTGCAGCGTGCTACAGATAGAGGGAGAGAAGGAGGAGATGGAACGGGTGAAGCTAGGATGTGGGTTTGGCTCGCCTGTCTTGATGGTGGTGGTGTTGGCGGTGGTGCTAATGACTGTTGTGGTGCCAGAAGTGTCTGCAACTAGATGGACTGTTGGAGCTCACATGGGTTGGACTACTAATGTTAACTACACTATCTGGGCTAAGGATAAGCATTTCTATAATGGAGATTGGCTTTGTAAGCTCTTTTCTGACTCTTCTTTTCTTCCGTTATGTACCTAGCTTCAGATCTGTGCTTATTGTCTAGCTTTGTGCTTCTATCTCTGTTTGTTATCTTGCAGAACTTATACTTGAGGATAGGATTTGGTTTTTAATTTAGTTTATCTGTACTGGCTTTGGAGTTAATTGGAATAGATCTGCTACTGGGTTGTGTTTGGAATGAGCTGAAAGTTGAGAATCACAAGCTTTTCCTGTGTCTTTGTTAGTTTGATTAGGTTGCTAGTTTGAATTTCATTGCAGGTTTCTGAGTGGAGAAGTTAGTTTACATGCTGAATTTTGATGTAGGTTAGTTAGATTATCAGATCTTTGGTGTCTTTGTGCACTTTTGTATGAGATCCGTTGAATGAAACGGAGTTTGCTGCCGGGAAAATGCAAAGAACATTATGGTTCCCTTTGCTAAACAGAATAATGAATCATTTTATTAACCTGTTATCTGAAATTATGTCAAACCCCATTAAGATTCATCTTTCATTATCACAAATCATTAAAAGTTGTGAATACACTTTGCTGATTAAGGAGAAATATGAATTGCCCTTCCGAATGCTCAGTTTAAGTGCTCAAAATTTCTTAAAGTTAAATCTCATTTCAGTCATTTTCCCAGTTTTTGTGTATGATAGGAACCAGATGAATGTGCTAGAGGTGAACAAGACAGATTATGAATCCTGCAACTCCGATCATCCTCTTCACAACTGGACTAGGGGAGCTGGCAGGGACGTGGTTCCACTGAACGTGACTCGCAACTACTACTTCATCAGTGGTAAAGGGTTCTGTTATGGTGGAATGAAAGTAGCTGTTCATGTTGAAAACCCACCTCCCCCTCCCACAGCTGCCCCCCTGAATGAGAAGAGTGGCTCTCCAAGTTTCAATCTCAGAGGCCAGTATGTTCTCCCAGCTATTCTTGCTACTGGTGCTTTGTGGGATGCATTTGTCCACTTCTGGTAGCAGCATTTGCTAGTCTTTCTTATGAGGATTTGTGAAGGAAAATTGAGTTCTTCCACATTTTTTTTTTCTTCTTCATTGATTGTGTTGACTAAGGTAGTTCATCTGTGCATGGTGTTGATTTAATCTGCATCCTTAGAAATGTTGTCTGAATCAAACATTTAAGGATTGCTTTCATGTATTTATTAAAGAATTCAACGCTTACTTTGTGCCTATGCTTCTCAATTTCTTGGATGGTGGGCTCTACCATGTGGTGGGTCAAGGTTATCAGATTTTATGCAAGGAATTGGCCACTGATCACGGAATTAAAATGATGCATTCAAATGATTTCTCCATTTGTAGGAATTGTTGTCCATTTGAGTGTTTATATTATTAAAAATTGGTATAAAAAAATTTATTAATCGGTCATCTAATTTTAAATAATAAATAATACATCTTTTAAAAAAAATATTAATTAATTATTTTATTAATTTTAATCATTAATTATATTTATTAATTAATCCTTCCTTATACTTGTATTTTTAAAATCAAAAGTATATATTTTTATAAAATTTTGTAAGAATTTAGGAGTTATATTTTATAGAAATTTATGAATTAAATAGTTGTATTTTATATTAAGATTTTTCTTTACCAAACAAAAAACATGCATTATTTTTCTTGTCAAAAGTATAAAACCAAAATTGGCCATTAACACAAAAAAAAAAAAATTATCAAATTCTTCCGTTTGGAATTAATAGTTTTTATTTTGATGGAATTATCAAATTAATATTTTTAATGTAATATTATTCATTATATTATATCTTAAATTTCATAACTTACTATTTATTTTGATGTTGCTAATGCATTATTACTATTTATATATAGATTACTTATATTATTCTTTCACTCTAATCCTAGTAAGTTAATACTCTTATTTAGATATATTGTATTAAATATTTTTAATACTACAAACCATATTATTTATTTTTTTTAAAATCATAATTTAAAGGATAAAATTTAAACTCTTATTATTATAAATTAATACATGTATAATATATGACATATTGTAAAAAACATAGCATAAATTAACACACATATAATATAAAATGTTTTAAATAATATAAACTATAAGAAAAACAAAATTTTAATGAGAAAAAAAAAGCTTACATAAACTAAACCCTTAATTCGCCCATCCTAGTCACTTTCTTCTCTCTACTCTCAACACAGCCGCTCGCCACCCCCCTACGCCCCTTCTTTTCTCTGTCAGGCGGTCGACGTTCCTCCGCCCGCTTCCTCTGGTACAGCCGCGTCTTTGGTCCTGGTTGCTGTCGTGGCTCTCCTCTGCCGCGTCATCTGGTCGTTGTTTCTGCGTCCGCTGGTCTAGTCCTTCCGCCATCCGGTGCTGCTCCTCGCCGCCGGTCCTCGTCCTAAGTCACGCCGCCGCTGCTCCTCGCCGCTTTCGTCTACGTCCTCAGTCACTGCAGGTTTGAATGGGTTTTGAGATTGTGGTTTCAGATATGTGCTTTCTAAAATTTGTGAGATTTATTGATGTGGGCTTCTGAAATTTGTGGAAATGCGAAGATTTATGTGAATGTTCTGAGGGTTGTATTTGTGAGATTTATTAAAAACTTTTTGAAATGAAGCCTATTGTGAATGGATTGGTAGTTGTTTTATGTAAGACATTGAAATGGGTTTGAATTGCTAATGGGAGGTTTCTGAAATTTGTGGAAATTCTAAGATTTATCTGAATGTGCTGAGGTTGTATTTGTGAGATTTATTGACAAAATGTTGAAATAAAGGCTATTGTGAATGGTTTAAGAGTTGTTTTTGTGAGATTGTTGAAATGGGTTTCTGAATTTTATTGAAATGCTAATGTGAGGTTTGTGTGAAATTCTGTTTTGTTTCTGTTGTGTTTATGAGTTAATCAGGTTTGGGTAGTATACCTGTAATGGGAAACAGGTTTGGGACGGATATGGGCAGTAAAATCTAATTTCTAAATCTATTTGGGATAGATTCAGTAGTGTATTTGTAAAGGGTTTCGGATTTTGTGGGTACCTACCCAGTGCTATCCCTAGTTATACAGTTCAAACACACATAGTGAAACAATGACCAAATAGTAACTGTCTGCATATATGCTATGTCCAAAACATAAGGTGGAAGTATGGAAATATGAATTATAAACCTATTTAAATAATTGACCGAGTCATGCTATATTTTGGATCCAGCAAAACCCACTACATGTTCAAGTAATTTGATAGGAAACTGTATCATTTAAGCTCCATTAGAAAATTAGATAATGCAAATGGCTTTGGTGAAACGTAAACCTCAAAATTCAAAAAAGCTAAAGCACACAATTTTCTATTCCTTTTTATTATACAACAGACCTAGTTATTATTTTTTTTTCACATACACTAGAGTTAGTATTGTTAAAGTATTAAAATTTTATATTACCTTTCCTGCTATACCCTTCAATTATATTGCTCTGTGGTTAAATTACTCTTAAGACTAATAAATTTTACTTTTTCACTACACATTAAAGAAAGTGTATATTAGGAAGATAATAAATAAATTACCATTTTAAAAAACAAAGTGGCCTATAATTAGAGACTGATAAAAAAACAAGTCTGTTTTTGTGGGACCGAAGGAATAATAAGCTATGCACTTATTATTGTAATGTTTATATTTATTGATTAATTACGCTAAAAAGATCAATTATATGTTTGAACTATAAGTATTCCATTAGATTAAAATATTAGTTAATTATGAAGGTTAAATTTTCTAAATCTAACATAAACTTCTTCTGACAATCTCACTCTTTAAGAGTAAGGCCCTGGTCTCTCTCTCTCTCTCTCTTGACTCTCTGGCACCTTAGTCCTTGCTCTTGCTGTCACTCTAGTTCTCGATTCACTCAGTGCTCTTATTGCCATCTGTTCCTCCTTCTCTCTCTCTCTCTATAGATATATATGTATATGTATATATATATATTTATTTATCATAGCCATCCAATCTTTCTATGCCCCTCAGTCTCACATCTGCTCAGCACTGCTCTCTCTACTGCATAAAAGATCCCCCTGCCCCTCAACACTGTTGCACAGGAGTAATCCATTGTGGGTGAGTGGGTTTGGGTTCATAGCTCTTTGGAATCAGGCGATACACACACATGTACACATATACATTTATTACTACTACTACTGTTATTATTATTGTTATTTTATCATTATTATTATTGTCATTATCATTTTCTTAGACCGGCATGTTACATTTACCAATCTTTGAGCAAATGCCAACTTAGAATTAGAAACATCTGCAAATGCTAACTTTCATTAAATAGTTTTTATGTTAATTGAATTTTGATGGAATAATTTTAATTATGAAATTTTGGTCTTTCCTCATTTAGATGTAGTCCTTCACCCTTAAGCCTACTAATTAACCATGAATGAATCATATTTTATATCTTCTCCAATGTGTTTGCTCAATGAATGTGCTGGACTAGGTTTAGATTGACATTTTTCAATGGGCTTAGGTCATACCTGACGTGGCAATTTGAACCTAACCTTGTGTTCTCATTCTCATTCTCAACAATTGTACTGACAAATGACAATGAGACTCAAATTAAGTGAGCCAATTGTTGAACAAAGCTAAGCCCTAGGCCCATCTGTTTTAGGGTTCAAGTCTTTTGGGTACAGCAAAGCAAAAAATCTTGAAATAGCCTTTGCTGAAATGCATTATTTCAGCTGTTCACTAGGGGTTTTATTATTATTGGGGCACAATTCTAAATTGTTGTGGTTTCTGAACTGCACAGGTTGAGGAATGAGGAAGCTAAAGTTTCATGAGCAGAAGCTGCTGAAGAAGGTAAATTTCTTGCAATGGAAGAGAGAGGGCGATCACAGAGAAGCCAATGTTATGCATCGTTATCATATAGTCGAGCGGGATGATTACAAGAAGTAATTTTCCTTTTGGTTATTTAATTAGTTCTGTTTATTTTAGATTTATTTATTTATTTTGTAATTTTGTAATTATTTTGGATGATGGGAAAAGCAGGTATTCGGGTTTGTGCCGGATGGTGCAGAAGTTGGTCAACATATTGAAGCAGATGGATCCTAGAGACCCTTATCGAGTTGAAATGACCGATGTGCTTTTGGAGAAACTGTGAGTTTGTTCTTTTTTCTTCTATTAAACTACTTATATGGTGGGTTGTTAATTTGTGCTCTTTGTTTGATGGAGGTTGGTTAATGTGGCTGGTTGGCATAGTTGTGAATGCTTTATTGCTGATTTTCTAATATTTTACTAATAACATGTCCCGCAACTGTGTTTGCTAAAATTTGTTTCTTTTAGATATGCTTTGTCCATCTCAGTGCATGTATTGATTAATGTTTATTATTATTATTGAGTTATTTGACATTTCTATTGCTTCTTTCCAAATGGCAGATATAACATGGGAGTGATACCAAGCAGGAAAAGTCTGGCTTTGTGCGATCGCCTATCAGTATCATCATTTTGCAGGTGCACAAATGCGTTGCTTCCTCCCTTTTCTTCTCTCTCTCTCTCTTGTACACAGAGAGACATAGTCCCACACATGTACCCCGCATGCTATATTACTTGTATCAACATCCATACCCCCTTTGTGCGTGCATAAAGCATTGTGCTGAAAGGAAAATAATTGATAATCGTGATGGTGTGAAATTAAATCACTGACTTATACAAGGATTTGAAGCAAGGCTCTTGTGACAATGCAACTTCAAAATATTGTAACAATGGAAGGTTATTGAATTGTTAAAAGATGAACTTATATTCAATTGTAACCCTGCTTCTTTGCCATATCTCTTGCGCTTCTATTTTGGTATACTTTCCTAATTGTTAGTTGTTTGATTGTAGACGAAGGCTTTCAACTGTTTTAGTGCGACTGAAGTTTGCTGAACATTTGAAAGAAGCCGTTACATACATTGAGCAGGGTCACATTCGAGTTGGTCCAGAGACAGTTACTGACCCAGCATTCCTGGTTACGAGGAATATGGAAGACTTCATAACTTGGGTAGATACATCCAAGATAAAGAGAAAGGTGCTCGAGTACAATGACCAGTTGGATGATTATGATGTAATGAACTGAAAAAAGTCCTCTAGGGTGATTATGATGATCTGCCGCGACAGGGCTATAAATTTTGTGATCTCATGGACAGATCTGTACTCTTCTTTTCAAAATTACTTGTGTTACGCAATCTGTGATTCTCATGTATGAGGTTGCTTTCAGTTGATATAGTTTTGAAGTGTTGTCGATGAATGATCTTTATTATTTTAATGGCTTGACCATTATTCCGGATCATAAGAAAGATGGGAAAAAAAAAAAAAAGGAAATCACCATGGCATCTTATGACAGATTAAACATACTCAAGAATTTGCTTTTTGCTGCTTCTGAACGTGACATTGTATTTTATATATGTCCTTCTCAAACTTCTGTTTTGTAAGTTGGCTTGCAAGTAGTTCTGTTCCTTTAAAGCCAAATGTTTGCAAAAGGAGGATGGAAAATGAGTGTTTATTCCCGCGAGTTTAATTGGCATTTGGTTTATGGATGCTGACAAAAAAGTTTCCCTATTTATTTTTGTTTTTCAATTCTTCTTGATAATACTTTCGGGTTGAACAATGATATTGATAGTCGATAAAGATATCTGAGGTTCACGAGAACATTATTCGATACTATACATTATTTTGTATCACTGAAAAATTATAGATTATTAACAAAATATATGTATGTGATTTTAGCTTTATTAGAATTACAATATTCCTCAAGGCAATTTTAATATACAACAGGCTAGCTGCGCAATTAACTAGATGCTATAAATTCTACTAACTCATTCAGGGAATTATAACAAGAACCACCTTTGTTTATGCTAAGTTGAGCCATCTCCTTTAGGTCCATTGCCCTTTGTCTCATCTCCTCCCCTTCCCTGTCAACCATTAAGCTTCGAATAGTTCTTTCTATCTCTCCTTTCTCCAACTTGTTCTCCAATGCCAAGCCTACTCTCCATACATGAATCACATATCTTGCAACAACCCTTTGATCTCCGAAACACGGTCTGCATATCATTGGAACCCCTTCAGATATACTCTCCAGAGTTGAATTCCATCCGCAATGGCTCCAAAACCCACCCACTGCAGCATGTGCTAAAACTTCCTTTTGAGGTGCCCATTTTATGATGCAACCTCTTTCTCCAATAGCTTCTCTGAAGCCTTCAGGCAATAGTTCAATCCAGTTTGAACCTTGGATTGATCCAGGTCTAACTACCCACAAGAATGGCTGGTTGCTTTTAGCCAGGCCCCAAGATATTTCACCTAGTTCTTCCGCATCTATGATAACGACACTTCCCAAGCTTATGTAGATAACTGTGTTCTGAGATTGTCTGTCAAGCCATTTTACGCAGCTGGTTTCTTCTTCTTGCAAGCTGGTAGAAGCGGCTGTAACGATCTTGTGCATGGGGCCTATTGGGAAGACTGGAATTTGAAATTGCTTTTGAATCTGCTCTAGTGATGATTCCTCCAGGAAATCCATGGTGTTCCATATGATGGCTGAGGATGATCCTGTATCGCGTAAGGTTGCCATCAACTGTAGCATCACATCTAAGCTGAAGCTATGAGCCGGAAGATCCTTGAATCTGAGGGGATGAAATCCAGGCACAATGTTCAATAGTGATGAATCTGGTAGAGATCATAAATGGTGTAAGTTGTCTGCAAGATTGCTCACTTGTTGCATATAACATGAATTTTAAAAATGAAATTTCACTTTGTTGTTTCATTAACAACTCACACTTAATTACATTTATACCTTGCACAGGAAGATAGCCTTCGTTTCGGAGACCAGGGAAAGCATAGTATGCAAGTAGATTAGCTGCACAGCTAGTGCGCAAGACGATGCCTGGAAGCTTCAGAGATTGAGTTATTTCTGCAACACAATACATTAATCCGTCATAGATAATGCATGGGAGCTTATCATCTTGGCCCTGCTTCTGAATCATCTGAGTCAATAATTCTCGGAGTGGGGTTTCAAAGTTAGTATTTAGGATTGAGAGAAAGGCTATGAAGTCATCACGGAATGGAGTGAAGCTAGAAAATCCAACTGATAAGGGAAGGAAGATGAAGTTAGGATGATCGGAAGGGTTGGGAGAATTGAAATGGGTATGAGCAATTGTGATGGAGAAACCCTTGGAGTGAAGAATGGCTCCTAGCTGAAGCATTGGATTTAAGTGCCCTTGGAGCGGCAATGGAACCAGCACCAATTGCCGGCGAAATCTCCATTCTTGGATTTCCATCTTTTCTGACTTGCATGAGTAGAAAGTGAAGGTTTGAAGTCTGAAGTTTATATGAAAAATAAGAATACAAAGTCAGATCCAACGAGCTCATCGTTACACAAGCATAGCTTGAAGTCATTGATGAAATTGTGATAGACATTGGAGAAGTAGTGGAGCTTGAGAGAACATGTAAGAAGATGATAGAAATTAACGGATTTACCATTCCCTACTGACCAGCTCAAGCTTCCTTGAATTTCTCCCAAAATTGCATGGACATTATTACTCTTTAAACAATTAATTAGGGACCCCATTATGAATTATGATAATGTAATCACGTTGTATTAGTTATAACTAAAAATTTCATTTTACTTAATAATTTAGAAAAATTAAAGAAAGAAAGAAAGAAAAAGACGATAGAAGCCAAGCAGATTTTGGTTTAAACGTCTTATTAGAAATTATTTTTTTTTTCCATATTTATATCTCAAGTTAAAATGACTCAATTATTCATTGTATATTTTTGTTTCGAATCGAATAATTCTTACATGCATCCAGCTTTAAATATTATCACTCTTATTTTTGCAGCCAAAGCAATAAATTTGAAATTCTTTCTATTTCAAACCTTTTTTCACATAAAATAAATTATATAATGAGATATATTTTTTAAGAGAAAATATTCTGTTCTTTATTATTATTTCATATTTAATAGTTAATTTAATATTTATTTTATATCGATAATTTTTTAAAATAATATATAAATAATTAACTACTAAAAATTGATATTTAATCACTAACCGCGGCTAAAACAATTAACCGTTAGTCAAACGGCTAATATATTGAATATGGCGGATTTAAAATATCTTGAATTTAAACTCTTAATCGAGGCTAATTGTACATTTATTTTTATTATTTTAATTTTAACTAATACTTAATTATTTTATTAAAAATATATATACTATTTATTTTCTCTATTTTAAAAAACTAAACTGAATATTTTTTTAATTATTAACTATTCAATTTTTTTTATAAATTATGGAGACTAAATGAAGGTTATTATGAAATTATAAATTAAATAATTATTTTTTTAAAATTATTGAATTAAATAGTTATTTTTTAAAATTATAAATAATATTAAAAACAATTAAAAGTAAATTCTATTTGATTTAAATAAAAAAATTGATCGAATCGAATTAATTTAAAATTTTAATTTATTTTTTATTTATTTTAATTTAATTTAATTTTTAAATTTAAAAATTCCAATTATTTCGATCTATGTCAATTTCAATAAAAAAATTGAATTAAATCGGTAAACAACAATAATAATATATTATTTTTTATAATATAAAAATATTATATTATAATTAAAAATTAAAATATTTTAATTAAAATTTAAAATATTAAAAATAAAATATAAAAAAATAAAAATATTTATTAAAAAATTAAATCAATCAATCCAAACGAATTGAATTGAATTAAATTAATTTAATTCAATTAATTTCTATTTAATTTTTATCAATACTAAAATTTTAAATTTTAATTTATTTTAATTTTAAATTGAACTAATTACATGATGACACCAAACATAATAGCATTTTAATTGATTTAAACATGCTTATATTTAATGGTTTGAAATGAAAAATGAAGCTTAAATAATTAAATTAGATTTATTAATGACGAATTTGTGGAAAAATTAGTCATTGCGGATGAGAGTGGCGTGAGGGAGATGCGAAATTTGGAGTCATGAGTGTCGAAGTGCCGTGCCCGTTGCGAAGGGCAACTAAGTTCCATTTGTCTTTTTCTGATGCCGTGCACACTTCATTAGTATTTAATTACGGTTGTGTGCGGAAAAGTGTCGTTGCTTTTTATTATTTTTTTAATCACAATCAATTAATTTTATAAAAAAAATATTAGTTGTATTATTAAATGCACATAGAAAACTTATAATAAATTTTTCTCTCCATTCTTAAAAAAGATTTATTTATATTTTTATATTTAATAATAAAATATAATTTTTTATTATAAAAATATGTAATTTTTATTTTACCATGCATTAAAAGCCTAAACAATGCGCAACTCATACATTAAGCTCATCATGACTGGCTCAAAAAGGCTCATACAAGTTAAACTCACTAAACCCAACCTAAGTGTCCAATCCAAATCCAGAGAAAATTAATTAAACTTACTGTTACTGATTTATAATTTATGTTAAATAAGGAAAAACAATTTTATTTTTTTATTAACTCATGTTAATTATGGAATAAATAATAATTAATAAAATAAGAATTTGTCTTTTCAACGAATTAATGCAGTTAGATTTTTGTTTTTTTTTGTCAATGCATGCATATGAGAGCTGCATTTAAAAGTTTATAGGGCTGAAGATTACAAAGAAAGTCACTAAAAAGACTTAAAAGCCCAATTTTGAAGTTTCAACAGACACCAGTAAACAAATCAATTAAAAGCAAATCAAATCTAAAAATATAAATTCAACCGACTAATCAAATCAGATAAATAAAACAAAACAATAAAATAAATTCAATTGCATCAACCCACATGTACCACTACTGCCACAACCATGGCCGTGACGTTGCTACTGCATTGATCTATGCATAGAGTTGCCAATTGAATATGAAGCAAATCCAGATCAAGCAGACTCGAGCAGAATCATGGTAACAACGAGATAAAGAAGCAAAATAAGGAGTAACAAACGCATAGGTCTGGAATCCAACAAAGGAAAGAGACTTCGCAGAACCTAATCGAAGAAGATCAGGTTAACATTATACAAACAGTTATCTTTCACATTAAAAATATCAGTCGAAACCTTTAAAAAACAGATCCAATAAATAGCAATTTTCTCGTGCGATCACACTAAAAACCTGAAAATACCCATATCAAAGAATAAAAGAAAAAAAATACAAATGCTCAGTGCATCCATCCACGGTGAAAAACCTGGAAGAATGGTGGTAACAAAACCCAAAATCAAACGCTCCTCGGCCCTCGCGGATACATATATTATTTATTTATATATATGTAAAGTTGTGATTGTCCCTTTCTGCTCCGTGGACTTTCCACTGAATTCCAAGACAGCACGAAATCCCCACAAAACCAGATACATGAAACCAAAGAAAAAGGGCTCCCCCTGACGCAGATACAGATGCAGATCCTCTTGAGATATTTCTCATTTTTGGCCTCACCATAGGAGTTTCTTCTAAAGCTATAAACACTAACAGTACAAGAAGATAAGAGAGGACAATAAAAACTTAGCAGCTTTGTTTCTCTCCAATGGCAGGGAAACAAGTTTCCTCTGCTACAAAACCAGCACCTCCGCCGCCAGCACGCCCCACAATTTCTCTCCCGCCGAGGCCTTCTATGGATACCCTTTTCACTGGGGGACTCAGCCCTGGCCCCATGACTCTTGTCTCTTCTTTCTTCTCTGACAACTATCCAGACTCTGATTGCCGCTCCTTCTCTCAGTTACTCGCTGGCGCCATGGCTTCTCCAATTGCTAGGCCTGCCTTTTTCACTGACATCTCTGTTCCCAATAATAATAATACTTCTTCTGTGAAGCAGGATGGGGCGGAGAATAGTAGTAATTTGGGGTTTAAGCAGAGTAGGCCTGTGAATTTGGTGGTGGCTCCTTCTCCATTCTTTACTGTCCCTCCTGGGTTGAGCCCTTCTGGTTTGCTAAACTCGCCTGGGTTCTTTTCTCCTCCTCAGGTACTTATGTAATTGAATCTGAAGAATTATGGGTTTGCTTCTTATTTGATGTTATATATCATACTTGGCGATTTTGAACAATTGGGATATTTACTTTGCGTTTATATGATGAGTTTAGTATATATTTCCTCTGCGATGATAAATTGATAGCAGAAAAACTTTATTCCGGTGGTTTTTTTTCCTATAACTTGTATTGGTGCCACCTCTTGCCAATTGAAATGTTTGGCAGGGTTTGAATTTAAGGAAGATGATTCTGATGTTTCTTGTTCGATGAAACAATAGCTTTAGATCGAGAAGTATGACTTGGGTGATTGTTGGTTAAGTAATTGAGAGAAGGGTCACATTTGCGAGCTCAAATTTTGGCTTGAATAACGGTGTTTGTATTTATTATGCTTAGTTCGTGAACTGTTTGATCTGAAGCTTGAAAGAAAATGAAGTCTTGTTTGGAAATAGAGGAATTAGGGATGTGAAAAACTTGGATTTTCAGTTAGGCTTGGCTTGGCTTGTTGGTTTGGAGATTAATTGGTAAAGTACAAGCGGAGCTTGAATTTATTACTACTTAGCTTGCTAGGCTTGGCTTGCAAGTTGACTTATTATAAATTCGTGAATTAGCTTTTTTGCAAGTACGGGAACCAACTCATTTATATGTTAATATATTAAATTTGTTATATATATAATTGTTAGAAAATCATAAAATTATATTATAAATGATATATATAAAAAGCAAGAGTATAATTAAAATACATAAACTATATGAAATATATATATAATTTATGATCAGTATAACTTAATTAATGGCATCATTATAATTATTAATTTAATTTTTATACTTTTTTTGGCTTATCATTTAGTATATTTGAGACAATAATGTTTTAGCAATTTGGCTAGTTAAGCTTGATAAGTCAAGCTCAAGATCACAAGTTTAATAAACAAGCTAAATGCAATCTGAACTCGTGAGTTTTTGATAAAAGACTTAAATGTGAGCCAAGCTTGAGTTTCAAATATGAGCTCCTATAATCAAACTCAAACTCAAGCTTGAGTTTAGTGAAAATGTGATGAGTGGAGTTTGTGGGATTTTATGTTTGTAGTATTAAAATATTTATTAAAAAGAGATTTCATCATCTGCGTGGCGGTCAGACCTCATAGTTAGTGTCTGTTCGATCTTATAATTGGTATCTGTCGGACAGACGTCCAATTGATTTTTTTTTTAAAAATAAACAAACTACTGTGCAGGCTTTGATTTAAAAATTAAATCAAATTAAATTATTTTTTATTTTATTAATTATTATTATATTGTAATAATATATTTATATTATATTAATTAAATAGTATTATTTATATTACATTAGTTTAATAATATTATTTATAATAATAATTTTTTTATTTTTTATAATATATTATATTATAATAATATATTTTATTATTTTTAATAAATTAGTTTCCTAGTACTGAAATTAAATAGTACAAATTACAAAGTTTGCTGAATAATTTTTTATAAAATTCTCTTCTGCGGTCGTACAAATCTAAACAATTTTATATTTTTTATACTAATCCTTATTAGTTAAATATTGTTTATAGTAACCCTTATATTTTTTTAATACTTCTTATTTTTATAATATAACATTAAATATATTATTTTAATATTTAATGTTAATATAGAAATATTTTAATTGTTATATTATATATTATAGTATATATATATTATAAAATATATTTAATTATGTTATTAATAAATAAAAAATTAATAATAAAAAAGAGTGTTCTCCATTTTTTAAATATAAATAAAATATTTTTAGTTAGCTTTGTAATATTTTTACAGTACCCTTTAATTTTTATAATATAATATTAAATATATTTTATATAACAGATTTTTAGTTAGCTTCGTAATATTAAATACATTATTTAGTGAGGATGGTTTCTATACTGTCGCTTGGATAAAGGAACTTTGATTTAGTGTAAGATTATGAAGAGTTGGAAATGGGGTTTATCTGGTTAACCTATCAGAGAATTAATCTATTGTTGTAATAATTTGATTAAAAACCTTGGATATGCATGATTTCTACAATTTAGGATATCAGTTTGATGATATATTGTTCACCAAGACTGTTTAATCATATTATGCATATGGATAAGTTAGTGTAATGATCTCAGCTAGTAACAAATAGTTTGTAATGTCTGTTTTGGGATGTAGGGTACTAGATTTCTTTTTCTCAAACTAGATTGAATGAAACTGATTTCTATTGAATATCATACCTAGACCTGATAAAGAGATGGCCTTCCCACCTAATTAAACTGTCAGGATACATGTGAGGAAACACTGTTATGGTCGTGAATCATATGTTGGTGCACCATATTATTAAGCAATGACTAAGTAGTTGTTCCTCTTTATCCATGCAGAGTCCATTTGGAATGTCCCACCAACAAGCCTTGGCACAGGTTACTGCTCAAGCTGCAGTAGCAGCTCAATCTCATATGCACTTGCAAGCTCAATATCAACCTGCTCCTGTAGCAGCTTCCACAGAAATATTAATGCCCCATCCATCCTTTACTACTGGTGAAGCTTCACAGCAGCAGCAGATGCTACCCTCAACCTCAGAACCCCCTAGTTCCATGGCGGAATCATCAGGTCTCTCTCATTCAGATAGGAATCAGCAGCCTCCTATCCCTGTTGATAAACCAAGTGATGATGGCTACAACTGGCGCAAATATGGGCAGAAGCCAATTAAGGGTTGTGAATGTCCTCGAAGCTATTACAAGTGTACACATCTGAATTGCCTTGTCAAAAAAAAGGTCGGGCGTTCTAGTGATGGCCAGATAACTGAGATCATCTATAAAGGCCTGCACAACCATGAGCAGCCTCAACCTAATAAGCGTGCAAAAGATAATAGTGACATAAATGGAGGTATACATCCTCAGGCGAAGCCTGAACTTAGTTCCCAAGATCTAGCTGGTAATTCAAACAAGTTGAAAGAAACAATTCCAATTCATTCAGTGCCTGGGAGGGAGCAGGAATCTACTCAAGTAGATCCCATAGAACTGTCTGGATCAAGTGACAGTGAGGAAGCAGCTGATGGAGCAAGAAGAGCAGAAGAAGGGGATGATGACGAGCCGAACCCAAAAAGAAGGCAAGTTAGAAACCTTTAATTGTATGTATTCATTATTAGATCTGTTTTTCTCCATAACTTCTGAAAAATTCTTGCTCTTGGAATGCAGGCATACAGATGTTGAGAAATCTGAGGCTGCTTTACCACACAAGACAGTCACAGAACCGAAAATCATTGTTCAGACAAGAAGTGAAGTTGATCTTTTGGATGATGGATACAGGTGGCGCAAGTATGGCCAGAAGGTGGTCAAAGGGAATCCCCATCCAAGGTGATTATTGCTTTGCATATGTTCACCACCCGACCTTAAAGATATAATTGCAATTGCTATGGAAATCACACCAAATCCATCCTTTGCCTCATTAAAGCACCAAAATAAAAAATTGGATGGTTTCTTTCACTTTTCTAATTTGGATTTTTTTTGAACTGAAAATGGAGACACCAGGACTGGAGAGAAAAATAGAGTTGTGCCAAAGATGAAGTATGGAATGATCCTAGGATTACTGAAGTTTTGTAATCCATTTATTTGTAACTAGTTGATTTGTTTGGTCAGTAATAGAAACATGTTTTTCAAAACCATTAAGAACTCTTCTTTTAGAGGCACAATTTGCTGGAAGAATACATATGCACAATGCACATAAAATCAAGGGTAGTCAGAAAAAGGGGCAGAGAGTTAAACAAGAAAAGTTTGTATGGTTCAGCAATATGCCTGGGTCACAAAGCCACCTGTATTTTTCACTAGAAAGGAGAGAATAATGGAACTAAGGCAATAGGCCTGGGCCAAAAATGCAAGTTCTGTCCGCAATATGGCTGAGCCACAACGCAAGTTCTAGGGTTTATGCCTTAATGCTCCTTCACGATGAATACAACTAAGGCAAAATCTTGAAAATAACCCCTTCCCCTTTAATAAAAAGATTTTCCTAAGACCCAAGATTGTGATGTACCCTCCACATGAAATCCTTCCTTGTCTAGAGTTTGAAGAATACCATACCCTCTTTGAATATGAACCACAATCTCAACACTGTAGCCACGGCTGTGACCTTATTTTTGGTCTATCTGCTTCACTTGACATGCATCATAACTTCGCAGTTAATGATAATTGGCAAAATACTTAAGCTTGTAGAATTTATTCTGTATGAAACTTACTATTTGTATCTATTAAGCTTTCTTTCTGAAATTAACCCCTTTTCTAAAGATGTCTGCATGACGACATGATAATTGTCCTCTTTTTTAACATTTTAGTAATTAATTTGTTAGTTTAAGCATAGAACTTTAGGACAGCATACACTTGTTTAATCTTGTTAGCGTCTTGCCTTCTTGGTATCAAGGGATTTGGGTTCAGTGTTTATTCTCTTTAATTTTGCAACTAAAAACTACTTAAAATTGTAATGGAACTTCTTCTCAACCATAAGGTTTTAGTTAAGTATCTCTAGGCCATACTCTGTTCTATCTAGCGCTCCATCTAGTATTAAATCTGGCTGTTGTCAGTCTTTTCCTTTTCTGAACTTACTCAGTTTGAGGAAAATATTGCCAGACTACCAATTTGGCTGTAGGTTTTATGCTCACAGTCAATCACTGGTACAATCTCTACCTTTTGCTTGTGATTTAGCAAGGAATAACATATAGATTCATGCTCTATATACATATGGTTCATAATTTCTCTAGTTACGGGGTTTCCAGGCATTATCAATCCTACTTTATATCTTTCACTACTTGGTTGATGCCAGAGTGGCACAAAAATATATACTTAAACTTTTTTATCAGTTTCTTTGAAACTCAATAAATAGGAAAATTAAAGTACCTGCAGATGTGATAGTTTATGTTCTTAAACATGCATAGGATAAATGAAGTACTTTTGGTGCAACATGTGCATTGACCAATGGTTTGTTTTTGTATTCATCTTTTCTTTTCTTCATTTTCCCTTTCATTTTGATTCTACATTTATGTTGTGTACTCTGAATGTAGTGCATGTGCTTGTACTAGGGGGGTTGTGTCACTCAAGGTTCTTTCCTGAAAGATGGAGAGAGAGAGTCTAATCTGATATGTCAATATTGTTTATAGTAGAACAAATTCCTAAGTCTCTGCTATGTTACTTAACTCACATAAATGGCTCAAGTTTGTTGCCTGGAATGTGAATTATGATCAAAGATGGCATGCTTTATCAAGATAACTGTGCTCTGTGTATTCTGTTCCTATCAAATTTAAGTTTCACTTTCTCCCTTCAACAATTGGTGCTTCAATCGTACTTAATTTCTGCAAGGATCACTTCTAATGGAGTGGTTATATGGACAGGAGCTATTACAAATGCACTAGTGCAGGGTGCAATGTTCGTAAGCATGTTGAGAGAGCTGCAGCCGACCCCAAAGCTGTCGTGACTACATATGAGGGAAAACATAACCATGATATTCCAGCAGCTAGAAACAGCAGCCATAACACAGCCAACAAAAATGCGCCACAGTTGAAACCTCAAAAGGTGGTTGCTGACAAACATCCTTTGCTTAAAGGTATGGACTTTGGAAACAGTGACCAAAGACCAGTACTTTTACGACTAAAAGAAGAGGAAATTGCTGTATAAATACATTCTCTGCTCATAGCTGTTAGAGAATAACAGTTCACAAGGATGATTCCAGATAGCTAACATGGTACAACAAAGAAGAATGCAGAAGAAAGTAAAATGATTGAAAAGCTGTGGGAATTAGCTGAATTGGTCCTTTCTACCTCTTGACTTCTTTAAAAAATTTGGATAAAATGTAGTGGTAATATTTACTGCATACGTTAGCCATTTGAGAAGGATGCTGTGTTCAACATGTTCTTTACAATTAAATTTCATAGCAATGCTGTATATTATGGTTCACACTTGATTGGAGATAATAACCAAGGTTTGAATGTAATTCAAGTCTTTTCAGTTCCTGGGTGTAGAGGCTGACAGGCTGTTTCCGGATGTTCTGTTTATGCTAAAGGTAGTGGAGAACCCATATTCTTATATAGACAAACATGTAATCAATTTACAAATTTGAGATCCTGTTGTATGTGAAGTGGGGAAATTTTGCTCTAAGAGTCAATCCACTGTTTTCATCTTGATGATTCTTAATGGATGTGATTGGGTTGTCTATTGTTGACTAGCTGCACCTGCACTACAGTGAATCTTTTATTATCTACGAAGAAAGGGGTCCTCAGACCATACAGATTGAGTGTTTTAGAATTCAAGAAGTTGGTTCTCTAATGATGTAGATCCATACTACCATCTACATAATATATTCTAAGTGATGGAGTTGTGCAGTTGATTACTCTACTTTGGCCTCAAAACAGGAATTGCTACAGTATAGATGGCATCCTTGCTGCCTGTTTAAGCAGACAGCTCCTTTTTATGCTTTTAATAAAGACTATGATTTCTAAGTTTGGAATTGGATGTTTTTTTACTTTGTCAAAATTATCGTGGCAGAGTCCAATGACATTTATAGAAGTTATAAACACCACTCAAGATGGGATCTTGAATGGTAAACTCTCCCCATTATGCTTTAGTTGGAAAATTATGGATGTGTAATTGCTTTTGTCCTACTGAAAATAATTTGAGGTTATGCTTGTGAATGGTGAATTTCATAGAGGAGGTAAAATAAGGTTTTCTCAATATATTTCCTTTTTTTTTTTTTTTTTTTGCATTTTTGAAAAAGAAAAGGCAGAATTTATAAGTTTAATTTTATTAATTTTACTTGAAATGAAAGAATTAATTTTTTTTAATATAAAAATTTTATTGAAAATAAAAAAAATTATAGAAATTGGAAAAAAGAATTTAACTTTGCAGGTGTAATTTGTATAGAAAATTGATTGATTTTGGGAAGATGGATTTGCCACCCAAACAGTTTCAAGACATTGGTTGTTCTAATAAAGCTCTGTTTTTAATAGGGTGCACAGCAGCTGTTGTTAACGGTTGGACTGCAACCGCCAACCACCGCAGACCCCTCCTTTCTTTCTGAACAAAACAACTAACGGAAAATAATAACGGAACCTCCCTAACGGTTACATTTCACCTTTCTCTCTCTTTCTTTCTTTCTTTCTCTGCTTTTGGCAAGCACAAGAAAACAGAGACTCAAAAAAGCTATAGTCACACACCTCCCTCTTCAAAAAAAACATGAACCAAATTGGACCCCATATCTCTTCCTTTAATCTTGGACCATTTTGGCACCAGACATCCTGCACATATCTCGCAGGAAACTTACGACAAACGCTCGCAACCCATTGCCCAAAAAAGGAGCAAGGAAAATCTCTGTTTTCCCCCCTTGGTTTTTTCTTTTCTTTTGAGTTAACGCATCGTCAAATTTGGTGTAATGTGATAGTAATAAACCAAAAGGAGATCCAGTCCCCCAATCTGGGTTGGATCCTAGATTCGGGTTAATGGGTTGCGCTAGCTCCAAAAGGACGTTGTCGGTGGACGATGCCTCCCCTGTTTTAGACGATTCTTATTCACCACCTCGATTGGCAGTTAATGGCCACTGCTCCGTGGGCTCTTCAAAATGCTCATCTGGGTATTTAAATTTTGAGCAGAAACACAAAAAGGATAAAAACGATGGAAGTAGACCCAAAAAGAGTAATATTGATATTGATAACAATAATGACGAGGAGGTTAAGGAGGATCGAGATACCAATCTGCAAGGCAAAAAGATCAAGAGAAGGAGCTCTACCAGAAAGAGTGGACCCATTAATCTCAAATTGGGATTCTCCCAGAGACACGTTGGGGCTGAGCAGATCGCTGCTGGGTGGCCCAGCTGGCTCAGTTCTGCAGCCGCTGAAGCCATTAATGGTTGGGTGCCTCTACGAGCTGATGCTTTTGAGAAATTAGAGAAGGTATTAATTCATCATTTTTTCCACTCTTTTTGAATTTGATCTCAATGCTGCTACATTATTAATGAGAATGGATAGTGCTCCCTCTCTTTTTCATATATTTTATTTATTCATTCATCCGTTTACCATCTCTTTTGTTTGTATAAGATTTTCTTTGGGAAATGAAATGCGAACATATGGAGATTCCAGTATTAGTATTTGTGATGATTGCTTCCGATATTATCATTTCTATGGGTAAGTGAGAGAAATTTCAGGGGAAGTGATAGATATGGCTTCTGAAAGATTTAGAAGTGTTGAGTTTTAAAACTTTTATGGTCTCAGCCTTTCGTGGAGCATTCTTAATTAATCTGATTTACATTGTTGTTAGAATATGGCAAGTTTGTTGAAGGCTTTAAGTTCTAGTTAAATTGTGCTCATTGAGCTATAAATTTTCTTCGCAATGGGTGTTCAACATTATTTGCCTTCTGCTGCACTGGGATAAGAATCAATGCATGGGCCTGAATTTAAATGCTTATTTCTACACTTCTCTTTATTATTTATGTTGCAATGGGTGGTTCAATGTTCATTTTTCACATCTCATGATGTCTAAAAAGTGTCATTTGCAATATCTGCCATACATATAGATCGGACAAGGCACATATAGCAGCGTGTTCCGAGCACGTGAGGTCGAGACTGGAAGGATGGTTGCACTAAAGAAGGTTCGCTTTGACAATTTTCATCCAGAAAGCATTAGGTTTATGGCACGCGAAATACTAATTCTTCGCAGGCTGGACCATCCAAACATTATAAAGTTTGAGGGAATAATTACTTCTCGATTGTCAAGCAGCATATACCTTGTATTTGAATACATGGAGCATGATCTTGCTGGACTATCATCTTCTCCAGACATCAAGTTCACTGAATCACAGGTCTGCTCTCTCTTTTATTCAAAGGCCTTGTGTGATTTTCTTTCTTTCAATATGGTATAATCAATCTTCCGAAATAAATTAGTCATTTCTTCTTTGTTATCTGATTTGTTTACGAGGCATAAAGAGTTTGTGACATTTCATTTTTGCTTCTAAGAAGTTAAAAGTTTAATTAGTTTGACTTTCTATACAGGTCAAGTGCTACATGAAACAACTTTTACAAGGGATTGAGCACTGCCATTCACGAGGTGTAATGCATCGTGATATTAAGGTGTCCAACATTTTGGTCAACAATGAAGGAATTCTAAAATTAGGAGATTTTGGATTGGCAAATGTCCTTGATACAAAGAACAAGAATCAGCTAACCAGTCGAGTGGTGACTTTATGGTACCGCCCTCCTGAACTCTTGATGGGCTCCACAAGTTATGGAGTGTCAGTTGACCTTTGGAGTGTTGGCTGTGTATTTGCCGAACTTCTCTTAGGAAGGCCTCTCCTTAAAGGGAGAACTGAGGTAATCATGTTATCATAATGCAGTATAAACATATGACTCCTTTGTGTATTTAGTGACAGTAAAAGAAACAATAGTATTTCCTGTGTCTTTTCCTATCTTTATCCCTTTGTCCTTTGGACATAGTAGAGAATATAGACACTAAGAATAATTTTAAGTTATGGCTAAACAAATTATGGTTTTATAAATAAAAAAGTCCAGTTTACTTTGTATTTTTCATTTGATTACCTCTTTGTTTTTTTGTTTGGAAAACTGCAGAATTTCAAGAAAGCTTATGATATATTGGGAATAGTTATGATCTTAATGTCCCATAGTTGGATTGGATGCCTTATGTTTCCAATTTTATGAAATAGAAGGTGCTCATCTGGAATTACCTATTGAAAATGACCTGTAGGGGCAGCTTTGCAAAAGTAGAAGATGCATTTGCCCATTTATTCTTTAAGACTTATCTATGTTTGTTAGTTTTACTGAAGTTTAATATTGGATAAACCTAAGCTGTTAACTGATTCATCATCAGTTCAAGTCCTACTTGGGTAAAATTTATAGTTATAGCTTTTCTGAACTGGTGACCCCTGTTTTTCTCTTTAGTTAGTGGAATACATTTTTCTCACTTGTTATTGTTAATAGTGTCCAGAATTCCAATTTGTCAGTTGAATTTAATAATTATTACGCATCATTTAGGTTGAACAATTACACAAAATCTTCAAGCTTTGTGGTTCGCCTTCTGATGAGTACTGGAAACAGTCTAAGCTTCCTAATGCTACAATGTTCAGACCCCAACATGTTTATGAAAGTTCGCTTCGAGAGAGGTGTAAAGATTTTCAAAAAACTGCTGTGGACTTGATAGAAACTCTTCTTTCCGTAGAACCAGAAAAGCGTGGGACGGCCTCCACTGCCCTTATGTCTCAGGTAACACCCACTGAAATTTTGATCCACCAATAACACATTGCATTTAGAGTGCTGCAGTTAAGTCATGAGAACTTTTTTCTAATTAACAATGCTGTAGTTCTTTCCTGTAGTCTGAGTATTAATAATTATGACAACCTAATGATTCGTGAATTTTATAATTTTTGGCGTTATTTTTATTCAATACTTTATGCCATTAAACTTTTCTTTTCTTTTATTATTATTTTTTTTTTCTTATCTTGCCTTCAGTACTTCAACTCAACTCCATTAGCATGTGACCCGTCAAGCTTGCCAAAGTATACACCTAACAAAGAAATGGATGCTAAACATCGGGAAGAAGTACGGAGGTAACACTATTAAACCTTACACTGAATTGAACTACATATATATATTTAAAGCTCTTATACCTATCTTAGGCTTTCTGATATATGATGGTAAATTGGTTTTGTTGTTAGAGTGAAATTTCTCCATCTGTTATTGGTTTGAGTTCAAAAATAAATATCACTGCAAGAAGTATTCTTTAAAGTTTTGCTTTTAGTGATGATTCTTATTCTTTTATTATCTTTTGACATGCATAAGACAGCATTACACTATTGGCTTTGGATATTTCTTGTGGTGATGATATTTTTCTGGTATATCAGTTGAAAACCTGCTTCTTGAACAGGCAGCTAAAATGATATACACATCCTGCAGTCTACAAAAGTAGTATAAGTATTGTGTAATTATGAGAGTTTCTATGGTAACTTGGTATTTTATAAAAGTAGATTTTGCTTTGTTAATAACAACCCTTAGATGAATCGACAAAGTCTAATCTAAAGGTGAAAAGAACACAGTGCAATGTGCAAACAAGTAACCATAGAAAACACCTGTAGTTATATATGCACCATACATCTCTTAGTTTCCTAAGAACCTCATTGTTTAGTAGATGAGATGTTTGTTTTATTAGGTCCCTCCTGCTCAGTTGTGCTTTTGAAATGTTTTTTTTTTTGCTGAATAACTCTGTACCTCCAGAAGAATAGCTGGTAGCAGAACAAGGGATAGAGATACAGGAGCACAAAGAAAACCAAGAAAAGCTCATAGAAAATTGCAAGAACGCAACAGTAGCAATAGATTTGCACCAAAAGAGGTCGGTCTTTTATCCGTTGCTCACTTGAACATGCTTCCAGCCATAAAATGAAGCTTGTTTCCAATAGTTGGTTTCCTTATGCAGGAAGTGAAAGAGAATACCGAATTAGTTCGTAAGATCAACGACAGTTATTCTCAAAAGAAAAAGGGAGGAGAAATTATGAACAAAAAACTAAATTCTTCATTTGACACAAGCTCAGTTTCTGGGCCACTCATAGCATCAAGTGGCTTTGCATGGACAAAAAGGCAGAAAGATGATGTTACATCAACATTATCTTTTACTCAGTATATCTCAACGAGTCAAATTAGTGCATTAGATTCATCATTCAAATTTGCAAAAAGTAGTTCCTTCAACTTGGTAAAAGAAGGAGATGAAGGCCATGATTCTCAGGAGATTACAGCCAAGCATGTGAAGCAGACACAGCAACACCGTTTTGATTCATCAGATACTTTTGATACATCCAAATTATACCAGTTTTATGATTCAAAGGAAACTGATGAAGCAGATGCTCTAAAGAGTAATCCAGTAAGCATAAACCATAACCACAAAATCTATTCCTTTTTAGCAATGATCAAAATTAATTGGTTTTGCAATATTTTAGAAGTTGTGGTATTGAGACTCACTTCCATGTGTCTTTCTTAGGACTTCAAACCAAGAGAGAAGGTTGAATTTTCTGGACCATTGTTTTCCAAATCAAATAAAATTGATGAGCTCTTGCAAAGGAATGAAAGTCAGATACGCAAAGCAGCTCGCAGATCAAGGTTGGATAGAGGTAAATTTGACACTTGAATTTCAAATTTACACAAGCAATTTGAAGTGTTTGGAGAGTGTACGTGCACACGCGAGCGTCTGTATGTAATCATTTTGACATCTTCAAGAAATATAATTTTAACACTTCTTGAAAACTTAGTTGAGTTATCTCCAACCAGATTCTCTTCCTGATAAAATTGATAGAATTATCTAAATTTAAGAGGCTATAGTACTGAAAAGAATTCATTTATGTTTATGTTATAAAATTTTTTATTTGCAAAAAGAATGAGTTGCATATTTATTTTATCCAACCCAATATTGCTGTTGCTTTTGCAGAAATTTGAAGCATGGATATTCTGGTATGAAAATCTTGGTGATTCCTGAATCCTTGGAGAAGAGAGAGCTAAGAGCTCCAACCAACTGCTTGTTGCTGGAATATTGGAGTTATGTGTTCATAACCATTGTATTGATTAGGAACATAAATTCTTAAATTTTTGTACTGTACAATGGGACTGATCACATAGGATGAGATCAACATCAGGTGTATGGAAACAGTGGTACCAATTTCCAAAATCCAAAAGGGGCCAAAAAAAAAAAAAAGAAAGAAGAAAAAAGAAAATTGACTTCTCTTTTTGTGCACACTCTACCACTGAGGCATGAAGGCGGCAAATAATCAATTGTAATCCAACCAGTGATCTAATTTTTGGATCAAAAGTATTCTTTGATTTTTTTTTTAATTATAATAATTAATTCTAACTCTTATGAGTGATTAAATTTTATTAAAGAAAACCTAAAATTTGGATATCTTTGTTTCAGAATAAATACTTTGGTCTTTAAATTTATAAATGTGTGTTCATAAAGGAATATTGAAGGAATAATGGGGTTCAAATATAATTTATAAGAAAATCTTTTAGAAAAAGAAAAAAGAATTGGGAGAGTATTCACAGATTTAGTCTGATACTAAGTGTATCTGAATAAATATGAGAAATTTTATATTCTACTCTTAAAATTCTTAATTCCCGATTTTCATTTCAAAAAAAAAAAATTTATAAGAATTGAATATAATTAATACTTGGTCTCCATTTTAAAGAAAAAAAATTATAAGAATCGAATATAATTAATAACAATTACTTAATGAAAGAAATATTTTAATTGAGTTTGATAATTAATTTAGAGACTAATTAATTAGTTTTGTTATTTATGAAAATTAAATAATAATTTTTTTATAAAAAATAATTTTTAAAAACAAGTATTATCACATGTGAATACTTAAACAGAGAATATGAAACATTAACACATTGAGAAAATAATTAGAATTTTAGCTCTAATTCCCCTCAACCAAAATTTGATATCTATTCATGTTTATAAATTTATAATTTGTTGTTTTCATTAATTATTTTTTTAATCGTAATTAGCCTATTTATCTTTTTATTATAACTAACTTTTACGTTGAGCTTTATTCAAAATTTCAATTTTATAATATTTTAAAGATATAAATTTATATAAATGGTATATTAAGAATTAAGAAATTGAATAGTAATAAAACCCATAAATTTTGTTTAATATATAAATGATAATCACATACTCTTATATAATTATGTTTCTAAATATTTATACTTATTAGTTTCAATTTTAAAAAATCTTTTGTGATTATAATTTTTATATACATAATTCAAATTTTTATATTAAGCATTAATAAATTAAAATTTATTAAGTCATACATTAATTAGTGGTACTGATAAATCTTTTTCTCCTCCTACGCCATGATAGATCTGACTTTCTTCTTGGTCCATCATATGGGTCCATTAAATGGGTCTCTCAATATTCTATTTGATGAAAGGACCTGCAAAATAAGGAAAAACGGTCAGGGGTCTACCGGGGATGCCCCGGTGGAGATCCTCCAACGTTCTAGTTAGATTTTATGAATTAAAGTAGTATATTTAGGTAAGAGTTGCAGAGAGAAAATAAAATGGAGTCCAGGAAGGAGAAAAGAAGTAGATCCCCGGAAAGAGAAGACCCCCCCCTTTTACCTGCCCCCTTCCTGCTATTATGCTACATGTCTACGTCACTCAGGCTCGTACGTACGGACGTGTCAGACCCCCCTCTCCACGCCAGGCGGCCATTTAATTCTCTCTAGTGCGCATGCGGATAGGGCTGCAAGGTGTTTGGGCCTACTATTCTCTCCTGCTTCACTTCACTAGGTTGGACTTCTTCTTATTAGATCCGGGCTCATGATGGATCTAGCCTACCCCGCGTGTCCGGGTTGAGACTTGAAACGTTGGGTCGATCTTGCTTAAGGAGGACTTGATAGGTGTAATACCCGGCTAGACTCCGGTATCGGAATTCCTACCGTCCGGTGGGATCTCGGATGTCGGAAACCTCTAGAAAGGTAAAAGTATGTTTTTATGATATGTTTTCATGTTTTTAATAATTTTAAGTATGTTTTCACATGAATTTTGTATGAAAAGTCTTTGGAGGAAAACCCAGGTTCGGCCGCCGAACATGCATGTGTTTTGGAGGCACGTTAGGCCCCCGAAAGCATGAGAAAAGGGGAGTCCAGGTTCGGCCGCCGAAACTCAAGTTCGGCCGCCGAACATGGCATGCATGCGGAGGCACATTCGGCCCCCGAACGTGGCCTGGCCAGCCACCTATAAAAGGGGCACTTAGCCGAAATGGGGGAGCTTTCTCCCATTTCCGGCCACAGCTAGCTTCCGACCTCCCTCTCCCCAAATCTTGTGTTCTTTCTTCAAATCTCCTCCATTTTTCTTGAGTTTTAACCTCACATTGTAAGTTTTGAGCATTTTTAAACAAGTTTGGAGCTTTGGAAACTCAGGAGCTCATTTGCTTGGATCTCCGAGTTTTAGTCGTCTCTTACTCGATCTTCAAGAGGTAAGAGCCGATCTTAAGCTCAATATATGTTTTAAACAAGTTTTATGAAGTTTTATGGGATAGAAATGCATGTGTAAGTTAGTTGAGCTATGTTAGATTTTATGTGATTTGTGAACAATGTGGCATGTTTGAGTATGTTTGAAGTGTTGTAGTTGGGGTATATGTTTGTTTGAGGCCCCTAGGAGCTTGTATGCATGTTTTAGAACAAGTTTATGCATGATTTGAGGCTTGGGGAGGCAAGAGGCTCGTTTGAGCCAAGTTTCTGCCCATTTGGGAGAAACCAGGTTCGGCAGCCGAAGGAACTTTCGGCCGCCGAACCCCCTTGAGGAGGCAGCATTCGGCTGCCGAAGCTTGCCCCCGAAAGAGGACTTTCAGATCTGTCTGGGACTTTCGGCCATCGAAGGTGCCGCCGAAAGTGCCTGACTTTCGGATCTGTCTGGGACTTTCGGCCGCCGAACCTGCCGCCGAAAGTGCCCTGTCCAGCCTTTCTTTGCATGTTTTGCATGGATGTTTTGAGATGTTTTAGGCGATTTTTGGGGGATGTTTTTAGAGTTATGTTCTAGTTATTTGATCCCTCATTTGAGTCCACCTGTGTAGGTTCGGACCCGAGGAACCGAGGACCCCAGCAGTGAGTCAGCTGCTTCAGTCAGTGTCAGAGCTAGCCAGAGGTGAGTGGAATGACTCTTATGCTTTTAAATAAATAAATCAGTTTTGAGCATGTTCATGCATCACGGATGCCATGTGATATTTTAGGTTGTATGCATTAGAAATCACGAATATGTTGCATTGCATAATATGTTGTTGATGTGGATGAATGTTGAATGATCCATTAGCCCTCATATGTTATGACATGATGATATGATATGGAAGTCCAGATGTGGCCTGCACTACGCCCCTGGCACTATGTAAGAGAAAGACCGGAAGTGGCCTGGACTACGCCCCCGGCACCATGGAATATGTATGTTATGTTATGTTATGTATAAGAGAAAGACCAGGTGTGGCCTGCACTATGCCCCTGGCATGATTGGATTATGTAGAGGGCTAAATGGTGACAAGTTCATCCTTGATATGATTAGTTGTGATGTGATGCATTCCATGATAGCATGTGTTTTAAATGCTTTATGATTCTGCTCACTGGGCTCTAGTAGCTCACCCCTCTCCCAAATTCCCTAGGTTTGCAGGTACGGGTTAGACAGAGAAGTCAAGAAGAGTAATGAAGTCATATGTATGTGATAGTTAGAATGCGGACATGACAAATTGTATAATGATGTATAGATATGTAATGTAATGATATTGAGGTTAGAAGTGTGCTTGACCATAATATGATGTAATCCCTTTTGAATCATGATCTTAATGTTATTGATGTCCATATTTAGCCAACTCAACTCTTATTATGCCACCCATTGGGGGCTTTGTTGAGATCCCACAGAGGGGTCAAGTTTATGATTATGTACAGGTTCAGTGCATGCACAGGTTGAGTTTGGCATATGATAGAATGTATGAAAGAAAAGTTTTAAATTTTTATGTATGATGTTGATCATGTATGGGATTAAACATGTAATACCCGGCTAGACTCCGGTATCGGAATTCCTACCGTCCGGTGGAATCTCGGATGTCGGAGACCTCTAGAAGGGTAGAATCATGTTTTATAAAATGTTTTCATGTATTTTAATGTTTTAAAGTATGAAATTAAATGAGTTTTTACATGAAAAGTCCTTGGAGGAAAACCCAGGTTCGGCCGCCGAACTTTGCATGGATGCGGAGGCACATTCGGCCCCCGAACGTGGCCTGGCCAGCCACCTATAAAAAGGGGACTTAGCCGAAATGGGCGAGCTTTCTCCCATTTTCGGCCACAGCGAGCTTCCGGCCTTCCTCTTGCAAATCTAGTGTTCTTCCTCCAACTCTCTTCCATTTTTCTTGAGTTTTAAGCTTGCATTGAAAGTTTTGAGCATTTAAACCAAGTTTTGGAGCTTTGGGAACTCAGGAGCTCATTTTCGTGGATCTCCAAGTTTAGGTCGTCTCCCTCTCGATCTTCAAGAGGTAAGAGCCGATCTTAAGCTCCTTATGTGTTTTAAATAAGTTTTATGCAAGATCTAAGGGTAGAAATGCATGCTAGGGTATATGTTGAGTTATGGGTATATATTGATGTTTTGAACAATGTGTGTTGTTTGAGTATGTTTGAAGTGTTGTAGATGGGGTATATGCATGTTTGAGGCCCCTAGGAACTTGTATGCATGCTTTGGTTGAAAAATATGCATGTTTGGAAGGTTTGGAGGCGAAATGTGCAAAAGGGAACCAAGTTTCTGCCCTTTGGCAGAAACCAGGTTCGGCAGCCGAAGGTACTTTCGGCCGCCGAACATGGCTGGGGAGGCAGGCCTTTCGGCTGTCGAAGTTGCCCCCGAAAAGAGACTTTCGTCTCTGTCTGGCACTTTCGGCCGCCGAAGGTGCCGCCGAACCTAGCTGAGTTTCGTCTCTGTCCAGGACTTTCGGCCGCCGAAGGTGCCGCCGAAAGTGCCCTGTTCAGCCATTTCATGCATATTTTCTGTGATGTTTTCATGATGTTTTAGGGGGTTTTTGGGGGATATATTAGAGTCATGTTTATGTATGTTTGGTCCCTCATTTGAGTCCACCTGTGTAGGTTCGGACCCGAGGAACCGAGGACCCCAGCAGTGAGTTCAGCTGCTTCGGTATTGTCAGAGTCAGCCAGAGGTGAGTGGAACTAAACTAAATCTTTTAAATTAAATGTTTTATCATGCTTCATGCATCATGATTATGCAATAGGATGATTGCATTAGTTTTCACGAATATGCCGCATTGCATAAATTGTTGTTGTTGTGGGTGAATGTTGGATGACCCAATTAGTCCAAGACAGGAAGACCAGGACCCCATGCTACGGCCTGGCACAGAGTAAGCAAGTCCAGGCCCCAGTCTACAGGCCTGGCACAGAGTAAGGTACGGTTATGGGACTCGAAGACCAGGAGCCCAGAGGAGGCCCTGGGAAAATGGTAAGTAATGTATGTATGACAGGAAGACCAGGACCCCATGCTACGGCCTGGCACAGAGTTAACTTGGACTATTTGGTGACAAGTTCACCCAACCCTTATGTGAATTGTTTGTGTTATGATGCATTCCATTTGAGCATAGTGTTAATGTGTTTTTACTAGCTCTACTCACTGGGCTTTTAGCTCACCCCTCTCCCTTTTCCCCCAGGCTTACAGGTACAGGATATAGTACGGGAGTCCGGATAGAGTAAAGAAGTCATGCTTATGTAATAGTTAGCAATGGACATGATCAAATTGTAATGTAAAAGTACAGTATAATTATGTAACGAGTTTTATGGATGTTAGTATGTGCTCGACCATAGATTGTTGTATCCCTTTTATGCATGATCTTAGAGATTTTGTTAATGTTTATGCAAACCAACTCAACAGATGTATGTTACCCATTGGGGGCACAGATGAGATCCCACAGAGGGATCAAAGTTATGTTAATGTTATGCACAGGTTGAGTTTGGTTGATGTTCAAGGGAAGAAAAGTTTTAAATTTTTATGCATATTGTTGATCATGTATGGGATTATACAGGTTTACAGGTTTTATGTCAGGCTTGCTACGGGTCCCGGCGGCCTTAAGTCGACCCGGATCCTAGCGCCGGTAGCGGTCCGATTTTCGGGTCGTTACAAAACAGGTTTACAGGTTACATGTCAGGCTTGCTACGGGTCCCGGCGGCCTTAAGTCGACCCGGATCCTAGCGCCGGTAGCGGTCCGATTTTCGGGTCGTTACAGAGTGGTATCAGAGCCCTAGGTTCATATGGTCGGACCTAGAGTGTCGGGCTCATAGAGGTTATAGAGGGTCAAGCACAATAGGAAAGGTTATGTCCACTAGGATAGGATGTAGAGTCCTGTATTACATGATGATGTGAAATGCCATGATTATATGCATGTGCATTAATGATATGTGATGTATGTGATGAGGGTTCATGTGTGCCCACATGAACCATATGATGCTAATGTTTGCTTGTTATGTGCTACCTTTCAGAAAACAGAATGAGAGGAACTCGTCGATCTGCACGATTGACTAGAGTGCCACCTGAGGATGAGGGCATGAGCGCCCGTCCTCCTACATTGCCTAGGGCAATGTCAAGCAGGTCCAACAAGGACAAAACAGTAAGAGACCCTAGAAGGTCTTTGGATCTGGGTAGAAGCAGATCAGTCAGAGGAACAGTTCAGGGAGGAGCATCAGAGGATATGGGGGATGATATGGATGTAGAGCAGAGGAGGGATGGCAGTCTGGGAGTCAGTATGTCAGAAGAAGGAATGGGAGAATCCCAAGGAGGCACTCAGGCCTCGGGATTTGTTCAGCCATCTTACTACCCACCCTTCTCACAAAACCCCGGGTATTCGATGGGAGGCACATTGGACTACCACAGCTTTCGCCCTTATCCCACACAGATGCCATACCCACCCTACTACCCACCATATTCACAGTACCCAATGTATCCACCTCCACCTTACTATCCAAATCCAGCAAACCCTATCCCAGGGGATGCTGCACCTCCTCCTCCTCCAGCAGAACCAGCAGCCCCAGTTACCCAACCTCCTAGACCTAGCTCAGCCAGTGGGAGCAAGGCCAAGATGACCGACTACATGAAGTTGGGTGCTCCCCAGTATGAAAAAGGGGATGACCCGTTTGTGTATCTGGAGAGGGTCAAGGTGATCACAGATGAGATTGGGGCTGATGATAGTAGAGCCATTCAGATGGCTGGGTTCACACTTAAGTGCAAAAAGGCACGAGAGTGGTTCAAGAATTATATGAACCCGAAAGTGGATAGCATGTCTTGGGAAGAGTTTGCAAACGAGTTTGTAGGATGGGCTTTCCCAGATAGTTCAAGGGAGCTGAAGATGATAGAGTTTGAGCAGTTGAGGCAGACTGATGAGATGGGTGTAGAAGAGTTCACAGACAGATTTTTGGAGCTGTTGCCTTTTTCAGGACAAAGCCTTGACACGGATCAGAAAAAGTCAAGGAGGTATATCATGAAACTCCACTCCAGATATTCCTCTTTGATCCAGTCAGCAGATAGGGAGAGCTTCCACGCCATAGTGGATATGGCCCGGAAAATGGAGGCCAGTGCCATCGTTCAGGGGACAGTTAAACAGTCAGTGGCACAGCCTTCTGGTTCTAAGACCCCAGGCTCTTCTTCTATGAATGCAGCAACTTCAGGTAGCAAGAAGTGGGACAGAGGTCCTAGGAAGTCTAAGAAGAACAAGTTCTGGAACAAGGTTAAGTCCAGTATGGGACTAGGGAGTGGCTCAAGCTCTGGTGCGGATAATGCAGTTTGTGCAAGGTGTGGCAAGCCACACAGAGGAGTATGTCGGTTTGGGACGACAGCCTGTTACAGATGTGGTCAGGAGGGGCATATGTCTCGAGAATGTCCAAGAGCAGCCCCGATGGCACAGTCCCAGCAGACAGCTTCAGGCAGTGTAGCGCAGCCAGCAGCTCCAGCCATGACGCAGGCCAGTGGCAGAGGCAGAGGGAGAGGGGCAGCCTCTTCTTCAGCAGGGTTCAGAGGTGAAGGTCCATCAGCTCCAGCACGGATCTTCACGATGACTCAACAGGAGGCAGATGCATCAACACCGTGGTGGCAGGTAATTTAGTCATTGGTTGTTCAGATTTGTATGCCTTGATGGACCCTGGTGCATCTCATTCTTTTGTTACACCGAGAGCCGTCCAGAGGTTAGGGTTGATGATCTCTGAGTTAGAGTGTCCTCTCTGGGTCAGGGGACCCAAGTGTGATCCATCAGTGGCAGAGTCAGTCTGCCAGTGTAGTCCTGTGTTTGTTGAGGGAAGATGCTTGTCCGCCGACCTTGTGGTTCTAGACTTGACAGATTTTGACGTCATTCTAGGGATGGACTGGTTATCTACCCATGGTGCTACCTTGGACTGCAGGGACAAGGTAGTCAGGTTCAGACGTCAGGATGGGTCTGAGGTTGTCTTCAGAGGAGACAGGAGGGGTACACCTAGAGGTCTGATATCAGCTCTTCAGGCTCGTAGGTTGCTTAGGAGGGGATGTCAAGGGTATTTGGCTCATGTGAGAGAGCTTAGCAGTCAGGTCAGAGAGCCCGCCTCAGTGCCAGTGGTTAGAGAGTTCTTAGATGTGTTCCCAGACGAGCTGCCAGGTTTACCACCTACTAGGGAGATAGAGTTCGAGATGAAATTGATGCCTGGAACCCGACCGATCTCTATCCCTCCCTACAGGATGGCGCCAGCAGAATTGAAAGAGTTAAAGGAGCAGTTACAGGAGTTGGTAGACAAGGGCTTCATCCGACCGAGTACCTCACCCAGGGGTGCTCCAGTTTTGTTTGTCAGAAAGAAGGATGGATCCCTTAGACTTTGTATCGACTACAGGCAGTTGAACAAAGTCACTACCAAGAACAAGTACCCTTTGCCAAGGATCGACGATCTATTCGACCAGCTAGCAGGAGCGGGATGTTTCTCCAAAATAGATCTGAGATCTGGGTACCATCAGCTGAGGATCAGAGATGAGGATGTGCCAAAGACGGCTTTCAGGACCAGATATGGGCATTTTGAGTTCCTTGTAATGCCGTTCGGGTTAACTAACGCCCCTGCAGCATTCATGGACCTCATGAACAGAGTGTTTAGCCAGTACCTGAATCACTTTGTTATTGTCTTCATAGATGATATCTTAGTGTATTCCAGGAATGCAGAGGAGCATGCCCATCATCTGCGGTTGGTCTTGCAGACCTTGAGGGAACATGGCTTATACGCCAAGTTCTCTAAGTGTGAGTTCTGGCTGAGGAGCATCTCGTTCTTGGGGCATGTAGTGTCAGAGAATGGGATAGAGGTAGACCCCAAGAAGACAGAAACTGTGGCTAACTGGCCTAGACCCACTTCAGTGACGGAGATCAGGAGTTTCTTGGGTTTGGCAGGTTACTACAGGAGGTTCGTTCAGGACTTCTCGAAAATAGCAGCTCCTCTGACCAGACTAACCAGGAAGAATCAGAAGTTTCTGTGGACCGACCAGTGCGAAGAGAGTTTCGAAGAGCTTAAGAAGAGGTTGACTTCAGCACCAGTTTTAGCTCTGCCATCTAGTGATGAGGACTTTACAGTCTTTTGTGATGCGTCCCGTGTGGGACTGGGTTGTGTACTGATGCAGAATGAGAGGGTGATTGCTTATGCTTCTAGGCAGCTGAAGAAGCACGAGTTAAATTACCCCACACATGACCTTGAGATGGCAGCAGTAATCTTTGCGCTCAAGATGTGGAGGCATTACCTCTATGGGGTAAAATGTGAGATCTTTACAGATCATAAGAGCCTGCAGTACATCTTGAGTCAAAGAGATTTGAACTTGAGACAGAGAAGATGGGTAGAGTTGCTGAGTGACTATGATTGCAAGATCCAGTACCATCCGGGTAAGGCGAATGTCGTGGCAGACGCCCTAAGTCGGAAGTCACTAGGCAGTCTATCCCACATCACGGCAGAGAGGAGACCAGTGGTGAAGGAGTTTTACAAGCTCATTGATGAAGGCCTACAGTTGGAGTTGTCTGGTACAGGTGCCTTGGTTGCTCAGATGAAAGTGACACCCGTGTTTCTGGAGCAAGTGGCTCAGAAATAGCATGAGGACCCAGAGTTAGTAAAGATTGCCAGGACTGTTCAGTCAGGCAAAGACAGTGAGTTCAGATTTGACAGTAAGGGGATCCTCCGCTATGGGAGTCGTTTGTGTGTACCAGATGACATAGGGCTAAAAGGAGACATTATGAGGGAGGCTCATAATGCAAGATACAGCGTTCACCCCGGAGCCACCAAGATGTATCAGGATTTGAAGAAGGTTTATTGGTGACCAGCGATGAAGAAAGAAGTGGCACAGTTTGTGTCCGCCTGCGAAGTATGTCAGAGGGTGAAGCTAGAACATCAGAAGCCGGCTGGAATGCTTAACCCGCTACCTATTCCAGAGTGGAAATGGGAGAATATAGCTATGGACTTCGTAGTGGGGTTACCGGTGGCGTCCAACAGAGTGGACTCCATATGGGTGATTGTGGACAGACTCACCAAATTTGCTCACTTCATCCCTGTCAGGAGTGGCTACTCTGTGGACAAGTTGGCGCAGGTATATGTAGATGAGATCGTCAGGCTGCATGGGGTTCCGGTTTCGATAGTGTCGGATAGAGGGCCCCAGTTCACCTCCAGGTTTTGGCGGAGTCTGCAGAATGCCATGGGTACTAGGTTGGATTTCAGCACTGCCTTCCACCCCCAGACTGACGGACAGTCAGAAAGGACCATCCAAACTATCGAGGATATGCTTAGAATGTGTGTGCTGGACTTTGGCGGTTCTTGGAGGCAACATCTACCTTTGGTAGAGTTTGCCTACAATAACAGCCATCATGCTAGCATCGGGATGGCTCCATATGAAGCTTTATATGGAAGGAAGTGCAGGTCACCTGTTTGCTGGGAGGAAGTTGGAGAAAAGGCCTTGGCAGGGCCTGAGTTAGTAGAGATCACCAGCCGGGTAGTGCCCATTATCAGAGAGAGAATCAAGACTGCTTCAAGCAGGCAGAAGAGTTATGCAGACATCCGCAGGAAACAGGTAGAGTTTCAGGAGGGGGATCTGGTATTGCTCAAGGTGTCTCCAATGAAAAGAGTGGTTCGCTTTGGGAAGAAAGGTAAACTAGCTCCGCGATACATCGGACCCTTTGAAATCTTGCAGAAGATTGGGAATGTGTCGTACAAGCTAGATTTGCCTGCTTCAATGGCAAGAATCCATCCGGTTTTCCATGTTTCTATGTTGAGGAAATTTGTGTCAGATCCGGGCAAGGTTCTTAGTGAGCCTAATCTAGAGATCCAAGAGGATCTCACCTATGTTGAGCAGCCAGTGCGGATCATAGACACCCAGATCAGAAAGCTGAGAAACAAGGAAATACCGATGGTGAAAGTCCTATGGAACCACCACAATATGGAAGAGTGTACCTGGGAGACACGGGAGTCCATACTCCAGCAATACCCTTATCTTTTCTAAGGTTAGTTCTTTGTGAGTTCTATGTGTTATGTATGTATGTTATGTTTTATGTTATGCATGTCCTAGTTGAGGAATATTCGGGGACGAATGTTCTTAAGGGGGGAGAATGTAATACCCGGCTAGACTCCGGTATCAGAATTCCTACCGTCCGGTGGGATCTCGGATGTCGAAAACCTCTAGAAGGGTAAAAGTATGTTTTTATGATATGTTTTCATGTTTTTAATAATTTTAAGTATGTTTTCACATGAATTTTGTATGAAAAGTCTTTGGAGGAAAACCCAGGTTCGGCCGCCGAAAGTCAAGTTCGGCCGCCGAACATGCATGTGTTTTGCAGGCACGTTAGGCCCCCGAAAGCATGAGAAAAGGGGAGTCCAGGTTCGGCCGCCGAAACTCAAGTTCGGCCGCCGAACATGGCATGCATGCGGAGGCACATTTGGCCCCCGAACGTGGCCTGGCCAGCCACCTATAAAAGGGGCACTTAGCCGAAATGGGGGAGCTTTCTCCCATTTTCGGCCACAGCTAGCTTCCGACCTCCCTCTCCCCACTCCCTTTATCCCCAAAGTTGCAGGTACAGGATAGATCAAGAAGTCGGCTAGAGTGAAGTCAAGCCTTGTATGTTGTAATAGATAGTAGTGGACATGAACATGATGTAATGAGTAATTATGACCATGTAATGTAATGAATGAGTAATGTATAGTTATGATATGTAATGATGATGATGATTGAGGATTAGTATGTGCTTGACCCTATGTTTATGGTTATCCCCTTGGCACATGATCTATAGAAATGTTTTTATGATGTATTTGATAGTCCAAGCTTATCGAATGATGAAATACCCCATTGGAGCATTTGATGAGGACTCCAGTGGTGGTTATGTTATTGATGTGCACATGTTCAGGTTAAGCTTGGAAAAAGAAAGAAAAAAGTTTACAGCTTTATGTATGTTGATCATGTATGGGATATTACAGGTTACGGGAGGTATGTTTGGCTTGCTACGGGTCCCGGCGGCCTTAAGCCGATCTGGATCCTAGCGCCGGTAACGGGTCGGATTTCCGGGTCGTTACAATGTTGATCATGTATGGGATTAAACAGGTTTACAGGTTACATGTCAGGCTTGCTACGGGTCCCGGCGGCCTTAAGTCGACCCGGATCCTAGCGCCGGTAGCGGTCCGATTTTCGGGTCCTTACAATAGGCTTTGGGCCATTTGTCTCCTCTTGGGCCCGGCCTCGCTCAGGGCAAAGGAAGCCCGGCGGTCATCAATTGCCCCTTTACCTCCTCGGCAGTTATTACATGAATGGCGAGGGGGTAAATCCTTGGATTCTATAGGTGACCGCATGGCCCGAGAACTGCTCCTGTCAAAAGTGTTTTTTCCTTGCCTTTTTATTCCTTTGTCTTTCTATTTTGATGTTTGAATGTATGGCGATCTGGAGATGTGTATTTGATGATATTTCACCTCGGCCTGTGCCTCATCATTATTTTCTACTCAGACTGTCTTCTGGCTTTATGAATTTTACTTACTTGATGGATCAGGCCGGCTCTATTGAGACTTTGCTAGTTGAACTGATTCGGGCTAAGGGCTCGAAGTCTGGTTAAGCTTCTGACTTGCGAGTTTTTCTTATTCTCATGAGGGCATTTCTGCTTTTTGGCTCATGACCTTGTCAGTGCTACGAGCTCAGACGTCTTATCCCTCTGGATGTAACCTTTTGGAGATTAGCGCGGTCTGAGCTGTGTGCTCCACTAGGATATGGAGCTTGGCCTTTTGTTTACTGTGGGCGGATCCGAGCGTTGAACATGACCCTTCGCTTTCGTTTATCCCTTTGTGCGTTTCACATTGGTAGGCCTTTTCATGTAGGGAGCTCGTCTTTCTGTTGTTTCTTCTGTACTTAGCTTTATTCAACGTGATTATTTACTTGTTGCGAGTCCGAGAGCTCGGATTTTTGTTCTTTGCTTAGGTTTTTATGCCTAGAACCCGTGGTGCTGCTTGTGTTATGAGCTCAAAAGTTCTGGATTTTGTTTTCTTTACTTTGGTGCCCCGAGCTCTTCTGTGAAATCGGACTTAATTTCTTACTTTCTCGTCAAGCCTTATAAAGGCTATGTTTGAGTCTGACTGATTGTTTGTTCGGTTTTAACTTTTCTTTTATAGGCTTATAGCCTTGCCGGTGCAGACATAAGATTCCTCCAAGCTTCTGGGTAGATCGACCCTAGATTGAAGAGGTCGGACTATCTGTTTTGGATTTGACCATACTGCGGTTCAGTTCTTTCGTATTCTAATGAGTCAGGGCTTTCTAGTGCCCCATTCGGTCGTTCAGAATGGTTTATTTGGCTTTTTACGTTGCTCCTGTCTCCTTGATGCATTATATGAGCATTTGGCTCTCGTGTATGTATCAGTTAGTTGGGTTTTTTGCCCCCGAGTGTTTTTGGGGCTGTCTATCCTCGAGCTTTTTGTGGGCTCTTTGCTGCTTAGACCTCTCTCTAGGCTGGTTGAGCTTGGTTTAGTGCTAGCGGTCAATGCTCGAGGTCGGGGCCTCTTATGATTGCCCCTGATTCTTTGTTTGGTTCTGTATTTTAGTATGCATTTAGCTTAGGATTCGCCTCGCTTTAATTCGGTCTGCCTATTGGATTTACCAATACCGAGCTCATTTTCTTGAGGTCGGCATGGTGCTTTGCCTCCTTTGACTGTCGTGTGAGATCAGAGTCCCTTCCTCTTAGGACTCGAGCTCCTTTGGGAGGTCGAGGTCTGGTCCTTCATTGGTGATTCAGGGCCCATCTTTCGTGTGAGATCGGAGCTGTGTTTTTATGAGTTGTTTTTGCGTGTTGTCATTGTATACCGCTGTTTGCTATGAGCATGTGACACTGGAAGATCTTTGGGGATCCCAGTCTTTGTTGCTCCGGGAGATCTTGGGGATCCCGCCGGCTGTTTTTTGCTCCGGGAGATCTTTGAGATCTTCGCCAGCCGTTTTTGCTCCGGGAGATCTTTGAGATCTTCGCCTGCCGTTTTTGCTCCGGGAGATCTTAGGGATCGCGGTCTTTAATCCGGGAGATCTTGGGGATCCTAGTCTTGTGCTTGTCTGAGGTCTTTGAGCGAGATTCAGGATTTTTCTGCAAAATAAAAGCTTGCACAGAGCGTATATAACGAGAATGCTCGTTATTAATTCAATAATATTCATCAATAAATAATATGTCGCACATGTCACTTAGTTTCATATTTCATATGAACGTAAATTCATTTTTCGGTAATTAACATCAAGGCATTAATTGCAATTGAATGCAAGATATTGTATTCTGCCTAATAAAAACTATCATAAAAAAGGTTATTTGTCCAATCACACAAGAAATTAATTTTAAAACAACCGACAATTCAGGTGGTAAAATGAATTAATCTGACCTCGATAAAATCGTTCAGAAAACAAGACAGAGTAGTCTGCGGAGGCTTATGAAACGACAATCGCATCAACTGTCTAACTTTCTCGGGAGTTTGAGGCAACAAAAGACTGATGGCCTCATCCACAGTCTTCACTTGAAACATCCCTTCCTCCATATCCTTTTCTTCCAAGCACACTCCAACGCATCCCAGCACCACTCGCCCGACACGCTCCTTGAACTGAGCCGCCATACTGTAGGCGACAAAACCACCGTAACTTAGCCCCACGAGATCCATGTTCCTAGCATTAAGCGCATCCATAAGAGCCATGACACATTGGGCCTGAAACGCCTCGGTCCGCTCGGGTCGGGTCGTGTGGGAATCGCCGAAGAAGAGGAGGTCAGGGACATAGAGATTGAATTTAGACTTCAAAGGAGGGATGAAGTAGTTGAACTGCCACATTGCGTTGGCGTCGAAGCCGTGAATCAAGAGCAGCGAAGGCTTAGAGGGGACGTGACTTTTGGGGCCCCAGCAGTGCATGACGGTACCATCGCAGAGATCGGTGGTGGAGGATTTGAGGCCCGCCTTAGTGAAGGAATAGTGATAACAGGAGTCTCTGGAAGCAGTGAAGCCAAAACACTTGGCCATTTCACGTCTCTATCTTCGTTCAAATTATCTAACCCTTGATCACTCAAGTCAAAACACTTTGCTTCTTCTCTAGGAGGAACGAGTGATCCACAAAAACACAATCAACTCGTTTGCAGCAGTGAAAGAAGCGGACAGTTTCATTTCTCTCCCCACCCCTAGTCTAAATGCAGAAAACCAGCAATGATGGATTTGCTAAGACCGACGGCATTACGCGAACCACAGCAGAGAGCGGCGACTAGACACGACGATCATTTTTATCCGACCTGAAATGTGAGCCCGATCTCCAACGCGGCTCCGACCTCGATCATAGATCTAAGCTCGAGCACAGATCCGACCTCAGCGAGTAATCTAACGCTGTGGTCGTCGAATTTGTCGAGTTCCTTTCTGTCTTGCTATTCCGACCAACCAACTTGCTGATTCAAATCTTGAGGGCAGTCTGGCCATCCGACCAAGAATGCGGGATCGTCCTCAAACATGGCTTTGACCTCAAGCTTACATCTATCTGACTTCACGATTTCAATCTCAAGCTTGGGTCCGTCGACTATTAAGCATGGGCTGGTTTATTCATGTAGTTCAATGCCCAATCGGGTTCGTGATGTTTACTGGGAATCTCTTGTTGGTTTGTTGAAGTTGTTCTTTCCATATTTGCTTTACCGACTTTTCTGAGCTTTTCCTTCGATCCGTTGAGCATGGTCTGCTAGAACCTTCCCACTCAAAAGCTGATCGTCTGGTAGTATCTGTTTTAATTCTTGAAAGTTGCGGTTTCTCCATTTGCCGACGTATGGTGTTGGCTCCATCATGTTCACCCGTCTGCATTGACAGGTGGCGTCGTGCCGACCTTGCTTGTTGGAGTTCAGCCAGGCTAGCACTATTCTTTATTAGCAACTTCTTCACTAGGTCGACACACCTTTGGCAGCTCGGGCTTTTTTCAACCTTGATATCCCAACCCACCGACCTCTCGGTGCTCCGATCTACGAACTTTGCCGAAGTCCTCAATCAAAATTTGTGCTCGGCAGAGTTTGAGTTTCTTTCTCAAAGCCTTCCATACTCCTCCTCTCTAATTCATAGCAGATCTGCCCATCTAACTTTTACAACATATGTACTGTTGATCTCACAGTTTCAACAAATATATACATCATCTAAAGTTTCACTTCATCATATCTCAAAGAAAAAGTTAGTAGTAATAAAATTCAATAAATGTTAAAATAAACTATCTAAAATACTATCAAGATATTCTTGAACCAGTTGGATCTTTCTTTTCAGCTAGGTTATTCAGCTGGGTTATTGTAAATCTCCAGCTTTCTTTTCGCATAAGCTTTCATACCTTCATGTGGATCTCAATGGGTGGATTTAGGAACTCCGGTGATGAAAAGATCTCCTTCGTTCCCACAGACGGCGCCATTTTTTGATAAATATTTTTCTCCTCCTACGCCATGATATATGTAACAGCCCGGCCCTCTCACCGGCACTGTTACCGTTCACGGCCCAGGGCTATCCCTCGCCTGGCCTCTTGCCACCTCGGACTTTCCACTGGCGTCGTGAACAGCTCTTAACATCCATTCACCCTCACGGGTTCCTGGCAGGATTTGTCCCCTTGGGTTCTCGCATCGCATCCTTCCCCAAGTGGATTTGGCCCAAATTTCCAAAGATCCACTTGGGGAAGGATGCGATGCGAGAACCCAAGGGGACAAATCCTGCCAGGAACCCGTGAGGGTGAATGGATGTTAAGAGCTGTTCACGACGCCAGTGGAAAGCCCGAGGTGGCAAGAGGCCAGGCGAGGGATAGCCCTGGGCCGTGAACGGTAATAGTGCCGGTGAGAGGGCCGGGCTGTTACATAAAAAGAATTGGAATAATTGGTACTCACTCTCACCAGACTATTCCCTTAAAGTGGGAGGTCAAGGGTTCGAGTAGTGGGGGAGGCGACCTAATTTCCAAAGGGAAATTTGGGCCAAATCCACTTGGGGAAGGATGCGATGCGAGAACCCAAGGGGACAAATCCTGCCAGGAACCCGTGAGGGTGAATGGATGTTAAGAGCTGTTCACGACGCCAGTGGAAAGCCCGAGGTGGCAAGAGGCCAGGCGAGGGATAGCCCAGAGCCGTGAACAGTAACAGTGCCGGTGAGAGGGCCGGGCTGTTACATAAAAAGAATTGGAACAATTGGTACTCACTCTCACCAGACTATTCCCTTAAAGTGGGAGGTCAAGGGTTCGAGTAGTGGGGGAGGCGACCTAATTTCCAAAGGGAAATTTGGGCCAAATCCACTTGGGGAAGGATGCGATGCGAGAACCCAAGGGGACAAATCCTGCCAGGAACCCGTGAGGGTGAATGGATGTTAAGAGCTGTTCATGACGCCAGTGGAAAGCCCGAGGTGGCAATAGGCCAGGCGAGGGATAGCCCTGGGCCGTGAACGGTAACAGTGCCGGTGAGATGGCCAGGCTGTTACAATATAGATCTGGCTTTCTTCTTGGTCCATCATATGGGTCCATCAAATGGGTCTCTCAATGTTCTATTTGATGAAAGGACCTGCAAAATAAGGAAAAACGGTCAGGGGTCTACCGGGGATGCCCCGGTGGAGACCCTCCGACGTTCCAGTTAGATTTTATGAATTAAAGTAGTATATTTAGGCAAGAGTTGCAGAGAGAAAATAAAATGGAGTCCAGGAAGGAGAAAAGAAGCAGATCCCCGGAAAGAGAAGATCCCCCCTTTTACCTGCCCCCTTCCTGCTATTATGCTACCTGTCTATGTCACTCAGGCTCGTACTTACGGACGTGTCAGACCCCCCTCTCCAAGCCAGGCGGCCATTTAATTCTCTCTAGTGCGCATGTGGGTAGGGCTGCAAGGTGTTTGGGCCTACTATTCTCTCCCGCTTCACTTCACTGGGTTGGACTTCTTCTTATTGGATCCGGACTCATGGTGGATCTGGCCCACCCCGCGTGTCCGGGTTGAGATTTGAAACGCTTGGTCGATCTTGCTTAAGGAGGACTTGATAGGTTTTGGGTCATTGTTCTCCTTTTGAGCCCGATCTCGCTCAGGGCAAAGGAAGCCCGGCGATCATCAAGTACTAATAAGACTAATGAACTTTAATTAATAAATACATATTAATTATTATTATTATGATAAAAAGTATATACTTTCAATGGTAATTCATAAATATAGATGTATATTAATTTTATTTAAATTTATTATTATTATTATTATATTTAAATTAAAAATCGCATTCTTTAAAAAAATTGAAAAATTACATATTAATTAGTAAGAATAATAAGATTGGACAAAATAGATAAATGGAAAAGAAATTGATAGGATTCTAACATCACTAAATTAAAATTTATTCCTTTTTAGGAATGTTTGAGATGATTCTAACATCACTAAAGGCCATTGATTTGAGATGATTCTAACATCACTAAATTAAAATTAATTTATTTATATTAATCAAATCAATTGAATAGGATTCTAAGAACATTTTGCCTTACTATTTGAATAGAAAATGAATAAAATTTTACATCCTAATTTGAAAATTGGGATACAAAAAGTGGCTTTTGTTTCCCTTCTCACTAATGGAAGAATTTCAGAAACATGGGTGGGAGTCAAATGTGAACAGAGAGCTCATCCTCTCCCTATTACAAGCTTGTCTGTACCTTTAGGATTCCTACACTGAACTCATATCTCTCAATTATCTTCCCTGGTCTTAAGTGTTGGTATCTGTCCATGGTCCACAAAATCAATCTTGCTCAGTCTCAGACAGCACAACACTTCCTCCGGAAGCTCCTCTGGTTTTTGTGCCTGTTCAAGGTTGTCAAGTTTAAGTTTTTCCAAGAATGTTTTTCAAAGGTTTACATTGCTTCAATAACCCAGCAATAATGATGAACTTGATGAGGTTGACAAGTTACCTGAATGGTTAAACCAAGATCAATAATTCCATTTTTGAGACGATCTCGAAATGAGTCAAGTCCCTTCCTTGATATGTAGCTGAATCTATGAATATCTAGATCAATCTCCAAATAATTTGGGCCCTGCATGTCAGACACTGTCAGTTAGCAGATACCTGGTAAAAATGTCTGTGTGTGGAAAGAATCTGAAGAATTCAAGCATATAAATCAATGGCAGAACTAAATTTGAAGGCAAATGTGTTGCTTCACCGTATAAAATTCATGCTGGGGGCGAGAGAGGACTGGTTTTTCATTGTAAGCATTTACAAGCTTCTTTTCAGCAGAACTTAAATTGAGATCCTCAGGATTCACCAGACCAGCCATTATCTTTAGTCTTTCTCTGAAGGGGACGTTCGATTCTTTCGCAAATCCTTTAACTTTTTCCATCTCATCCTCTATCAGTTTCTGTGAATTAGAAGAAATCGTGAACAAACCTCTGCATAATATAAAGCAAAATACATGCTGCCAAAGCAAATTGAAAATCCAAATTTACCTTGATATTATCCTGACATTGAGGAGAAATCTCTTGTTCAGAAACCTTAAAATACAGTACAAGACTCATTCCTTCTCCATCAGTCTCACCAAGGAACATTGCAGCAGGATAAGTGGGCAACTGCCACAAGACACAACAAGATAAGATGATGCTTGTAAGAAATTTCTCAGCAGCAAATGCACATGAAATTCCAGGAGGAACATATTATAATTACCTGGATATTTACAATGAGAAGAGAAGGGATTTTCCCTTCAACTTTTAGATTAGGAAGCTCAAGGTGCTGTGCAATGTGATGAACCTTTCTAGCGCAGATAAACAAATCAACACCAATGGGAGTATATGGGCTAAAATTTGGAGCAGGGCACTTCCTCTTATCTCTGCATTGTAGATCATTTATACAATTATATCTTTACCTAATCACAGAAACAAACAACAGAATAACTATTTGTGGATATCGGGTAAACATCCAGTCAAAGGATGATTCAATGACATACTTGAAATAGGTCTCGCCACGGAGTTTGAAATTTGAGGGCGGAATCTCACACCAACATCCTGTAATTGACTTCTCTCCTGTGCTACATGGAATTACTAACCCTGCTTTCGGACGATACAGTAATCTTTTTGAAGTACCTGTAAGCATACACAAATAAAATTCTTTGTAATCTAACCTTATTATCATAATCAAAGTACAAGATCAAGTGCCAATATTCTATTCAATGGCTACACCATGGTTTTAAAAAATGACCATTACATAATGGGTTTCGGGGATCCCTATAACAGCCCCCTTATGATCGTTACCATTACATAACAGTCGTCATCGGTCATTGAAAAACTTTATATCTTTTTTTTTTTTTTCCTATCCTCATTTTTATCAGTTTTCACACTTTTTCAACAGTTTTAAAGGTAATATTTTTCATATTCTCTTCCCTTTCTCTTTTAAATTTCAATTTTTTCTGCATATTTTTTATATAAGTTTAAATCCATCATAAACTAGTGCATTTCTAAGTTTACTCCTAAAAGTTAGTTAAACTTCTTGTATTTTAGTTTTTAGTTGTTGTTTCCTTTTTCAAATAAAAATTATGGATTAAAATATTAGTTTTGAGTTAAAATTATATTTTAAACTATTAATTTACTTGATCTATAAAGATCGTGTGGTTTTTCTTATTTTAAACTATATATTGTTTAATTTTAATTAAATAATTGATATTTGATATATTTATATTTATTATACATTTATATATATTATTCTAAATTAAATCTAATCAATATAAATAAATTTTATAAATTGGTTTAAAAAATTTACGTAGAATCAGATAGATCTCTCCATTAACCGAAGATTTCATTGACTATTGACTAAGAAACTTGGTGTAAATTTAAAGGAACTTGGTGTAAATTTGAAGGAACTTATAAGTTGAGTACTTACAGTGTTCACTGTTTTCACCTCCATCACATGATTTCCTCTTAAACGAAAGCCTGAAAACTGCTAATGTCTTTTGCTGTGCTGACGTATTTAAAACCTTTTCATTGAAGCTTATAGTAGGAACTAATCGAGATAAGCCAGATTTTAAGGTATTCTCTTGTGAGTCATGTCTATCCTCTTTTAAACCTTTAACGCTTCCATAATCCAACAATTTCTTCGTTATGTTTTCCTCCGTCTTCCCTGACAGCGATAGTTCATAACCTTGGGTACCAATGACTGCAAACCCCCTGGAGTCCTGTTCATCGTTGCTTACCCCATGCCCAACTCCATCTATTTGCACATAACTTTCGTGGTATTCTTCATATTTACCCATGCCATCCATAAAACATGAAGAACTTTCATACTGAAGCACTTGTCCATTTGCTATACTCCCAATTGTAGAGCCCACCGAGGAAAACCGGTCTGCAGATAAATAATTACACCAGTAAGAATGCATACAGAGAAAAAAGAATACCTCCATTTTGTTTCTTTAAAGTAAATAAATAAAACTGCAAAAATACACAATCTACACATTAAGCTGCTGCTGAAAATGAAGAGTCATATCTTATGGATATAGTTAAGTAGAATTCTGAGTCAAAATTCCACCTCCAAGTATGCTGCTGAACTCATCATCAGAATCAGATTCCAGAATACTGACTGAATCAAACCAAGCTTCCTCTTGGCGAACTCCTGCAACAAAATTTTAAAGTCAATTATTAAGCCTAGCTGTAAAGCTCATGAAGCCAATGGTTAAACTTTTTTGTTCCATTGGTAAACCAATCAAACAGAATAGTTTTCTATTTATGTTTGCATTTTGAGAATGCTTCACTTGGCACCACCCCCTAAAACATGAAGAAACTTGCAAAATCCAAGGACAAAAAATTATTGCCTTTATGCACATACTTCAACTTCGGACAACCATAAAATGAAAGACGTACCATCAAAACCTACTTGACTGAGGTGCCATTGCATCTGCTTGAGATGGTATGTTGAATTGGCGGCCCCAGCAGTTTTACCATTCTCAAAATCCATTTGGACATATTGACTCACAGCAAAGTCTGTCACACATCCTGTATCGCTACTTAACTTATTTTCATCACGAGAACTGGATATCTTCATATGACGTTTGCCGAATCGCCGAACGTGTTTCTTGTGTTTTCTAATTGCTTTTGGTGGAGTGGACACACAACCCCCCATTATGACTTGTTGATTATATAAACCTGTCAACAAGAAAGTATCATCTTTATAAAAGATGCCACCAGCAAAAGACCTTGCAAAACGCAAAGTGAATTGGGATGCTACAGACAATTCCACCAGTTCTTAAATAATCTTAGTTGTTTAGCTAAAATGCTATATGTCACAAGCAGGAGTAAGAAGTAAAGATATGGCCAGATCTATCTGTTGGCATGAGCTGAGAGTCCCTTCACAAAATTTCAACTAGATTGTTAGAAAGGACGCTTAGATGCCATTCGGTTAGCTTCTCCAGCTACATTACCACCTCAGGGAAAAAAATGAAATTTGCTCTCTGCTAAGAACCCGAAACAAATGAATCCTACTAATGAAAGAATACCTATAATGATTATGTTGATTAAAACTTATAAAATTTGATTCTCAGATAAGAACTGAATTTGGTCAAATGACATCTATCAGTAGAAGAATAATTATATGGAGATTGGGCACAATGAATGCAATCATCCAATTTCAAACCAAGGGATAAAAATAAAAGAAAATCAACCAAAGCTCAAATCAATAATATAATATGTTAAAAGTAATTAAGAAATTTAACCCACCAATGTCCATTGGCATTACAATAGCACAATTAAGAAATTTCCTACCGTGATCAGCAGTCTTACAAGAACGATCTATGAAATCTAGAGAACTTGAAAACACAACAAAAGGTAAAAATAAAATAAATTCTTTGGGGGGGGAGATTATCATAACCTTGTCAAAAAGTTCAAAACTAATAAAGGAGAGAGAGAGAGAGAGAGAGAGAGAGAGAGAGAGAGAGAGAGAGAGAGAGAGAGAGATCCTGTGCTCACTGCCAAAGAAACACCTGTTTCAATGTTAAATGAGAAACTGCTATAAGAAAGATGAATAGAATCAAGAGCAAAGGCATGACACAGGGTCCATGTCCAATAAGGTAAACAAGATAGAAACAAAATAGAATGATTCATAAATGGAAAAACTTGTCCATATCATGGTACAATACTATAATGTGAGAAAACGAAATGCATGAGGACGACAACGAAGGAAAAAACAATAACACCTATGAAATTAAACAGAAAGAACTTCATAGAAAACAAGACAGCAAACCGAATAAATAAGAATAATTTAAAATTCAACAAATAAAAAAACATCGTGATCCAAAACGAAATTTATCAAACACAAAATTCTCCAAAAGGGTATAATTTAAGAACGCCATTGTAATTTGAAACAATGAAAAAAGAAGTTCTCGCATAATTCAACATTTAAATGAAAACCCAGATTAACAAAACAACATCTAAACCATGAGAATGAAAGAGCCACCAACCTGAAGAAGAAGATAATAAGGAAATGGCTGCCTGAGGGATCCTCTCTCTGCAAATAAACAAACACCTAAAAGAAACAGAAAGAGGGAGAGATATTAGAAGAAGGGAGGGTGGTGAGACAATGGGAGAATGAGTGGGTCCGACGATGTCGGATCTGGGTACATTAGACAAAGAAAAACAACAGTATGTGTTACCTTTTTTTTCCTGGTTTACGTATAAACTTGGAGCTTTTTATAGGTCTTTTCCTTTCCAATGTGCATTTAAAGAAAAGAACTCTGTTTTTAACTTTAAAAAAATGAGAGAAGAGCAAAAGCCTCTGCTTCTTCTCATTATATTTTGATTTTTGACCCCTCGAATTTAGCTTTCTTCTTGTCCTAAATTTCGCTGGCGCCTTATAACACAGAAAGAGAGTCATTTTCTGCTGTGGTTGAATCGTCTGTTACAATGGTGGATTGTCGCATTTCCAAAGCTCTCCGTGTCCTAACGGATTTTTGGGCCTGGATTCCTCATCTGTCCTTATTTGACACGAGGCGTTATGATATTGGATGAGCGTGGGAATGTGCATGTGTACTCGATCACAATGGTTGTCCGTAATATACTTTGTTAAAGATTAAATAGTTGATTATTTTCTAATCCCTAATTTCTATAAGTGAAAATAAAAATACTAATTTCTTTTTTTTTTATTTTGAATTGTATGATGGTAAGTATATTGCAAGAGAGTTTTATTTGTATGAATGATTATTTATCGTTTTCTTTGTAATAAAAAAGCAGACCATTTACCTTAGATTGGACCCTTTGTGTTTTGTATTTTAGAGAATGAGTTGAAGGAAATTGAAATGAAAAGAAAATCATAGTTGGTGTCGCCATCGATATATATAAATATAAATATATAATTATTATTTCACAGCTGAATCCAGCTGCTTTCGCACTTTGCGAGTTGCGTTGCGTAGCGTTTCTTTCTTTCTTACACTTGCCTTTTTCTTTTTCCGTAAATGAATTTTCATAAACCCAACAAAGCTAATATAAACATGCAAGTAATTTAACTGCATCAAAAAGAAAAACTTACTTTTCCATGCTTAAGACGCTAGAACATCAAATTATAAATATAAAAAATATAAAAATATATATATTAACTAATAATTATGAAACCCTAATTCTTGATTGAGGAAATATTAAAAACCTCCGTTCTTAGAAAGTAAAACTTTTAGTATTTCATGCGGTTAAAGAGTTTAACAATAAAAATAATTTGTGAGTATCTAATTAAAACTTCATCTTGCATGAACAGAGAATTCATTATTGTCTCTACTGTCCTATCAAAAAGTTTAGAGAAATCAAAATAGGAGAGCATGCTTATTATTTAAATATTTTCGGCCGTTATTCATTTTGCACTTGGTCAATTTGACTTTTGAAAAAATTAAAGAAAAATTATTGATTGAATAAATAAAATTTTAATAAAAAGTTAAAAAAAATCTATTAAATTATTCCAATAAAATAATATATATTTTTAAGGAATTTTAAATTTTATCTAAATTAACTCATAAATTTTTTAGTTATACTAAAAATATCAATTGAAAATATATAAATATTATTTTTATATAACAATAAAATATTAAGTTTGACAATTTAAATGCTTAAAATTTATTTATTATTTAAAAATATTGTATGCAGATATAAAAAACAATATTTTATTTTTATAAAAATAAAAAAGTATTCTTAAAATATGAAAATGTATATCACTATTAAAAATATGTATAAAATATTTTAATTTTTATTGAAAATTAGGCCTATTTAAAATGAAAAAAAAAATCAACTCGGTCAATGAAATGGTTATATATAACTCAATTAATTTTTGTGGCAGCATGGGGCTTCGTAGGTCTTGAATTTGATCAATGATTCGGGTTGACTTTTTCATTCTTCTAATTTTATTTCAGATTTCGAAAATTAGAAAATATGTGAAAATTATTTTAAAAATTTATTTTAAGAAATATTTTATATTAATCAACTATTTTTTAGAAGCATAAAAAGCAAGTGAAAATAAAATTTGTAATTTGTTAGATTTATAATATAAATTTTTAAGTAAATATTTTTTTATTTAAAATTTTAGAAATTAATATAATGTTAGTAATGTAGCAGTTTGAATAAAATAAAAAGAGAGGATTTTGTGGCGAAAGTACTTCCATGAAAAGGACAATCTGTTCACATGGAAGAGCACTAGCACGCACGTGCGAGCCCCCATGCACAAACAGAATCGCACTAATTATCGTGTCAGTAGTTAGTGGAGGCACACCATTAGCCTAATTAATTAATTACCTTGCTTTGCAATAATAATAATAATAATATGCACATCATTAATTGTATAATTTTATTGGTCGATCCTATTTTTGTATTTTTCTTTAATTTTGAACAAATAATTACAACTATTGTAATCATACTTTTTTTTTTCTTAAATTTAATATTAATTAAAATGATATGTATATTTCATTCGTTTTAAAATTTTTATTTATTTTTTTATATATTAAAAAATATAAAATTTTTAATTATATCTATTCTAATTTTAAATTATATATTATAATTTCATTTAACAACGCCCAAATATGGAGTAAAAAAATGCAATACAAGATTAAAGGGATTGTATTCGGTTTAAATTGAAATAATCAATCAAATCGAATCGAATTAATTTAAAATTTTAATTTAATTTTTTATTTATTTAAGTTCAATTTAATTTTTAATTTTAAAATTTTAATTATTTTAGTTCGATTCAGTTTTGATTTGAAAAAAATTGAAAAAATTGAATCTAATATATTAATGATAATAGTATATTATTTTTAATAATATAAAAAAATTAAATCATATTAAAATTAAAATATTTCAATTAAATTTTGAAATATTAAAAGTAAAGTGTAAAAAATAAAAAATTTATTAAAAATTTAAATTATTAAACTGAATTAAATTAAATTGAATCAAAATGGTTCGATTTGATTTAATTCTCGATTAAAATCAATTCAATTTAATTTTTATAAATACTAAAATTCTAATTTTTAATTTATTGGATTTAATTAAATTTAACCGATGAAAATGATTGCCTTATTATGATTAAAGAGGAAATAATGATTGTATTAGATAGTGTATAGGAGCATTATGACTACATACTCTTCACCAAATAAAAAGGATAAAGCTTTGTTTTGAAAAAAAAAAAAAAAAAAAAAAAGGATAAAGCTAAACACATCCATAATTTCTGACAGAAGGAATGTAATTTGGAATTTTAAATGTAGGTATTTTTCAGTCCTGTTTTGATGTCGTTTTCTCCTTTTACTTTATGTTAGTCGTATGATAAAGAGAATCAAAATCACAAAAAGAGAAGGCATATCCTCAATGCTCCATCAAATCATATACATATCTTCTCTTGCTTTCTTATGATAAAATTAATTAATATTTATATACTCATGTTCTAAAAAATTAGAGTTACTTATTTTTTAAAAAATAAAAATATATTTCATATAATTACAACAATAAATTTTATATTATTATTTTAATATATTTACTGCTCATCATTTCTTTTTATTTCGAATTATTTGCATTATAAAAAAAGAGATTATTTGATTTGATTCATAAAATAACGACTGAGATTTTAGAATTTAATTTTCTGTCAATAAAAGGTTTTATATGCTGACGATAGTATTTTGGAGAGTTACCGTTATATTCAATAATCACTCTTTCTTCGGCTAGTGTGGCTAAAAGCTCCTCTCCATCGCCTCCTTAAATTTTTTTTTTTTTTTTTTTGTAAAGCTGGAATATTTTAATCTTCAACACTAATTATTTCTTATTTTCGACGTCTCTTGAAATTCAATCTAAGTTTCTTCCAGAATAATTTAGTGGTGAGGTCATATGGTGGTTGCTCTGCATGTATTGGCTCATCACTTTTAAATTAGTAAGGGTTATTGGTTTGATTTGATTTGATCTAATATGAGCTGGTTGAATTATGATTTCTTTAGATTTGCTATGGATCTCAACTACTACTTACCTGTACTTTGCCTTTAAAGTACACTTTTTTTGCATTCTAATTGAAAAAAAAAAAAATCAAAGTCTATATTTTGGGATGGGAAGTTAATCAATTTAATTTATTTTTTAAATAAAAAAATTATTTTGGCAAGGGATGTAAATGCATCTGGAGAATCACCTCTGGCCTTCTCTCTATTTATTTTAAAGCAAAATAAAAGAATCGGGCAATTGGACCTAGTAAATGTAGGCCTAATAGGACATAGCCCATAGGGCCGTAATTGAAATGTTTGCATTTTAGATACAATCCTCACATAACTTAATTCTCTCAAACTATAGCTTAATACCTTATTAGGCAATTTGGCAAACTAGAATCTATCAGGCAGTTATCCAATTTAGAGGTTCAGAATTTTGGAAAAAAGCATTCAAGTAAATACAAAAAGTCTTGACTTTTAATTTCTTGGTATCTTGAACATAGCCATGGCTGTTTTTGCCTCAAAACGATTGGGAAACAGTAAATTCCCTTTTCCAATTTCTCTATCCACTCTAATGATCCTGCCAATTGAACATGTAAAAACACAACTGAAGTTGCTATAGTCCATAACTGGTATTAGAGAACTAGAATTTTCCCCATTTCTATGTACAATTGAAGAGTGATTTTTCCTGATCCTCAAAAACCCATATCAAAGAAGCTCATCTAAACTTTGTAAACTACCAGAAATTCTCCTATCCTCTTTCACAATCTCAATTTGAACCCGATCTGATTCATAGCTCTTGACGATCAAGCAACAAGCAATTGTGTCAAGCACTATAAGAAGAGAAAACATAATGGAAATTAACCATCCTTCCACAATCATGGACGCATTAGCCCTTCTTGAGAGATGATAAGCCCTTATAACTCTGTACTGAAACAGAGATTCAATAGCAACAAATCCCAGATTGATGGGAAGAGCCAACAACAAGGCCATTGAATTTGCTCCCTGCTTAACCAGCCACGCCCTGTGTATAGCCCTGTACCCACTGCAATCATCCATCCCTGCTACAACCAAAGCTAAGTTGCCAATGATCATGGCATTCGTCAAGACCATATAGAGGACAACTCCAGCTGCCAGCACAAACAGAGGACTTTTTGATGATAACCCATAAATTTTTTCTACAAAATTGGAAGCAACAACAAGAAGAAGGAAAAGACTTGTATTGCAAAGATATGTTGAAACAAGAGGCTTGTAAAGTGATGAAACAGCAGGTTTATGTTGATCATGGCTATGTAGATTTTTTATTATGGATGCTTTTGCGACCACAAGAGAGGACAGAGCAAAAGGGAGACTGATAACATAGCTGAATATCACTTGAGAAAAATTCAGATCAAGAAGAGAAATTCTTGTAAGAGGGAAAATTGATTTGGTTTGTGAACAAGATTGAAACAAGAGAACTGAAGCTGAGAAGGGAAGCAAAAGGATTACTGGGTTGGTGATGTAATAGTGAAAATCTTTCAGTAAAACAAAGATTGATCTTCTAATAATTTTTGCAGCCCTCTCCATGAGAACAGAAGATCTGCTGCTTCTGTTCCTTTGCCTTGGAGAAGAGAGATTTAAGCAAGTGAAGACAAATAAAGAGATAAGAGATGAACAAGGCTTTAAGATTTTATTATTGATGGTTAGGTTGAAATTTACCAATCTCTATTCAACTAACGGAACCAACACTAACTGCCAATCAAGGAGTGATGGTTTTAGACAGAATTAGAGCAGGAATGGAGTCTAAGCTTTTTATGGTTAGCTTAGATAGCAAATGGGGGCAGAGATAATATCAAATAGTTTATGGTAATTTAGGTGAGATTAAGTATTGGATTGCTATTATAGAAACTGTGATCTTATCTAACCTTCCAAATGTGCTTTTTTTTTTTTTTTTTTTCCTTTGTGGGTGATACGTTACCTGCACGAGAAAATGGATTTAATTATGGTGGGAATATTATCATCTTTCCATTGAAGCTCTCTCTATCCATACATGGGATAAGGTTAAACCATATCCAAAAAGGGAATACTCTATAGAAGGAAGTAAAGTAAAGTGAGTTCTTCTTCTGAAATAAAAAGAAAAAGCTTTTCTTAAAAATGATATTGTAAAATAACGTTTTTCATGATTTTTAAATTTTAATATTTTTTATTATTTGTGAGGAAAAAAAATAATTTTTAAATGTATTTGAAGGATTTTTTAGAAAAACTTTCAAAAATGTTAAAATTAAAAAACTTCATCCTTTCAATGCATATTCAAAGTTTTTTAATTTTGAAAATCTTTTTATTACTTAAAAGAAAAAAACCTTTCTCAAACAAAGATAAGGATTAGACAATGTTTGCAGATGAAGGCTTTCACCTTCTAGAACGGCTACAAGATGGGCTATGCACAGGCCTGAAGCCCAGGAATTTTGAAGGCTTTGTTGGTTTTAAGTTGCTAGATTTTTCACTCCCTCCCTCCTCGCGTTTTTTCCACCTTTTTTTATTTCAGGTGTCTAGAAATGATCATGGTTCGATTCCAACTCAAATCGACTTGCAGCAAAGCTAATTTTAAAAAAAAAATATTAATTAGTTTGTGTATTTTTAGTTCTTTACTCAAAGATATTACTTTTATAGAGACGATGGTTCAAGGTTTAAGAAATAACAAATTTATATGGTTGTGTTTAAGTTAATGGTTGAAATATTAGAGAGATTAAAGAATAAGTAAAAATAAAATAAAATATTTAATATATTTTAAAATGAAAAAAAAATTGAATAATTAATTTCATTTAAATGAGTGAAATTAATCATAACTTTTACTAATAGCATCACTATTTTCATTTAGGCTATTATCTGTTATCTCAATTTACCTCTAAACGTTTACACTAAAGTAGAGATTACCATTAAATTATGTACTTTATTAAATAAATAATTATAAAAATTAAATTAAAATATGTGAAAAATAATTAAATAAAAAATATGTCATTTTTTAGTCTTAATTCAATAAAAAAGTAAATTATTGAGAAGGAAAAAATTAAATGAAAAATTTTTTTAGACTTAAATTAAATGCACTTTGTGCCAATATTTTTTATTTAGTTTTTATTTTATTTATTTCTAAATATATATGAGAGTAACATTTATAAATAATTATAATATTTAAGATAGGAATGAATTATAAACCAAAATTTTATTATTAAAATTAAAAATATATAGATTTAGTTATTTATTTTATAAAATTTTAAAAATTAAAATATAATTTATTTAAATTAAAAATTATTTTTAATTAATTTTAAAATACCACATTAGTTTTTATTGATGTAGTGGAGCCTATATAATTATTTTTTATTATAAATTAAATTATATAACCTTACTTAAAAAAATAAAATCATAGAATTATTTTTTTTGTTTTATTAAAATTAACTTCTTAGATTTTATTTTTAAATAAAATTAAGATATTAATGTAATTTTATAAAATCAACACAAGTTGATTAAAATTTTATTAGACTTAAGAAGATTAGTGTTATAAAATATATAAATATTTAATTGAATAATTCAAATATCGAAACTAATTAATTAATTTAATAAATACAAAAATCTGACAGTAACTTACTAATAATAATAAAAAAAAAATCTCCCGAGGCCAAGATTAAGAAATCCGAAAAGCGAATTCTGTGGCAAGAGGACAACACTGTCATTAAATAGCAACACGAGGGTAGAAATTTAAATTAAAAAATAAATAAACAAATGAAAAATCTATCGTCTTCTGAGAGGAGGGAGAGAGAAATTAACTCCTTGCGTTTTAAGATAATCGAAGGGTCTCTGTAATTTTTCTCTCTCTACCGTTCCCTTCTTTTCGAGCTCCATTGTTGTCTCTTTGGCCCACTGATTCTCCGTTTCTCGGTAAGTCCGTATCTGTTTATAGGCTGCATGCTTGAGTGGCTTAATGAATGTGTTTAGATCTGTGGAAGCTAGGTTGTACACAGATTATTGAATTTCGATTAAGTTTTTGAGGAATTGAGTTTTTTTTTTTTTTTTGTTCCTTAATCAAAGCCTAATCGGGTTTGGTTCCTTTAAATTTCGATTTGCTTGTGCTGTGTATTCTCCTTATTAGAGTTCTCTTTTTCTGGGTTGTTATTTTACTTTTTATGTAAAGCTTTTGAAGCTAAGGGTGGTTTAAACTTGGGCTGGAAATATGTACTTTTGAGAGATTGGTTGTATGGAGGAGGCATGGAGCTGAAGTGCTACATTAAGTTTTGATAGGAGTGTTTTAGATTACCTGTCTTGCCTACATATGTGAATCTGAGGCATTTGATGAAACAGATGGATTTTTTTTTCTTCAGCCAAGTAGTTCTCTGAACTGGTTGGAATGGAGGAAATGGGTCCATATGATAGCCAAGTCTAATTAGTTTGGGATTAAAGCTTAGCTGACTGAGTTTATAAATTGTCAAATTTAATGCTCCGTCTGATACTGTATTTTGGTTTCTGAATTATTTGTGCATACTGTTCTTTAGTAACCATGTCTACTTAAATGCTTTCATGGATATAATTATAAGTGAAGCATGAACTTCATGAAAGATGTCTGCTCGTACTTATTAATGACTATACACTCTACTCTTGATGTTTTGTCTATCCTCTTTATGATTGGAACATGTGTGGAGGAGGATCTGAATTCCTAGAAGTACTGTGATTTTTTGTTTGACTAGCAAATAAATCCTTTGAGGTGCACAAGATGGTGTAATGCAACTCAAGGGTACTCCAAGAATAATGTTTATGCATGGGCACAATATTTTATCGTAAACTGAGTGCTGCTAAAATTGTCTTATCTGTTTTTAGAATGTAGTTTCGAGAATGCAATTCTGTTATTGGTTGATGTATATACATTGTCCTTTTAAATTTCTACCAGCCATTGGGATGACATTTATCCATGGAGATTATGTTATTATTTCTATAAGTTAAACTTCTTAGTTTCAAAATTTTATTGGGACAATGCTTATCTGAAGTGGTTTGCTGTGACCCTTCCATCAAAATTCTACTTCTTTACTCATTACACAATATTTGTTCAAGTATAGACATCACTGTCAAGTTTATATGATTGCTACATTTTTCATTAGAGTTCTATTTTATTCTATAGTTTTCATCCTTTTGTGATAGGAAAATGGATGGGTCAACTCACAGAAGTAGCAGTAGTGTTGATGTTTTTTTACCAAATTACAAGCTTGGTAAGACTCTTGGAATTGGTTCCTTTGGTAAGGTGAAAATTGCAGAGCATGCATTGACTGGCCATAAAGTTGCCATCAAGATACTTAATCGTCGCAAGATAAAGAACATGGAGATGGAAGAAAAAGGTAAGAATTGCGCATGATTTTTTCTCTCTCTCTCTCTCTCTCTCCCTCCCCCACCCCCCGCCCTTCTCTCCTTTCAACTCCCAATTCTTACAATTATGCGTGATTAGATCAAGCGATATCATGTCAGTTGAAGATATATGATTTATTTTCTGTTTTCCTGCAGTGATGGATGCTTCTGATTTTTGTGCAAGTGTAGTTAATTATAAAGAAAAACATTTATGCTATTGGGTAAAGGTTGAAATATGGAGTCCTGTGTTAAAACAATATGGATCTATATTTTGACTTATTAACCCATTCCTTTAGCAGCTTTAGTAAGAAACTTGTCTATTTTTGGGTACCTTTATGGTTCACAGTTTATTGAAATTTCATCATTTGCATAGTTGGTTTTGTTTGTTTATTAGATGCTGATATGATATTTGACTCTATTTCCTTTTTTCTTTGGCAGTGAGAAGAGAAATCAAAATCCTGAGGTTGTTTATGCATCCTCACATTATAAGACTATATGAGGTTATAGAAACACCAACTGATATTTATGTTGTAATGGAGTATGTGAAGTCCGGAGAGCTCTTTGATTATATTGTGGAGAAGGGTAGGCTACAGGAAGATGAGGCACGCAATTTCTTCCAGCAGGTATGATTGGCTACTAAGATGCATTGAGTTTAGTCCATAGTTATATTCATTTTCTCAATTCAGTTTCTGGGCCAAATTTCTTTTTGGATGCAGATAATATCTGGTGTGGAATACTGCCACAGGAATATGGTTGTTCATAGAGACCTTAAGCCTGAGAATTTGCTTTTGGATTCTAAATGCAATGTGAAGATAGCGGATTTTGGATTGAGTAATATAATGCGAGATGGTCATTTTCTAAAGACAAGCTGTGGAAGCCCAAATTATGCTGCCCCAGAGGTGTGGATTTATGGTATTAATTTAAGTTGGAATGCTCAACTTTAAAACTGAATTTATCTTTATTCTATGATCTTAATTCCAAGGTTTTCTTATTCTTTCTGTAGGTTATCTCTGGGAAACTGTATGCTGGACCTGAAGTGGATGTATGGAGCTGTGGGGTTATTTTGTATGCTCTTCTCTGTGGTACCCTTCCTTTTGATGATGAAAACATTCCCAACCTCTTTAAGAAAATCAAGGTATTGGGGATTTATTTTGATCTGAATGTTCAGATGTCTAATGAGCTTACTTTCTGGGTACACCTAACTGCTGTTATGGAATTACTGGAGTTCATTCTTTTCCTGAGTTCCTTGTCTTTTGTTTCTTCTAAATTGACTATCTTGTTTGAGTGCTAAACTTAAAATACAATCATATTAGCTTTTTGGCTGCTTAAAATTTCCCCACCTGAAAATCATGGGCATTAGAAATGTAAAAAATAAATGCATTGAGGCAAAGTTACTATGAACCAATGCAGGTTTTGTCTTAATTTTTCAAAGTTGGTGCAGGATTAGAAATCACATTAGTGACATTCATACTGTTTTCCTAGTATTGGAGTGTCCAAATTCAAGCAACCAAGATATGAGCCTGCCATGATATAGCACACACCTTTACTGCCTGGTTGCACTGTTGTATCTAATCAACAAATTTGCAGGAATGAGATGTTCAAGTTATCTTCTTATTCAATCTTTCCATAAAGGATAAGGATCATTGTTTGCTTTTCTCATTTAATTAAGATTTTCCTACAATTATAAGGATTATTTCAATTGTCTTTGATGGTCAGGATTGTATTGGTGCATCTGTCTTTCTCTTCTCTCCCTTGTATTTTGGCTCTGTAGTTTCTAATTCAAACCTGGGTTTTTTAAATCATATTTTTACTTGCTATGCATTAAACTTATCTTGCTTATCCTGCATAACATTTGTCCTTTAGGGTGGAATATATACACTTCCCAGCCATTTATCACCTGGTGCTAGAGATTTGATCCCAAGGATGCTTGTTGTTGATCCAATGAAGCGAATGACAATCCCAGAAATCCGTCAGCACCCATGGTTTCAAGCTCGTCTTCCTCGTTATTTAGCTGTTCCTCCACCAGATACAACACAACAAGCTAAAAAGGTTGGGAAACTTTTTGAGTGCATGACTAAATCCTAGTCAATGATTAATGATTCTTTGATTTTGTTTCTTTTAAAATTAGTATTAGTTGCATTTTCTTTCTGTGAGAAGGAAAATAGTGTGGACTTTGCTGCTTCATGCTTTGGTATTTATGATATGGAACCTAATTCATTTAAATAAAAATATTGTTCATGTCCTTGTGATCTTATGGAGCAGTTTAGAATGAGATATTTGCATTGACATCCTTCTTCATTTGTAGCCTCTATAATAAATTAATAATTAGTCTGGGTACAATTGATTATTGTACTTCCTTCAGACCTCTTTGTTTTAGGAGTAATAGCTAGAATCTCCTAATCACTTTCATTCTGCTACTATACTAAAAGCTAGAAACTTATAATCATTTTCATTCTACTAATTATGGAAATTGCTTGATTCTCGGCACAAATGAACAAATTCCATGGAACATGTTTTCTTATCATTTCACTGAAAAGGCTCGACATTTTTGTGCCATTACTGGTGTTTACCCAACTGAAGCCTAAGCCTACAAGTGTATGAAAATCCATAACTAATTCAGGTCTTAAATAAAAAAAGAGCTTTTTTTCAAAGAAGATTACTTATCTAATTTCTGTAGCAGGTTCAAGTGGAAATAATTGAAATCCTCGAGGCTAGGCGATAAATAAATAATAGAAAGTGGAGAGGACACGGACAACGCATAGGTCTTGGATTATATTTCTGAAATCTGCCATTAAAGAACATTGAAATAACTTTTACAAACTGCTAAACCCTTGAATGTATTAGGGCTGCAGGTTTTCTGTAAAAACTAATTTGCTCAAACCATTACAAAAATGCAAAATGAAATAGGCTCAGCCTCTCTTCAAACCCGTTTTACGTATTCTAATTTTCATATATGATAAATCCCTAAAATAAGCATAAGATAAAGAAAATCTATCTTCTTTGTACTCCTTTCATGTTGAATATTATCTTTGATTTAGGCTACTTATGCCATTGTGCATTTGGTCTATTTACGTATTTTACTAGTGTTTGGTAATGCATGGATTATGTGTTTTATTACATTGTAAATTTAGGGAGTCGAATTCCTTCAGGACTACGCAAGCTGCTTACTTAACTATTAACTGTCCTTTCTTCAGATTGATGAAGAAATTCTCCAGGAAGTGGTGAAGATGGGATTTGACAGAAACCAACTTATTGAATCTCTTCGCAACAGAATTCAAAATGATGTAGGTTCTCATTTTAACTCTGCTATTGGTTTTTAATCTATCTTTTTATCTATAGTAACTGAAATTTGTTGTATTATTCTCAATGAATACAGGCTACTGTTGCATACTATTTGTTATTGGACAATCGATTTCGTGTTGCCAATGGCTATCTTGGGGCTGAGTTTCAAGAGACAATGGTATGTTTCCCCCCTAAGTTTACCGTGGTGAACAAGATCTTGTCAAGATTGTACCTTTTTTAAGTAGAAACTAGAAAAAATTTAGTTGGATAATGGATTTGGAAATTAACTTGCTTAGAACTTCTAAGTTTGTGAATGTAACAGCCCTAGCTTGCTTGGCTCAAAATGGCTAGCCCAAGTTACATCTAGTAGCTGGGCTTGGGCTATTTAAACTACTCTACCTTTTCTTTTCAAAGGCACGGACAGAGTGTTACATACAGCATCATGCCAATTGCCATCTATATCTGATGTTAGTGACTATATCTTCTTGCATTTTATTTCTGTTGATCTACAATTCATCTTCTTATTTTCTCTAGGATTGTGGTTTCAACCATATGCATCCAAATGATCCTACTTCTCCGGCTGCTGGGCATCGCTTCCCAGGATATATGGATTATCAAGGAACCGGTTTAAAAGCACAGTTCCCAGTTGATAGGAAATGGGCTCTTGGGCTTCAGGTTAAGTTTCTGTGCTTTTAAGATTAGGGAAGGTTTCTGAGAGCCAGATTTCACCATGCAACAAAATATTTGTTTATACAAATAAATAGGTTGTGATGTTTTGGTGTGCTTAAGAAGTCAGGTTTTCTATCTAATGTGATGCTTGGGTGAGAAAATATGATATGATTAATAAATTGGGATAAACTTTTTCTGTCCATAATTGTTGAGTTCTACTTTATTACACGTCTATATGATTAAAAAAATGGAAAATTTACTACTTAGTTCCTGTAGTATGAGGAAATTCACTAGCTAGTCCCTTAATTTTGAAAAATACATTAAAACATCTCTAATGTTTTAAAAAATTTACTGGTTAGTCCTTACGTTAGTTTTTACTGTTAAGTATTTTACTATTTAGTCCTTATAATTTGAAAAAATTTATTTGTTGGTTCCTCAATCTTGTAAGAAGCCCACTAAGTAGTTCTCTTTATTGAGAGTATTTTAAACTTTTTTGCAATATTTAACAGTTAAAATTAACGGAGTGATTAATTAGTAGACTTTTTAAAATGCCAAGAACGCTTTAATGTATTTTTCAAATAGGGACTACTAGTAATTTTCCCTTAATAAATTGGGATAAACTTTTTCTGTCCATAACTGTTGAGTTCTACATTATTACAAGTAGGCAGCAGCATTTGTAGTTTGGTGGAGTGAAGGGCTTATATTTTACTCATTTTTGTTTAAAAATAGTGAATCATATTTGTTATGTTCAATTTGACAGTCACGAGCCCATCCTCGTGAAATAATGACAGAAGTCCTCAAAGCCCTGCAAGAACTTAACGTGTGTTGGAAGAAAATTGGTCACTATAACATGAAGTGCAGGTGGATTCCAGGCATTCCTGGTCAGCATGAAGGCATGGTTAATGACCCTGTGCATAATAATCATTTCTTTGGGGATGAATCCACCATTATTGAGAACGATGGAGTCATTAAGGCACCAAATGTAGTGAAGTTTGAAGTGCAGGTAATATACATGTATTATTGTGTTGTTTATTGCTGTTCTGCGGCACAACTTGGAATTCAAATGAAAAATGTGTGACAAGTTGGGGATTTCTGCGTGGACGTGTATATGTTATATTTTTTGTTGGTGGGTGTATATAAGAGAAAATTAAGAACCTTTAGATTGTTCAGAGCTTATAAAGGATCAACTTTCAATCATTGGTTAGAGTGATTTTGCAAGCATGAAGCTGATGTGTATAACGTATGTTTATGCATGTTCTTGGCAGCTTTACAAAACTCGGGAGGAGAAATACCTGCTCGACTTACAAAGGGTACAGGGACCCCAGTTTCTGTTCTTGGATCTTTGTGCAGCCTTTCTTGCACAACTCCGAGTCCTTTAGAATGAGAAACGGTAGGCTCTTTCTCTGGACCACGGACCTCTCATTATGCCTGTGAATAAGAAACCACGGTGTAAATAACTCTGTTGTTAAATTTGACTTACGATTACTGTTTTAATTTTTCCCTCAATTTTAAATGGGCAATTGTTAGGTAAAAGCTGACTTCCAGCACACAAGTTGGCTAAGTTACCATTAATCCTTTTTGACAGTCTGTTATGTCTTTCAGTAGGATCTCTTTTCATTTTAAAGGGGAATTTTATAATTTCTAAAGAGAGGATTAACCTCTTCTTCCATTGGCTCTTGCCTTTTAGCATGTAATTATTTCTGCAGTGTGTTTGTAATCATATATTCTTGATTGGTCTGTGTTGTGTCGAGTCTGATTTTGAAGTATATGTAAACTACATTTTGGTTCCTGTAATTTAGTGAAATATACATGTTAGTTTCTATATTTTGTAGTTTTAAAAATTAATAAATTAGTCCTAATGCTGAGAAATGCAGTTGAGTGTTTTTTATAAAATTGATCTATAATTTAATTTCTATGATTTCATAAATCTTAAGAAATTACTCCCTATAAAATATACATACTATAAGTTATCATTAAATAAAGGGCAAGTTATTATGAGGTTTTGGTTTTTGTTAAAAGTAATTCTTAATCTTTATATTTTAATCACTCTAAGTAACATGTTTATGTAAAATCAAAATTTTTAGCTTTTCTGTGATAAAAAATATTAATAATATAAATTTTGCTTGATAGAAGAATTAAATAATTTAATTTTATAAAACAAATTGAGTGATTAAAGATATGGGCTAAATAGTTAATTGAAGCAAAATTTAGGAACTTGTTTACAATGATTATATATGAATAAGCAATTTTCTTTTAATGAAAATCTCATATATCATTTCCAAAAGGTGGTAATAATAAAATAATATCAACTCCTATGACAGCCTAGTATTTTGTGTAAGTGGCGGTACTGGAATTTTCTTTTCCCCAAAATGGGGTTCTTGTATATGAAAAATAACTTTTTTTTTAAAAAAATTCAAATAATTATTATTTGTCTTCTTTTGAATCTTAAATCATATATTCTTTAAATTTCTCCTAAGTTAAACAGAAAAAAAACATAGAAATGATTTCTAATTAGAAGAAAAATAAATCATTGTGTAAATCTCTAATTTTCTATAATCTAAGATCTATAAATTTTTTTTATAGAATATTAGGTATTATTTTATTCAAAGGAGATGCATGAATCAATGTCTATGTAAAGAGATATGCCATATAATTTTCCCTTTTCACAAAAAAACGAATTATTTAAGAATAACATGCATGAATATTTAAGAATAGGAAGATGGTGAAAATCAAACTTGAAATTCACATATTTTTACACTAAAGATAATAATTCTGAATGAAAATAAAGAATCTTTAACTAAGATCAAGTAGTTGTGTATGGTTTCAGCTATATCGTGATGGTAAATCATGTATGGATGTTTCTCAACATTTACATATATATAACTAAAGATTAGAATTGCCTGATATCGATTCAACTATGTGTGGTTGACTTGTGAATCTCAGAGTATGAAATTAGTTAACAAAGCATATTGGTGGAAGATCAAGGGAATTCCAAAGCGACAATTCACCATCATTGCTCAAAGAAGATGATGAAGCAGAAGCCTCCATTTTAATTGAGGAGCTTTGTGAGTTCTCCTGTTTCTTCTCCATTACTTCCAAATTCTCTTCTTTTGCTTTCCTCTCCTTCTCTTTGATCTTGCCACATGCGTCTCGAAGATTGGTCAATTGAGCAGACCTTTCTCTTCCCTTCACATTTCCTGATTCGAGCTTCAACCTTATGCACTCAGGAATCCCATTGAAGGCATAAAGAGAAGCAGAGAATTTTCTTTCATATTTCATCCTCTTCATGGCTGCTCTAAGCATTGAACACTCATCTCCAAAGGTCACTGGCTCCACTGGCTCATCAATCTCTTCTGCAATTTCGAAAGGAGAGTAGTAACAAGATGATTCAACATCATCAACAAAATGGAAATCTAAGGCACCCATATCGATCCCTTCTCCTTCGTCTTCTTCCTCATCTTCTTCGCCTTCATCTTCTGAGTTGTTAACATTAAAGCTACAAGACTCTGCTATATCATGCCAGTTACAGTACTCAAAATCCAATTCTCTCCCTCCATTATCTTCTTTCTCAGTTAAACATGGCTCGAGACTTCTTTCCATGTAATCAACAGCACTTGAACTAGTAGTATTAATGTTATCGTTGCTGCAAGTGGTGTAATCTTCAGGATCATTGAGGAAATCAGTGAATTGGGTGTCTGAAAAATCTGCTGTTTCTTCTCTATATTCTTCCACTTCTTGCAGTTCTTGCAGATTGATGGGAAGAGAAGGGGGCACAGAAGGGGGACTAGCTTTGAGCCTTTGGAGAAGAAGATTCGTAATCTTTGAAGGGAGAGCTGGAGTTGTTGAAGAAGATGAAGAACAAGGCCAGAAATTTGTTCTTGTATTGGCACCACGAAGCAAACAAGCAGCTTCATCATAAGCTCTTGCTGCTTCCTCAGCAGTATCAAAGGTACCTAACCGCACCCGTATTTTTTGAATGGTGTCCTTAATCTCAGCAACCCATCTGCCTGAAGGCCTTTGCCGGACACCGACAAATCGCTTCCTAACTCTCCTGACACCTCCTAGTGCACCTTCCTTGACCATCTCATCCCAGGCCACGGTTGCTTCAGTAGAGTTTTTGTCCTCCACAGCTTCACCACCACCCTTTCTCTTCCGACCCATATCTTCCTTAGTTAGTTGTTTTAGCAGAGTCTTGTGGGTTGTGGGCAAGGAAATAGATGGCAGTTGGTGGTTTAGTTGCTATGGTTTCCTTCCATGGAAGGTGGTGTATTTATATGAAGGGACATAGACCCTGTCAAAGGAGAAGGAGAGCTGAAAGGGTCTGATTACTTGTTACCATCTCTTTGTTATTTATAATGACATAATTACTTATAATTATTACTCATAAATCATAATTGAAACAATTATATATAAGTATTGTGTGATAATTACGTGAAAGAATAAAATAAAGGCTGAATAGTCTCCTTCTTGATTAAGGCAAGTAGGAAGTAATCAATGCCCATTCTTGCTCCTCCACGTGGAGGTCTTATAGTTAATGAATAGTCTCCTTCTCAAGACAAATAAAGTAGTATTTGTGATAATAATGACCGAGTTGGCATGAATTCATAATTAGATTTCATCATATAAAGCTATTAAGAGCTAAGTATATATTTGCATCCAATACAAAAGCATTAATCTAATACAAATTGAAAAAAAATACATTAAAGGAAAAAATATTTCATCTATCTAATTCATGAAAAATGAGATAAAAATAATGTAGTCTGCTATTTATAAGAGTAGCAATGGCTGATTTTCACTCTCCTTTAACTTGGCCTTCTTGGATTTTTGGGTCTCCAGATTCGGATCCTTTGTGGGTCATTGTCTCTCCTCCATCTTCGTTTTTGTCTTCCTCCTCTTCTTTGTATGCAGGTTGAATCTCTCTTCTCATGTGTTTTCTTTATTGCAGATTCTTTTGCTAAAACTCGAGCGTCTCTGCTGATTTTGTTTTTTGGCCTTCTAGCAAGTCTTAGCCATCTTCTTCAGAATCTTCTTGATGTATGGGCACATTATCATTGCCATTCTCTCTTGTTCATCTTCTTCTGCTCTAATGAACCCTTTTTCTAGATTATCTTTACTTTCTTGGAGCAACTCTTCTTTATTTTCTTGATCTTTTAAGTGCTCTGGAACTTCGGTTTCTTCCTGCAAAGGAGAAAGATAATCAAGTGGAGTTTCTTACTGCTGGTTCACCCCAATTTCTATTTTCTATGCATCTTCCTCCAAAACAACTAGACTCGCTTTAGTTTTTCAAATTTGATGTTTTTCAAAAGAAACCCGGCTTTCATTCATCAAATCTCCCTGGTGCTCTCTTGCTCAAGTACAGTTCTTTGCTCCTCTTCATCGACACCTGCTTCCACTTCGTTTTCCTTTTGTTCTTCATCGTTTCCATCATCTTCACCATTTACCTCATCTGTGGGTATTTGAGAATTTAGGGTTAAAAGAGGGGTTGTTTTTTATTTTTCATTTTACTTAAATTACTTTGATTAAATATGTAATCTAAATATTAAATAAGTTAAATAAAAAATTAATAAAAAAATTTATATAGTCTACCACATTTTAAAATATAATTATCAAAAAATTTATCATTCTGATCAATTATATTAATTTTAATAGATTTAGATTAAATTGGGAAAAATCTGTAAAGTTTTGAATTTTGTAAATAAGTTTAAAATTTTTAAAATATAAATAGAAAATGAATAATAGTTTCAAAACAATGGAAAAAATGAAAAAAAGATAAAAATTATGGCAGCAAAGTTATTAAAAATCTTTATATGTTTTAACCCGTTCCAACTCGCCAATTAAACTTTCTTACGGCCTTTTTCAACAAAATAATAACGACAATCAAATGGCCTCCAAATCGGAACCTCACCAAGCTGTCACTTTAATAATTCCTTTTCTTTTCTCCCTTCATCCACCAGACTTGCCCCCACGTCCACCTGCACTGTCGTTTGCTCTTTCACAATTTCACAAACCATTACCCCCACCTGCACTGTCCGGCTCTTTCCGCCGCCGATCATATCAGGTACTCTTCCCTACGTTTAGTCTATATTTCATTTAGCTTTTCGAAGGATCCTAGTTTGTATTTGAGGATCACGGGTACTAAACGCTAAAAAGTTTCTAGATCGACCTTTTTTTAAGAATTTGGAAGGATGAGTGAAGTATTTGAAGGATACGAGCGTCAATACTGCGAGCTCTCCTCTAATCTTTCCAGGAAATGTACCGCAGCTGGTGCTCTTGATGGAGGTAAATTTTTTGTCCTGAAAAAGGGAAACAATAAGCACCTTATTTTGTGAATTTCTATTCTTTGTTGCTTAACTATTGTTCTTCGCTGATCGGCTTGCACTTTTATGGAATTTTATTTATTTATTTTTTCTAATTTTGATTCACGTTTTAATTTGAGGTAACTTTTTTACGGTATTAAACTGAGGCCCAAATTTTCTATTCTCCTGAGGGTTTCAAAAATTTTCCCGTTTCGGATCTATTCGCCCCTTTCTATTTGGATTTCCATTATCTTTATTTTATATTTACGAGCACTAGCAATTCTATTATATGGTAGAGCAAGTATATTCATCTGTAGCACGTGCTCTTGGTGTGTACTTGAAATTGACAAGCATATTCAGCTGAAAGTTGTCTTGGTTAAGAACCCATTGTCCTTCTGTGCTTAGCATGTGTCGGAGATATTCATATTTAAGTGTTAATGCATTCTTAAAGGATACTATAAAAGTAAGTGGAACTTTAAAATTATAGCAATGCACGGTTGCGTATAACTCATAAGAACATGTTCAATATTTGTTGCCAATGGCAGAATTTCTTAGCTTCAATTTAGTGTATCTTTGTATAGGTTCTGGCGTTCTGCATTTGTGCTTATGCAATGCACATAATATCATGTGCATATTATTTTTTTTATTAAATTTTGATGTTGATTCTGTCATAACAAAGACATTACATGGTTATTTTGATGTGAGAAACTGTGACTCCTGCAGAGAAAAAGAAGCAAAAGCTTTCTGAAGTTAGAACTGGGCTGGAAGATGCAGAATCTTTGGTACCTATTTCCATATTTTCTCCAGGGAATTGATTTACGTTTTTATCCTCCTTTATTCTTCGTAGTTATTAGTTCAAGCTTTCTGTTTATATCTTTCCAGATTCGCAAAATGGACCTTGAAGCAAGAAGTTTGCAGCCAAATGTTAAGGCTATGCTTCTGGCTAAGTTGAGGGAATACAAGTCAGATCTGAACAATCTGAAAACTGAAGTTAAAAGAATTGCATCTGGTAACCTAAATCCTGCTGCCCGAGATCAGCTGCTGGAATCAGGAATGGCTGATGCATTGATGGTATGTCTAGTTCTGTAATTTTTTCTTTTAAACATGTTCCCAATTTCAAGTGCTACGGTGATTAATTTTTTTTGTAATGAGCTTGTTGTACATGCTATTATTCATTAGTATATATTAAAAAATTTCGTTAATGTCTTTCACTTTCAGATTGTTGGTAGATTCACATTTTCTTTGTCTTAAGTTGTGCATAATTTGTTGATACTGTTCATAGTTATTACTGTTTAGTTATATTTACGCAGAAAATAATGGTTTCCTATGTTATACTCATAAAAAGGTCTTGGTTGTGCTTGTGCAAATGAAATCGTCATGTGCATTCTTGTTTGTAGTCATATTTTGTCATTATCAGCAAGAGGAATCCAAGAAACATGTCATGCATTATACTGCTCTCTGTTTCCCTTTTCTTTGGACACCCTTTACCTCCCTCTGTCTCCTTGGTTTAGGTGTGTTAAGTTTATGCTTAAGTTCTGTTGAGTTGCCAGTATAAGGTTTTAAATCGCTACTTGCTTCTTTCTCTTACAAATGGCTATTTGAGTCAGTAGAAAACCTCTGAGTTAAACCTCTTCGTTTTGCTACTAGTATAATCACTTTAAGTTTTGAGACTCATCCTTCTTCCTTTTTTGGGTTGATTCTGTTGAACACATTTGAAACTTATGATTCATTCAACTGTAATAGGCCTCGGCAGATCAAAGATCAAGATTAATGGTTTCTACAGAAAGATTAAATCAGTCCAGTGATAGAATTAAGGACGGCAGAAGAACCATGCTGGAAACTGAAGAGCTTGGTGTTTCAATTCTTCAGGACTTGCATCAACAGCGACAGTCTCTATTACATGCCCATAATACGGTATTCTTTTATTTTCAAGATTTTACTACTACAAAATTAAATATTTTACTTTTGTTGGCTGTTTGTGTGAGTTACTGAAAGTGCAATAGCGTACAACGTTCTGGCTGCCAACTTTAACCCCAAAAAAGGAATAAAGTGCAACCAAGGCCCTGAACTTTTTTGCTGATGTTCAATTAAGCCCATTTTTATCTTCTTACCAAATACGTAATGCCCTCAACTTTCTGATCAAGTCAAATAGGCCCAATTTTTTGCCAAAATAATTGAAGTGATAATTTCAACTTTAATAATCAATATTAATGTTTATATTTTAAATATTTACTCAAATATAAAATTGGTAAATCAATACAGAAAGAGAACAAATTCCATAAACTAAACTTGAATCCAGAATACATATCCATGATAACACAAACCCAAAACTCCTCAAGAAAACAGACATTCACAACAAACCAAAACAAATTAATTTTCTCCTCTTAAGAACACAAACCCAGAACTTCTGATGATTGACCCCATAACCTTGTCATTTTCAACCATCTGCAAACTTAATCTTCCATTCATTGTGCCTCTATAACCCCAACCCCTAGATCCACGACAGAATCCAAACTTAACCTTGCAGGATCCAGCACCTCCATTATCTCAGGGAAACCTCCTCCAAGGTATTCCCTTTTGCACCTCAATTTTGGCTCGAACCTTGAACTCTCGTTTAGGAGTGGAAGCTTCCCTCTGAGGAAGGGATTGGAGAATATGCCGAGAACTGGATTCTAAAGCTTGGAAATTTTGGTGTTTGACATGCATATGAAATCCTAGGAATGCTTTCTACCGGAAATCAAGGGTTTGCTGTTTGCTGCAAAAGAAACCAAGCTAGAGACTACTCAACCTTCATCACCATCACCATGGATTACATGCATGGTTCCAGTAAGGGTAATTTTGGCTTCAACTTTGCCTTACTAGAGAACTCCACCAAGTTGGCTCAAGATATCTCCTCAGGATGTGGAGAAGAAAATTTGCATAGAAAAGGCTTACTCAAATTGGTGCCATTCTCCGTGATTCTCATGGTATTGCTCAGTTAAGAAGAATAAGAAGAGGAAGAAGAGGTCATTGATCTAGGGTGTCTTGGATTCGTGATTAGGGTCTTCTCGGTTAATAATATAGTGTTACCAACTTTTTTTTTTTAAATGTAAATAATTTTTAATATTTAGCAAAAGAGCAAAATATTTTAGCATGTTAGAACTAATTTGGACTTAATTAGAAAGTTGTGGGTTTATTTAGTTAAAAAGATAAGCTTCTTTGAATATCTATTAAAAGTAATTATGTTTCTCCATCTATTTTCTTGTTTTCTTTTCCTTGTAGCTTCATGGAGTGGATGACAACATTGGCAAGAGCAAGAAAGTATTGAATGCCATGTTGAGGAGAATGAACAGGAACAAGTGGATCATTGGTGCTGTTATTGCAGTCCTCCTTGTTGCTATCGTCTTGATCTTGTATTTTAAACTCAAATAATCTGAAACATTTCTTCCAGTTCCCTCCCTGAGTGTTAAATGGGGACATGATTGCCTTTGGTTAATTGTGTGAGTTTGCCATAAAGTTCCTGACAAAAACATGTGTTTTTTTATCTATCAATTTGCTATTCATCCATTTTTACTCCTGTGGGGTGGATTTTGGTCTACTTTGGCGTCTTTCTGGACATGATAGTTGTCCAGGAGCAATTTGAAAGATGTTTGATAATGGAGAGAGCAATTTTAGGGCTGCAATTCTGGTTTTTGGTCCGTGTACCAAGTAAGCTGTCATCAGAAGGGACGGCAAAGGGTCGAGTTTGGTAATCAGATTTGAATCCGTTTATGTGAAAAAATATTTAAATATATATGATATTTTTCCGTTCTATAACTTTATTTTTTTATAAATATTAAAAAATATAATTTTTTTAATTATATTTATTTTAAATATATTAAATTTTATTAAATATTAAAAAATTATAATTAAATATTAAAAAATTTTAAAATTAAAATAAAATTAAATAAATTTATAATAGTCGATGTATATATTATTATAATATAAAAAATAGATAATATTTTTAAGCTAATAATAAAAAGATAAAAGACAGAAATTATGGGAGGGAAGGAGAAAATATTTTTTTTATAATAATATTTATATTTTTATGTAATATTATATATTATATAAATAAAATTTAAATATTTTATAAAATATTAAAATTTTGGAATGTACATTATTCTTTTAAAAATATATTTTATTCACATTATTAATTAAAAAATTATAAAATTAAATGGCTTTTAAATTTTTTTAAATAAAAATAATAATCAAGCTTAATAATAATTTAATAATTAAATTTTAATTAAAATTTAAAAATATTGAATATGTTAAAACATATTGAAAATATGATTGTTTACAGATAATCCGGCGAATAAGGATTGATATATTTAATCATATCCCACTGGATAAGGGCTGCATGGGAAGAGTAGAGGAATTATTTATCTAGGGATTTTTATTTTGAGAAATTACTTAAATTAAGGATCGTAAGAAAGATCAAAGGTAATATCGTGATTTCATAACTCACTAATGCTTAAAATGGATTAAGGGTCTTTTTAGTTAATTAGTTATAACTTCATAATAATAAATTTATAATTATTTTTATATGAAATTAAAAAATATAATAAAAATAGTAAATTTTATTTTTTCTTTTAATACATCATCTTCTTTATGTTACTTTGTCATTGAATTATTACGTTGCATAGATGTTTCTAGGCCAATGTACACCGCCAGGGGATGTAGCTCAACTGGTAGAGCGCTCGCTTTGCATGCGAGAGGCACGGGGTTCGATCCCCCGCATCTCCAATATTTTTTTTATCTTTAATATAATTTTTTCCCTCGTCTTTAATGTAATTTTTGAAGCGGTTTGCAAGTTTGATGATAATTTAATTTTGGTTCAGACACTGCATGGCTTCTTTTCTATCACTCTTGTTTATGATTTATTTTGAAAAAAAATCTAAAATCATATAAAATTTTAATTTCTTTTAAAATATTTTTTTAACTTAAAAAATTTAAATTCTTTCATTTAAAAAAATTAATTAAATTAAATTTTTACAAATTTTTTATTCTAAACAAAGGTCTAATGTTTGTTTGATAATTTTTTTTATCTAATGAGTAAATTGATGGTTTCTATTCCTACGGAATAAAAATAGTACAGAAAGATATTTGACTAGAAACTTAATTTTCTGATTTATTATTTTAAAATAAATTTAATTAAAAATTATAGTATGCTTGTGATTAAAAAAAAGGAAGAATATAGCTAAATAAAATTGATGACGTTATATTTATTATTTTAAATTATTAAACTTGTTAAATATAATAAAAGAATCTGATAAATTTCTTTAGTAAATTATATATTAATATATTTTTTTAATGGGAAAATTGTGGAAGGCAAGATCAGCAAAGAGAGGGCAGTGGAGATCCGATAAATCACCATAAACCAAATTCACGTAAAAAGCTCCCCTCCGTTTCTGCAAACGTCACCGTTTTTTCGATCTTATAAAGCAACGGAACGCTATAAAACGGCCCCCACCCCGTTTGTCCTTTCGTAGTTATCGACTTGATCGTTGGAACCTTCTTCAACTGAAGCCATGCCGTACTATACGAGGAACGATGACGACGTTAACGATTTCGACGAGTATGATCCGACACCGTATGGAGGAGGATACGACATTGCCTTGACATACGGCCGTCCCACCCCACCGTCTGAGGAGACCTGCTACCCAAACAGCTCCTCCGCTGACGAGATCGACTACGATCGCCCCCACTTCTCCTCGCACGCCAAGCCCTCCGCCTACGCCGACGACCATCTCCAGGAGGAATACACTAGCTATTCCCGTCCAAAGCCCCGACCTCGCCCTGCTCACGGCGGTGCCCATGGAGGGGATGTGTTTTTAGATGCTAGGCCTGAGCCTGGTTATGGGTCCCAGCATGAAAGGACAAGGCCTGACTCCGATTATGGAGATGAGTCACCAAGGAGGCATAATCATGGGAGGCGAGGAGATGAGTCACCAAGGAGGCATGATCATGGGAGGCGAGGAGATGAGTCACCAAGGAGGCATGATCATGGGAGGCGAGGAGATGAGTATGAAAGGCGCGATTCGGATGATGAAGAGCGTTATAGACGCAAGAAACATGTAAGTGATTTCGCATTTAGAACACATTTTTCAGATTCCTGTCTAAACAGAATTGCTCCTAAAATAGCAATTTATGATATATATATCATATATGTGAATTTGCCATTACTTTGTCTTGTACTTTTTCTGATCATGTGTGAAATTAGCAGGGAGACGATGATGATTCTGATGATGAAGAGAAGAAACACCATCGTCACAAACATCACCACCACAAGAAGCACTCTGATGACGACGAGTGATGCCGCTGATTTTGAAGGGAATTCTCGCCATGCTACTTAATAAAGGATTGAGTCATGATTCCTTTTTAATAATCGTTTTGTGTGAGAGCTCTTTTATGTTTCCTGTATTACGATGGATGATCTGTTAATAATAATACGCATGCCGCCATTAGCCAGTAGCTACTGGGCATGTTTCGTCTTTAATGGTGGTGAGTGAAAATCATCTACTATGTATGTGCTTCTAAGTAAAATAATAAGTTATGAGTGTGGGATATCCCTAAACTTTGGACTTCGCTGATCGGGGAAATTTCATCAATTACATTGGCGTTAAATTTGTAATGGGGTTGAGGGTCATCGTAGAATTTGAGCACTAAATGCTGCCATTCTTCCATGAGCCAAAGAACCCCGATCCTGTTGAAAAATTGACCAATTTATTCTTCTTTCAAAACACAATTAATTTCAAAATATAAATAATCATATGTCTATTCATAATTATTTCAATACTTAAATCAATAGAAGTATTTTTATAATCTTTTAAGTAACCCAGAATGCTTTAACAGTACTTCAATTTTTAAGTTTATTCTCGATATGACTATGATTACAAGATTCCCCTCAAATTTTTGTATCGTATATCTTAAAATATAAAAATATCAGAGATTTTCCTCCAAATTATATATATATGAAAACCATAGCTCTAATATCATAAACAAAAGGAAGAATCTAGTGGGAAAAGTGAGTTTTATTGACGAATAAGAAAATATACGTTGTAGCTTTACATACAATCCCAAAAGTCAAACAATCATAACTGTGAATATAATAAGAGGAACATACTTCTCTCTCTAGTCTCTAGAGAGACTTTCCCCTGGGTTGCTCTTTATTTCTGCTAGGGCTAGTCCCTCTTTGTTTTGGCCACCAGTTGGTCTTCCTTTGTCCCTTTGGGTAAGGGAAGGTCACTCCTTCCCCAATCCAAACGTGGGTCTCCCTCTCTTGATGGGTTGTGGTATAAATATTTTTTTAGATCTCAGATTTTTATTTGGTTGCTTATATTTTGATGCTACTTTTTTTCTTCCTTTTTCTTCCTTTCTTAGTTTTTTTTAGTTTGTTTTTTACTAGTGGTTCTTGATTGCAGGTGAAGACTGGTTTGGTTGTCTCTAGGACGTTCACAATGTCCACGCTGGTTTTAGGTTACTCTGGTCCTTTACAGGCGCAGAGCTCTACCTTTCTTGTTGTCTTCGTCGAGCTTATTGGGTGCATGAGATCCTTTCTCTTTACTGCTATGTTCCTCCTCCGATGATGATGGTTGATCTGTGCCTTTTTAGGTTTTTTCTCACAACATCCTTTAGATTGTTTATGGGCTTACATGTTATTTTCTATTTTTTCACCTTAGTTAACGGAGGCGAGAGTTGTAAGGAGAGCCTTCTTTTCTTCGCCAGAAAGGTTTTTAGGCATCCTTGAGTTTTGATGTTCCCCTAGGTTGGTGGATTTAAGGTGAAGAGCGACGCTTCCCCTTAGTTGCTTATAAATCTATCCTTTGAACCTAGTACATCAATTGTTTCAGGGTTTCATGGACTCAGGCCTCTTGTGCCTACTGTAATGGGTTTGGGTCTTAAACTTAGTGGTTTATTTGTTGAGCCTTGTACTTTTTTGTATCTGGAACTTCTATAGCCGTCTCTGATGTTTTGGGGTTTAAGCCTCTTCTTAGTGCATCTTAGTTTTAGCAAGCAAAAAGAAAAACCAGACAGTTACACAATACATATGGTAACTAAAGGTAAAGATAAATTACAATAACAATGACTCATAGCTACAACACTTCTTGCAGAAGCACTAAGGACATGTTTAAATCGGCCCCATGAGTGTAAAAATAGTTGAGAAAGACAAATTTGTTTGTAGTGAATTGTATGGAACTTCATCAAATTGTTCCTCCATATCTCTTTTTTTTTTTTTTTTTTGGCTCTTTTACCAATATGTTATGTAGTATATGTATTTTTTAAGGGGAAAAAACATATATTTTAGTAACATGTACTTTCTCTTAGTAATAAGAGTCTAATTTTTTTTTTTTATTGCTGTGAATGATGATTTTTTAAATATTACTAAAATAAATAATTAATGATATTAAATTTCATTGATTTGGTATGATAATATTATCTCCATTTGATAATGCAACACCGATATGATATGATGACATTATATCTTTTATGATTTGACATATTATATCATTATCGTGATGATGTAGCACCACATTATATACCATTATCAATGGCATTATTTTTTATGATAATATGATATTCTATTTAAACTTTATATCACTTAATATGGTACTAACTATCGTGTAATTATTGAGTATGTCATGTATTTTGAATTGACTGTAAAATAAAATTTAAATAATGAATATTAAAATAGTAAAATTTTAAAATATATGAAAAAATAAGGGAGAGGAAGAGACATAATGAATAACATATGTAAATAGAGCGGGAAAAAGACTTAAAAGGCTCAATTGCGAGCAGTGTCCCAACTTGCGAGGGAGGAGTAGTGGCTAGTGTTGCACGAGGGAGGAGTAGCGGCTTGCGTCACAAGGGAGATGATGAGAAAGAAGAAGATGATGCTGGAGGTGGCTGCAAATGGAGAGAGGCTAGGGAGAAAAGAGGCGGCTGCAAAAAATAAGATTTAGAGTTTTGTAATGTTGTTTATATATGGTGACCGTTGGATTAAATTTTTCTTATGGATTTCGGTTATTTAATTAAATCAAACTGAAAATTGATATATTAATAAATCAATAATCGAATCAAATTGAATATGTTAAATAATTGAATTGATCAGTTTGATTTGATTCGATTATTAATTAACAATAAAAAACTGCTAATCTTAATATTATAAATATATGATATGAAGTTTACATAGAATACCATATCATCATCTAAGATAACGTCACAATATAATATTCACATCATTTATATGGTATGCCATGTCATTATGAAATGTATCATTATGTCAATAAATGACACATTATCATTATCATGCTATTGATAAAATTTAATTTATTTTGTTAATTATTTATCGTAACAGTGCTAAATAAATGGATTCATATGTTTTCGTTTACAATTAAAAAAAGTTTAGATCGTTGTGGTTAAAAGTGCAAAATTCTCCTTTTTTTATCATACTATCTAGCATTTAAAAACCAGTTAAGGATAATAACGACAAAGATTAAACTCAAAACCTTTTAGTCTGAGTGAGGTAAGTGTTCCAGGCATATTGAGCAGTTATTATGCTTTATTTGTCTTCAAAACCTTTTTAAAATTAATTTTTATACTTTATTTGTCTTCAATATTTTTATAAAAAATAAATTTATTACTATTATGACTACTATTGTTATGCTTTTTATTTTTTATTAAACAAAATGTAAAGAATATTTATTTCAAAACACTATTTTATCTAATTTAAATATAATCTCTATAATTTTTTGTAATTATTGAGAAGGAAAAAATAATATAATTGAAAAAAATATAACATTATTGAATTTAATATATGTGAAAATATTTATTTCAAAAGATTGTTTTATTAATTAAATAAAACTTTAAGTATTATATTATAATTTATTTGCTAATTTTTTAAATTTAGTTTAGTATATTAGTTAAAATTGTGACTAATTTTAAAGTTTTGATTTTATTGATAAAAAATAAAGTTTAAGATATAAATATAATTTTTTTTTATAAATATTTGAATTATTTTATCCCATAACTCAAAAAAAATATATTTAAAATAGAAAATTTATTATTATTATATATTATTATTATAACTTTTTTTTAACATATCTAATAATAACATTAAATATGCTCCTCATTATTTTATTTATTTATTTATTTATTTTATTAATGAACAACTTAACTTTTTTATTTTTTATAATTATACTTTCTACTTTTATATTTCAATAAATCTATCCCACTATTAATGACATTAATAATCGCATGTTAAAAATAAATTATTGGCCAAATATATGTTATATTTGTCAAAAAAAAGTTTTGTTACATATGTTAAAAGTAAAAGATTTCAAGATTTTTTTTTTCATTAACTCTATATAATATTATTCTATTATTTCTGTCAATTATAGCTTGAAATTAAAATATATATATATTTTTAAAAAAAATTATTCAAAAGATGAAATAAAATGATACCATATTCTCTTTTTTAACTAATTTTGAATTTAAGTCATAAATATATAAAAAAAAATTTAAATTATAAAATCAGTGATTTGTCCCATAATATATCTACTTGACATAAATTCAAATTAGTACAGAATGAAAACTTTAAATACCGGATACTAAGTAAAAAAAAAAAAAAAAAAAAGTAAATACTAGAGAGAGCGATTTTTACTTGCTACGATAATGAAGTGGTGTGGAACCGAACTTTACCATCTCCATTCTTGCTCCAATAAATATAAGAATCGAATGAAAAAGAGAAATTTTAAGAGTTTATAGTAATAGAAGAACGAAGAAGAAAATACATCATCAATCATTTATTAATTAGTAAACGCCAATATTCCATCAGCACGGAATAGTAAGATCAGAAAGAGATGACTGAATGAAGTGCCGACGATGGCTATACTAATAAAATAAGCTAAGCACTATTACTAACAACCCTTTTTGTATATCCCGATGCAATCCTTGTTTATTGCATGTGGAATGCAATAGTTTTTTGCAGGGCCGCAGTTAAAATCTGGTTGATTTTTATTCAAACCCTTATAAGGATTTGAGTAAGCAGCAGCAGCGAGCTTTCCACTGAACTCGGAGTCCATCATGAACTCAAAATCAACGTTTGCATCCCCTACGGAGAAGTGGTTGCCATCTGTGGCCTTTGGAACAGCAGCTCTGCAATTGCTTGTGCTCAGCAGAATCAACACCACCACTGCCATGACTGACACTGATTCAGAGAAACACCTCATATTTTGTTTTGCCTCTATTTTCTTGTTATTTTCTGCTGCTGTGCTGTGCTGTGTAGCCATATTAAATAATAGGAGCTTCACGTGAGTTGTGGTTGTGTGAAAGCGACTTCACCAAACCAATTGATAGAAACATGCCGATAACTTTTTGTCTTCACTGTAAAATTATTCCTCTTTTAAAATAACTAGTTTGGCCTTTCATTCATCACATGTGGCATGTCATGTCATGTAATGTCTCTTCCAGCTTTATAAATTCAAATTTTTATTTTACTAAAGATTTGATTTATATTAAAAATAAATTTATTGCTTTATTTTTTTACACAAATTACATATATACTCTTATTAATTCAAATTAACACTCTTATTTATATTAAAATTGGTAATTTGCAATTGGTTGGTTATAAGGATTTTTAGATAAAGGTGTTGTACATCTCTTAGCTATGTGTGTGCTGTCCATGTAGATAGTTTCTATCCCTATTCTTGTAGATATCTTATCCCTATTCGTCGGTGGTAATGCAAGTCTCTCGCGTTCAATTTATATATACACAATAAAATATAATATGCCGAAATTTAAATCAGAAGAGTCTAAATTTATTCTTAAATTATATAATAAAAATAATAAAATTATTAAATTTTATTTTAATTTATTTTTAAATTATTATAAACAAATTTTAAAAGTTCAAATGAGACCAAATAAAATGAGAAGAGTATAGTTCTACTTTTAATTAAATCTTGATAAGGGACATGAAATTTGATATGTTTTATCTTAGAGTATAGTTTAGGGGTAAATATGGTATTTTAATTTTTTTAATTGAAATAATTTAACTTGTTATTTTTAGATTTATTTTTTTTAAATTTAAAATTTATGAAATCCATAAAATAATATAACATTATTCATAAAACACTTTTTTTTTGAAATTTAAAATTTATTTTCTGAATTTAAATAATTTAATATATAATTTTAATTGTATAAATAAATTAGCAACTAATTAAGATGATTAAAAAATATCACTTTTTAACTATAAAAATAGTTTATAAAATTAAATTAAATAATGAATTAATAGTTTTTTAAAAAAATTAAGTAGAGATTTGGAGTTGAAATTTAAAAATGAGAAGCAAATTTTTTGAATTGAAAAAGAATTAAAAAAGAAGATACTAAATAGATAAAATTATATGAATATTAAATAATATAAATATTTAAGTTTGCTAACAATTTTTTTATAAAAAGACTAATGAATTTGATTTTATAAAATATAAGATATTTCAATCGATTAATTTTAAAATAGAAATAAATTAATAAATTTTTTAATATTAATTTCTTTTTTTTTTTAAAAAATTCAGATTACTATAATCTTTTGCCAATGTATATATAAGACAATTCTAATTTAGACTGAATTTACAGTAACATCCATGATGGTATGATAGCCATAGACCCACCATGTGTTCTTCTTCTTCTTCTTCCACTTTTGCTGATAGCTCTCTGACCTTCTGTCCAGTAGCCTCTATACCAAATATATCTCAGTTTTTGTCTCTGCAATTTACATCCTCAAATTACTTACATGGATAAAGATATTTATTAGCAAACTCATACATGGAAAAAAAAAAATAAATTTAGATAAAAGAAGAAATTTAATTGATATTCAGATGAATTAGGAACCTAAGTCATTGTATTGATTTTGCTCCTTGTGTATCTTGAATTCAAATCCAACTGCATTGATTCAGCTTGAAGTTTTAATAAAATTATAAATTAATTTGTGTCTGCTAAAATCCTTAGATTTAATAACCAAAGTGTCAAGTGGAGTTTGCCACTTTTTCTTTTTTGCTGAAAGAGTTGAATAGAAAAGTTACAAGGTTCAAAGCTAAAGATTAGCATCCAGACAAAGCCCCACAACTTGGCCCAAGAACAAGCAAAATCTTAGAGTTGCAGGGCTTTGACTTGAGAAGAATAAGGGAACAGAGGCCTTGTAGCTAAGAGTCATTAGAAACACTTCATCCACCAAAGGGAGCATAGAACTAAGGATTCCTTTCTTAAAAGAGATGTCATACATGACACAAGAAAAACAAATCAAACCCAAAAGTACCCTAGAAGAGACTATCAACTCTAGCAGAGAAACTCCAGGTCATACGCAAAAAGAAAGAAGAAAAGCACAAACAGACGTAATTATGAGTTTATTTAATTATGCATATATAATTAGCTATTTATTAAATTCGATTGAAATATTCAAGATTGGTCTGATTTCAATTTAAAAATTTTAAACATTAAATTCTTTTTTTTCTAGATGATTTAATTTTAATTCAAATATTTAAATCATTTTGCTATGTCAATTATAAATTTATGCTGACATCTGTGTTTGAATTTTGTACTAGCAATTGTGGTTGGCTCGATCAATTGCTGCAACTAATTAGTTAATTCTTTTGGTTAATAATTAATTATACATTAAATTTTGTTAAATATTAAAAAATATTTTGAAATGTCTTTTAAAAATAAAATAAAATAAAATTATAGTAATTAATTTATATATTATTATAATTTAAAGTGGACAACAATTTTAAAATAATTAAAATAAATAAAAATGATAAAAAATAAAATAATTTTTAAAAATATTTTATTACGACTTTAGTTTCTAATTAATAAAAATTTAAAATTTTTAATGTGAAGGGCAATCATGACATATTCTCACAATTTTACTCTACATGCTGCAATTTAGCATAATTAGTTTGGCTTTTGGTGCTATTCTAGAGACGCAATTTTTCCAATTTTTTTTTAGGTCACAATCAATAGTCTAAATACTTATTATTACATAATTTGATTTTTTATTATATTTTTAACATTAAAAATAAATAAAAAACTATTTTATAAAAATAAAATATAAAAATATTTTAATAAATTTTTTAAAATATAAAAACCGATTTATCAATAACCATAATATTTAGAGATTAAATTATAAATTTAAGTATTTAAATGATCTGAAAAATTAAATTTTTAATTTTTTTAAATTCAATTAATATACATGCCACCAGATTAATCATACAATGCTTAAAAAAAAAGCAAACATGAATGAATTCTCATTAATGGATCCAATGTGCATTATTGATTTTTAGGTGGTTAACCCAACAAACCTATACATGAAAGCTTTCCCTTTTCTTTAATCTATTTATTATAAATACACATTATTTTTATTTATTCTCATAATTTAATGGAATATAAATGCATTTAAATTTTAATTAATTAGTTTATTTAATCTCAATTAAAATTCAATTTTTTAGTCATTATATTATTATAAAAAACTGCCATACAAAATCAAAAAAATTAAAAAGAAAAAAGATATCACTAGAATTTTCTCTTAAATATATTTCATTTCAGTATATGTATAATTACGGAAAATTTTTAATTAAAGTGGATTTTATATATTTCTTTTATGAATGACTCTTTGAAACTATTTCCCGTAGGCAAAGGGTTGGATACTGCACAGTTTAATTGTTTTTACATGAACATGGAAAGCTCCAGTTTTCTCTTTTGCCAAATTAGAATCAGCAGATGAGACAGAGAAGGAAAGGCCGCAAATGGCATATATTTGCTCTAATTCCCAATTCCACACATGTTTTTTTTCAAGCAGTCTTTTACTTTTTCTAACAATCAAGGACAACCGTAATCAATGCCTAAACTTTCCTTTTTTCTTTTTGTTTTTTGAAAAATAAAGGCCTGAACTTTCATTATTTTCTTGACCAACTTATACAGAACGCGTGAAAGAGAGAGAATATATGGACATTGCCCTTTAAAGCTTTTGTTGAAATTTAATCTTTAGGGAGAAAATGGTCATCGGAGTTGGAAACAAGGAAAGAAGGTGGTGGATTCCGCAACTTCTTTATTTATCTTGAACTTGTTTAGCCATTCTCTTTGGGTGACAGTACAATATCATATTACAAAAAACCCAAGAAGGACAAGCCATTTTGCTTTATGTAGATTTGTTCAATTTAGCAGAAGTATTTGTTCCTTGAAGAAGATGAAGTTTGGGAAAGAATTCGCGGCCCAGATGGTGCAGGAATGGCAAGAAGCATATATGGATTATAACTATCTGAAGACAATTTTAAAAGATGTCCTGCATTTCAGACAGAGAAACTCTCCATCTGCCCCGGCGGCTGCAGCAACCTCAAAAGGTTCTTTGAAGAGAAGGGTATCTCTCTATAGAGCCTTCAGTGGCCTAACAAGCCGATATAGAGGCTCTCCGAGAAAGAACATCAATGAAGACGAAGTGATATTAACAAGCGCAGTGAAAGAAGAGGGAGGAGAAGGCCGTTATCAGACCATGTTTATGAATGCATCAGAGGAAGGAGGAGAATATGAGCTTATGTTCTTTAGGAGGCTTGATGATGAGTTCAATAAGGTGGTTAATTTTTACAAGAAAAAAGTCGAAGAAGTAATGGCAGAGGCAGAGGATTTGACTAGGCAAATGGATGCGTTGATTGCGCTAAGGATCAAAGTGGAGAATCCAGAGCTTGGAGGAACAAAAATGGAGAATGTCGGAATTTCCTTGAATTCGGTGTCAATTGTTCATCCTATCAATGGAGGAACTAGAACCCCAGGTTAGGGAAAATCCAAGTTATGTTTACTTAGATGTGTTTCGACTTCGATTATGTATCTAAATTTACATAAATTTTCCATTTCAAGAATGGTCGCAAATGGAGGTGATTCCAGAAGTTGAGATGAGCACTGAAGCAAATTCAGTTAATGATAAAAGAGGCAGCGATGATGAAAGTTCTGCATCCAGTAGGCAGAGCAAAGCCAAGCATGGCATTTTGGGATTTGAACCGGCTTCGTTAGAAGTTCTAGATCGTGTGAAGATCAATATTGAGCCTGAAACTCCTGTATCTACAATGAAAAATATCACTGCAAGTTCCAAATCAGATTTGTCCTATAGCAAGGAAGAACTGAGGAAAGCCGAGGGACTAATGGCTCGGGCTTTTATTGTATTTTACCAAAAGCTTCGACTTCTGAAAAGCTATTGGTAATGCGTTGTGCTCCTGGAGTTCTACTGAGTTTTATTTAGTATAACTGACCCTTTTGCTGAATTATGTTGCAGCTTCTTGAACCAATTAGCATTCTCCAAGATCATGAAAAAATATGACAAGGTACTAGAACTTCTGATTTTTGACATAAACTCTCAGCTGCAAGTTTCAAATAGATTTTACTAATTTGTGTTAAATGCAGATCACTTCAAGGAATGCGTCGAAAGCTTACCTAAATATGGTGGATGCTTCTTATCTGGGAAGCTCTGAAGAGGTGAGGCAAATAGTTCATTTATGGAATGAGTTACTCTGGACACTCTCAACGCTTGTGTCTGAAAAATATTTTTCCCTGCAGGTCACTAAGCTCATGGAGAGGGTGGAGGCTACCTTCATTAAGCACTTTGCAAATGGGAATCATAGAAAAGGGATGAACACTTTAAGACCAAAAGCTAAAAGGGAAAAGCACAGAACTACATTCTCGTTGGGTAAGATCAGAACTACATTCCTCGTGTTGGTTTTTAGGAGGAGGAGAATAAGAGATGTGAATGAGACTGAATTGCATACAAATTTATTGATCATACTGCTATTTATAGCGCCAAATAGTTCTTTATCAGACATATGCCTGCAGGTTTCTTCTCTGGCTGCTCTTTCGCACTTGTGGTTGCAGTCATTGTGCTCATACATGCAAGAGATGTCCTCAACAGTCCAGGAGGTCCAAAGTATATGGAAAACATATTTCCACTCTACTCGTAAGTACTCTAGAAGCACTTTTGAGATTCTTGGATGTTCCATGTTCTTTGTTGTTTGATGTTAAAAATTTGTTTCTCCCTATTGCAGGTTCTTTGGGTTCATAGTCCTGCACATGCTACTGTATGCTGCAAATATATACTTCTGGAAACGTTACAGGGTCAATTATACATTCATATTCGGCTTCAAGCAAGGAACAGAATTGGGTTACAGAGATGTCTTACTTCTTGGTTCTGGTCTGGCAGTGCTCACATTAGGTGGTGTCCTCTCAAATTTGGATATGGAGATGGACCCAAGAACAAGAGACTTCAAAGCAGCTACTGAATTAATCCCTTTGGGTCTACTCACGGTAGTCTTCTATACTCAGTGCTTGAATCATCATCTCTATTGATCAAATACACATTTGCCTGTTAAACCTGAACTGTGTTTCAAAATTCAATGCAGCTTGTGCTTCTGATAACATTCTGCCCTTTCAATATAATGTACCGGTCAAGTCGCTTCTTCCTGATCCAATGTGCTCTTCATTGTCTACTTGCTCCTCTTTATAAGGTAACAAGAATTGAAAGAGTTCCAGAAACATAACAGTAAATTTCAGGCAGAGAGATCCTCATATTGTTCCTTTTATGTTTCTGTAGGTTACCCTTCCTGATTTTTTCTTGGCAGATCAGCTTACTAGCCAGGTTTGACATAGTTATTACGTCATAACATGTTAATTTCTTGAGCTTCATTCAATTTTTCTTTTTCAAATTTGAGCTGTATTCACTACTGAATTTCAGGTGCAAGCTTTCAGAAATTTGGAATTCTACATTTGCTACTATGGTTGGGGAGACTTCAAAAGGAGGTCAAATAAATGCATTGAAAGCAAAGTTTTTGAAAGTTTCTATTTTGTTGTAGCAATTATTCCATATTGGATCCGCTTCCTTCAGGTAAATGTTTCTTTCAACCACAATTCTTTTCTGATGTGTCCCTTTTTCTTATTCAACAATGGAGCTCACAAAATTCTATAATATTTTAGTGTCTTCGCAGATTTTTTGAAGAAAAAGACTCTATGCAAATCTATAATTCAGTAAAATACTTGTCAACAATTGTTGCAGTTGCCTTGAGGACATGTTATGATCTGAAAAGGGGAATGACTTGGAAGATCTTGGCTGCAGCCACCTCAGGATTTGCAACTATTATTAGCACATACTGGGACATTGTAATAGACTGGGGCCTTCTGCGACGAAATTCAAGAAATCCATGGCTTAGAGATAAGCTTGTGATACCAAATAAAAGTGTTTACTTTGTGGCAATGGTAAGAAAACATGTGAATTATTTTCCTAGTGGACATAGTTGCAGCCTTCCTAAGTAACAAAAACTTGTGGTAAATGGCAGGGGCTGAATGTTGTGCTGAGACTTGCTTGGATGCAGACAGTGTTGGGCTTTAGACAAGCACCTTTCTTGCATAGGACAGCATTAACTGCAATTGTTGCCTGCCTGGAGATAATTCGGCGTGGCATCTGGAATTTCTTCAGGTAAATATGACTCCTCCAAGTCTTTAATGCCTTCATTTTCTGATAAATTAGCTGCTACCCACTAACCAGAATACTTAAAAAGGAAGAAACTTGTTTTGACTTGCATTTCCTGCAAAATCTCTAACTTCAATGGTGAATGGCCTAATTTCTTTAAGCAGGTGGGAGGGTGGGGTAGCTCTGACAGATAAATCTGCACTTCATTTCAAAACCGTATTAGTAAAATAAAATTGATAAATATGATAATTTACTACTACTATAATGCTCTAGCCATGTTCAGCTTTATTTGTTTTGTGGTTTATTTTGTTTTTTTGTTTTATATAATTTACATATTCTGTCATTATATCAGTTATTTTAATTAATAAAAAAAAGTTGATCGATGACTGGTATTTTTTTTTTTTTAATTTTATGGAACAGATTGGAGAATGAGCACTTGAACAATGTTGGCAAGTATAGGGCTTTTAAGTCAGTACCCTTACCTTTCTACTATGAAGATGATGAAGACAAGAGTATATGATTATAATGTTTAGGATTGAAAACCTTTGAATCCATACCCACAATTTTTTTTCCCCTCTTTCTGTTTTCTATATATATATATATATATATATGTACAGAATTCAGAGTGAAAGAGAAATGCGAAGATAGAGAGAAGAAGAAGAAGAAAACAATATGATCATAAGCAGAAATGTAAAGACATGGAACCTTTTGTTATGTGGATGCTTGTAGTTTAGGAATTGTCCTCTGTTTCTTCTTTTATTTTTCCACTTGTATCGCTGGTGACATTTGCAACTCTTGCAGAGTTTAGCACAACTACAGTTCTGTACAAGTAGATAATTTGGACAAACTATAGGGACCTGATAATAATTTACCAAAAAAAAAAAACACTAGAATTTAATTTACAGCTTATAAACTGCTGCAGAAAGCATTATTCAGTTTCATAATTACTGTTTGATAAGATAAATCTTTGTTTTCATAAAAAGAGAACAATAAGAGGCAGCATATCACATATATTTTGTTTTTATATAATTATAAGTAATTTAAAAAATAATAAACTATAATTTATGGTATAAAATTAATAAACTATAATGAGATATTTGATGAGGGTATGTTAAATTCTTACTTGTCGTTTTTTGAAATGTGAATTGAGGGAGTAGAATATGAGATCCCTCAAATTTACTCATGTATCTATCATCAGACTAAACTTATGAGTGTTGTCTTTTGTTTTCCACAAAATTGATATGAATATATATATAGTTTAATTAGATTAAATTTTTTCCATAAAATTGATATGAATATATATATATAGTTTAATTAAATAACATTAATTTAAGATAGTGTATGATTTTTTTTAATGGATATGAATAAATGCCAATATTTGGGCAGCACTCAGCAGAATTAATCATTATTGTCTTTGACATTATTTAAAATAATCCAGTAAAATATGTTATGCTTATAAAAAATTCATCTGTACGGAATAGTAAGAGGGGGAGAGAGATGGCTGAAGCACTGACGATCACTATACTGATCAAATAAGCTAACTATTACTAATTACGACACACCGATTGTAAGTCCCACGGTAAATCATTTTTTCCGGTAAGGCAATAGCCTTTGCCACGGCCGCAACCAAAAGCTAGTTTATTTTATCCAAAGAGTCTCATAAGCATTTGTACTAAATATAAGAGTTGGATGAAAAATACAAATTGATTCAGAGAAATTTTAAAAGTTTGTAGCAGTAATAGAAGAAGAAGACATCATCGATCATTTATTACTTAGTAAAGGCCAACATTTCATCTGGAATAATAAGAGACAGAGATGGCTGAAGCGCCGGTGTTGGCTATGCTAGTAAAATAAGCTAAACATTGCGAGTCCGACAGTAAGTCCCGCGGCAATCCTTATTGTTTGGAGGTGGAAGGCAGTAGCCTTTGCCACGGCCGCAATTAAAAACTGCTTTACTTTCATCCAAAGAGTCAAAAGCATTTGTACTACCAGCAGCAGCAAGCATTCTACTGAACTCGGAGTCCATCATGAACTCAACATCCAAGTTTGTATCCCCTACGGAGAAGTGGTTGGCATCCGCGGCCATTGGAACCGCAGCTCTGCAAGGGCTTGTGCGTAGCAGAATCAGCACCAACACTGCTATGACCGACACTGATTCACAGGAAAACCTCATATTCTGCCTCTCCACAAGCCTTTCCCTTGTTGCTTATTATTTTCTGTAGCTGTGCTGTGCAAGTCATATAATTGATGAGAGAGCTTCATGTGAGTTGTGGTTGTGTGAAAGCGACTTAATTAGAACATCCAGGTCATGTCCAACTGCATAAAATATTTTTTTTATTTATTAATTATGTTAAATAATTTCATTAAGTTAACTTAATTTTGGTCATGAGTAATTAATGAATTCAGAAAATTAAAGTTTAAAATAAAACCTTAGCGTTTTACCAAAATAAGCTCAATTTTTATTTTTTTACTATATAAACCCCACACTTTATTTTTCACCCATTTAAACACACTATTGCTCCAAGTACAGTAGTTGATCACAACTGTTTGACATCCAAAAATTTGCAAAGTGAAAATTCAATCTATTTCCTACTGAAATATGCAGACACATAAATTCAAAATCTGGTTCTTCCGATTTTAAGCTCGAAGCCGACTAGAAATCCTAGAAAAGATGTCCTCGGAGGAAAACAACAGTGTTTCCTTCAAATAATGCCACTTCACTCACTCACTGGCGGCCACTATAGGATTTGATAAATGAACTTGGCCCTCTGAGTCTTGCCAGAAAATCAAGTTAAAACATTCGCCTGTTTGCCAATTTGTTATGGAGTAGATTTATTTAAAAAAATTTTCAAGTAAAAATTTCCATTGATTCTTATAAATAAAATTAAAAAAAAAAATCATTTAAAGATAAATTGGATGGTCCAGAGTAACGAAATCCACTGAACTCGGAACCCATCATGAACTCAAAAGTCAAAATCCACGTTTGAAGTGGTTGCCACCTAGAGAACACAGGTCCTGCAATTGCTCATGCTCAACAGAATCAACACCACCACTGATCGAAAAGGAAAACCTCATATTCTGCCTCTTCAACAACAATTGATAGAAACATAGCATGATTTATTGGCCTTACGTTTAGAATGATTCCCTTTTTTAAAATCACTAGTTTCACAGAGTCATGTCCAATTTTATGAATTAAAATCTTTACTTGTGCAATATTTAATTTATATTAAAAAGAAAATTATTGTATTACCTCATTTTAATAGAGTAATTATTGCCTGCTTATATAATTTATTCTAATTAATTAAAATATTTTTATAATTTTAAAATTATATTAAAATATTTTTATATTTTCATTCCGTTAATTAAAAAAAAAATCATTAATTTTTATTACTTGGCGATCACCTTACAAGTCTGCATGGAATCAACGGCTAGACATTTGCACTGAGTGCAGCACGCGGGTTGTAGTTCCTTCATTGAAGTGCCAAGAACACCATCATTCATCGTGAAGTGAAGACCACAAATATCTTGCTGGATGAGAAATGTGTCGCCAAGGTTTCAGATTCCACTAACATGTCAAATCCCCACATCAGCACAGAGGTAAAGGAAGTTTATGATTCTTGAATCCTGAAGCGGTTGACGGAAAAAATATGATGTCTTGGGATTGTTAGATTTGTGACATAATTTTAGTGAACTACTTTTTTCCGATTAGATTGAAGCTTTATTCTTTAATGGTAGGAGACTTACAATCTTACTGGAATATTTTTTTTCTAATTAGTTTAATTCATAAGTGTATGTTACTCTTAAATTGAATAGATTAATAATTAGATTAGGATTGAATGATATAATACTATATGATTAGTATTTGAGATTTTATTAGCAGTATGCAATAAAGTCAAATTGTGAGTAGTCAAGCAGTATACATTATTTTTTATAAATAGAGAAAAATAATTAGTGTTTATAATTATTTTTCTTTATTAATAAATTTATCGTAGAGTAGACTTACGCTGAATTATATTAAATTTTATACTTTTTTTTTTAATGAATGATTATCGTAACAAATTATGATCGAGAATTAAAATTCAAAAAATTAAAAGGTTCGTAGCGTCAAAAGTTTTATAATGTCAAAAATGGCGAGTATAAAGTTTGAGAAGTAACCGGTTGATTGAAAAAATAATTTTAATTTATAGTAAAGTATCATGAAAGATGAATTTATATAATAAGGATTAATTAAAGTTTTAAATGAAAAATAATGAACAACAGTCAACAATAATGATTGAGAGACCCTTCAATAAAGAACACTAAATACAATTTGATTGTTGATACTTCTTAATGTGAAGTGCAATATATTGAAAGAAATTTGACCAATTGTACCAACTGCAAATGAAGAAAGGTATAGATAATTAAGACAATTTAATATTTTTTTAATATATTAATGATCTAATTAGCTGGTATAAAAATAAAAATTGATGATGAGGACAAAATTCTTTTGCTTTTAACCTCTCTCCCATACTTCTATAAAAATTTGGTTAACAGTTGGAGGGGATATTACAATAGTTCAGGATAATCAAACGTTAAGAAAAAAAAAATCACGGCAATAAAAATGAAACTTTTATTACTAATTTGAGTAGTAGTATAAGTGATTTATGTAAAAATAATTCAAAATGTAAATTAAATTTAAGACCAAGAATACACTTTATAGATAAATAATATTTCTAGTATCATGAGATGAGTTACGGTCAATACACTTATAATAAAAAAAAGATTTTGTAGAGCATAAATAATTCAAGAAAAATCATAAAAAAAGAAGCGTTTATAGTTGAAAATGATGAATATAATCTATATCCATTACAAAATAAATTGATAACGGTTTTGCTTGTTCTTTTCACTTTGTTTAAGGAATGGTTTGATACAATTGAGTAAAATAAAATAAGTGAAGCTAGCATATGGGAGTAAGATGAAAATTGAAAAATTAGTAAAGTAAAAAATTAAATTGCATGATAATTGTGTGAAGGTAGTTGATGTATAGTAAGACATCTTCTTAAGTTCAAGAGAAATTTAATTTATTTGGGTAAGTTAAATTATATGGATTATGGACTTTTTATTTAAAATAAAGTTATGAGATCAATGTGCTCTTGTGATTATGAATGCCACCAAACTAGAAATAAAGAATCTAAAATGGAAATATTTTGATTGAATGATTGCGAATGGAAGAGATAAAATTAACAATCAAGAGTCTAAAGCGGCATTAAAGAAAAAGTAATTTTTACAAAAGTTATAAAACTTAATTTGAGTTCAAAGTCGATACGAAGATTCGTGGAGTTTAAATATGAAAATTCCCTATTGAAAATATTCAAAATATGCTATAGTTTTAAATAAGGTGGAGATAGTTAAATTTGTGACTTGATTAGATATTAATTTTTAAATTAAAACTGAAAATTCATTTCACATATAAATTTTATATTGTTTTATCATTTATAAATGTTCATAGAGTAACTCGATTTGCTGGTAATAGCGATGTTATATTTAATAATTATAATAAATTTATGATCGATTCTGTAAATTCATGAAAATAAAAAAAATAAAAAAAATATATTATTACTATTTATCCCTTGCTAATTTGAAATTTCTTACACAGAGTTTAATAAATAAATGGTGGAAAAAAAATAAAAAATTGATATTCAGAACACACATTTTCGTTTGTATTAACTAACTGTTCCTTATGGTACATTGCTTAGACATAGACTTATCGATCTAAAAAGATTTCTTAAGATAATGTTTCCATGATGTCTCTGTCATGATTCATAATTCAAAGATATCGAATGCAAAGAAATTATATAGGAGAGGTGTAGTGGTACGTCTCACATCCGCAAGAAGAAAAAGTTATAACATTTATATAATTAATTAAAATTTTTTAAATAATTTAAATTAATTATTTCAAATCAAATGAAAAAAATGAAAAATAAGACTTTTATCAGAAATGCATTGACGGTAGAGTTTTACAAGTTTTCTTTTTTTTCTTTTTTATAATACTGTCCATTGTTTGGGAGCTCCATTTTTCCACTAAAAATGACAACAATGATATCCCACTTGGTTTCTGTCGCGTAGCATGACATTGTCAAAAATCTTTTTTCTTTTTTTAATTTTTATATTTTGTATGTTTTTGGATTCATATGATTTTTCTATTTTGCCAAAGATTGTTTTAAGTGGATGCGGACAAGCATAGAACCGAAGACCTTTCAGGTCTTTCCCGATATCCCATGTTCCACGGTTTCAGAATTTTCCACGCACTTTTTTTAAGTTGAATAAAGTAAGAAAATTCAAGAGAAGATTTTTGCACACTTGTTATTCACTCATTGGATCATTTCAATATCATTGTCCATACTTTACAGGGATTTACTTATAATAATATGATAAAAAAATTACAATAATATTAATTTTATTTTTATAATTTTTAAAATATAACAATTATGATATAAGTATATTTTATAAAATTTATGAGTTAAAATAATTATATTTTTATAAAAATTATGAGTCGAAATTTAACGATAAAAACTTAGTGTGTTACTTGATTTTTAAATAAAAATTAGGAGCTAAATAACCTGATTTTTATATTAAAATTAATATTAATTAATTATTTAATAAAGATGTAAGTCTAAATTACTCTTTTTACAAATATTAAAAATAATTATAAACAGGTAGATTGTTTATGCCTTTCGTTACTCAATGAAGTCAAGTTAGATAAAAGATAGTCTTCTTTTATAGATGAATTTTCTTTTAATAGTTTGGGCATGCATGGAAAGTGGAATCAAGCTTTGACCTTCTGATTCCCCTTCGTCATTCCTTTTCTGCTAAACAGAATAATGAGAAACAACGGCAACATATTTCTGCATAACTTACAGATTATTGCTTCTTTCTCTTTTTCCTTATTGCTCCACCATCATCTCATTAACTGCTTCACTGCATCGGATTCACCACCTTCTGATGTTATTCCCGATCTCAATTACGTAACTCTTGCTTGTGGCTTAGCCAGGGACGCTAAAGCACGAGATGGCCGAACATGGGCTGCAGACACCAATTCAAAATTTTTCTCTGTAAAGCAAAATGAGGAATCAAGAGCAGTTGAATCTCTTACCACTAAATTCTTCACTCCACCTTATACAACTGCTCGCATCTCTCGCTACCCATTCACCTACATATTTCCTGTCGCCACCGGGAGAATATTTATCCGTCTCCATTTTAGTCCTGCTTCTTACTTGGATTTCAACATCTCTAAAGCATTCTTTTCTGTTCAAGCTGATCACTACATCCTTCTTAGCAATTTCAGTGCAGCGCTTCAGCCTGAGGCTCTTGACATGGAACCATTCTTTAGAGAATTCTGGCTAAATGTGGAAGATGATCGAATATTAAACTTGACATTCACTCCCAGTTTTTGTTAGATAATAATGCAAAAATATTTACTGCACTTTTACTGTTAGTTTTAATAAGTCAATGTTTGTTATTTTAGTTCCTATTTTATTGTTGACGTGAGATATTTAGTATCCACGAAAGCTGGGTTTTTGATCATTTTGTGATTGTATTTAAAGAGCATTTGATGAATAAAAGGATATCCCATTTTTTCCCTCATATTCTCTGTTCTGCTCTGTTTTTATTAACATCTGGTATCAGAGCCAGGTTCTCGTCCAGATGGCTTATAATTCAGTAGGAGTTAATCTCTCACAACCTTCGGTTCCAATCCTTCGAGGAATCGACAATTATGATATCTGGAGTGTCAAAATGAAAACTCTTTTCCTTTCTCAAGAGTTATGGGATTTTGTGGAGAATGGTTACAACGAAACAGCATCCGCTGAAACTCTCAAAGACTTGCTGAAGAAAGATAACAAAGCTCTTTTCCTCATCCAACAAGCTGTAGATGATGCTATTTTTCCTCGAATTTCTGCTGCAACAAAAGCGAAAGTAGCATGGGATATACTTCACACTAACTACCAAGGTGTTGAGAAGGTGGTTACAGTAAAGCTGCAGACACTTCGCAGGAAGTTTGATTGCTTTGTTATGAAGGATAGCGAGTCTATGCATGAATATTTCAATAGAGTAATGGAAGTTGTAAACCAAATGCGAAAGTACGGGGAGCGGTTGTCTGATCAAAAGGTTGTGGAGAAAATTTTGCGGAGTTTGCCCAAGAAGTACGAGTCTGCCGTAGCTGCAATAGAAGAATCGAAGAACTTAAGCACCCTGACTATTGATGAGTTGATGGGTTCTTTACAATCCCATGAAGATAGGCACCGCGGTTACGAAGAAGATGATGTAGAAAAAGCCTTTCATGCCAAATTGCAGATATCTAAAGAAGGAGAAAATTATAGCAATGACCATAATAATCGCGGTGGACATTCTTCGCATGGAAGAAGAGGAGGCAGAGGTAACAGAGGGGGTGGACGAGCTGGTGGTCAGAGTCAGAATTACAACATTGAAACCAGTAAAGGTGAAAATCGTTCCCGTAATTTTACATGCTATAATTGCGGGAAACAAGGTCATATAGCGAAGTATTGTCGACAGAAAGGAAATCAAGCAAATTTGGTCGAGCAAGAGAATAAAGATGAATGTGAAAGTTTATTTCTTGCTGCCTTGGCTACTAAAGAATGTGATTCTAATGTGTGGTATATGGACAGTGCTAGCAGTAAACATGTGACTGCTAATTTGGGGGCTTTTGTTTGTTTGGATAAGTCCTTCAAATCCAATGTTAAAATGGCGGATGGAACAATTCGTCAAGCCCACGGCAAAGGAATTGTGAAGATGAATGATTGTGAGATTAAAGATGTTCTCTACGTGCCTGATTTGGACTCAAGTCTTTTAAGCGTCGGTCAATTTATGAGAAAAGGGTATTCACTCCTGTTTGAAGATTTCTCCTGCAGCGTATTTTCAGATGCAACAAAAAAGAATATGTTATTTCGCGTCCCAATGAGCGACAATAGTATGTTCCCTCTTGATCTTGATGACCAACAGAAAGCACTGGCAGTTTCATTAGAAGATGATGATTGGTTGTGGCATCACAGGTATGGACATTTAAACTTTACCAGCTTAAGTTTAATGTCTAAAACTAATTTGGTGGATGGATTACCTGTCATACATTCTGTTGATGATGTGTGTGAAAGTTGTGTGATTGGAAAACATCATAGAGATTCTTTTCCCAAAGGCAAAAGCAGAAGAGCTTCTCAAACAGCTGAACTTATACATGCTGATGTTTGCGGGCCGATGCGTACTTCATCTCTTAATGGCAGCAGGTACTTTGTTGTCTTTGTAGATGATTATAGTCGAATGACTTGGGTTTTCTTTCTTAAAAATAAATCAGAGGTGCTGCCAACATTCAAGAAATTCAGGAGCGTGATTGAAAAACAAAGTGGCAATGCAGTAAAAATTTTGCGGACGGATCGAGGAGGTGAATTTATCTCTGCAGAATTTGACAAATTATGTGAAGATTTTGGGATTCAAAGGCAGCTTACAGCAAGTTATACTCCCCAACAGAATGGGGTGGCGGAGAGGAAAAATAGAAGTCTTGTGGAGATGGCCAAGAGTATGTTGAAAGCCAAAAATCTTCCAAAAAGTTTTTGGGCAGAAGCTATTCATACTGCTGCCTACATTCTTAACCGGAGTTCTACATCAGCTTTATCAAATCAAACACCATTTGAAGCTTGGAATGGGTGGAAACCAAAGGTAAAACATTTTAAGATCTTTGGTTGTGTTGCTTATGTGTTAGTGCCATCTCAAAAGAGAGGAAAACTTGATGAAAATAGTGTGAGGTGTATTTTTGTGGGTTACAGTATGGAAACTAAAGGTTATCGTTTTTATGATCCTCTTTACAAAAAATTAATAATTAGCCGTGATGTCATTTTTGATGAGAAAAGTGAATGGAGTTGGAGTGAGATGCAGCCAGGGGTACATTTTTCACAAAATAATGAAGAATTTATTCCTGAACAAATTCAAAATGAAGGTAACAATGGTGGTTCAGATTCATCATCTCCAAATACTCCCATTTCCAGTCCTTCTAGTTCGACATCATCCTCTTCATCAAGTACACCTCCACGAAAATGGAGATCCTTAGAGGAGGTTTATGAGCAACTTGATGAATGTCATCTTGTGGTCACTCAAGAACCAAGCAGTTTTGAAGAAGCAACAAAAATCATAGAATGGCAAAAGGCAATGGATGAAGAGATGGATGCCTTAGAGAAAAACAAAACGTGGGAGTTGGTTGACTTGCCATTTGGTAAAGAAGTTGTGGGGCTGAAATGGGTGTACAAGGTAAAACACAAGCCTGATGGGTCTATCCAGAGACACAAAGCTCGGTTAGTTGCACGTGGTTATATGCAGCGTGAAGGTGTTGACTTCGAAGAAACATTTTCTCCAGTGGCAAGGTTTGACACTATTCGAGCTACTCTTTCTATTGCTGCTTATCTTAACTGGAAAGTTTTTCAGTTTGATGTCAAATCGGCCTTTTTAAATGGTATTTTGGAAGAAGAGGTTTATGTGCAACAACCGAAGGGCTATGAAATTTCTGGTGAAGAAAAGAAAGTGTACAGGTTGAAGAAAGCTCTCTACGGCCTCAAGCAGGCTCCGAGGGCCTGGTATGGGAGAATCGACTCACATTTTTGCAGAAATGGTTTTCAAAAGAGTGCAAGCGAGCCCACTTTGTATGTCAAGAGAAAAGCAGACAATGAGGTATTGATCATTTGCCTTTATGTGGATGACTTAATCTATACTGGAAATAGTATTGAGTTATCCACTGAATTTAAGAAGATTATGGTGACCGAATTTGATATGACTGATTTGGGACTCATGAGTTATTTTTTGGGTTTGGAAGTGAGTCAAGGTAAAGCTGGAATTTTTGTTTCACAACAAAAATATGTGAATGATCTGCTTACAAAATTTAACATGAAAGATTGCAATTCAGTCACAACTCCAATGATCACAAACCATAAATATTGCTTGGATGATGGAGAAGAGAAAGTAGATTCTCAATTATATCGGAGTTTGGTGGGAAGTTTACTTTATTTGACGAATAGTCGTCCGGATATTTTGCAAGCAACTAGTCTCCTGTCAAGATTTATGCAAAGTTCGAGCAAGGTTCATTTTGGTGCTGCGAAGAGAGTGTTAAGATACTTAAAGGGAACCTCTTCTTATGGGCTGTTCTATTCTAGCTCAGACAATTTTAAATTGTATGGTTTCTCTGACAGTGATTGGGCAGGTTCCTTGGATGACCGTAGAAGTACTACAGGATATTTATTCTTGCTTGGGTCTAGTGCCATATCCTGGAGTTCTAGAAAACAACCATCCACAGCATTATCGTCGTCTGAAGCTGAATATATGGCAGTCACCTCAGCAACTTGTCAAGCTGTTTGGCTCAGACGAATTTTGCAAGATATGAAGTTTGAGCAGAAAGAAGCAACTGTTATCTACTGTGATAATCAGTCCACAATTTCAATGGCCAAAAATCCAGTTCATCACCAAAGGACAAGGCACATTGATATTCGTCATCATTTTATAAGGGAGCAGGTTGCGGAAGGAAGTATCCAGTTAGAGTTTTGCAATTCAAGAGAGCAAGTAGCTGATTTGTTTACAAAAGCTCTTCCTCTTGAGAAGTTTGCATATCTCAGAGATAAGTTACAAGTTATAGATTTTTGCATTAAGGAGGAGTATGTTAGATAATAATGCAAAAATATTTACTGCACTTTTACTGTTAGTTTTAATAAGTCAATGTTTGTTATTTTAGTTCCTATTTTATTGTTGACGTGAGATATTTAGTATCCACGAAATCTGGGTTTTTGATCATTTTGTGATTGTATTTAAAGAGCATTTGATGAATAAAAGGATATCCCATTTTTTCCCTCATATATTCTCTGTTCTGCTCTGTTTTTATTAACAGTTTTGGTATGGATGATGTATATGCTTTCATCAACGGGATTGAGATGGCGTCAGTGCCTACCAATCTTTATCACACTGCAGGGGATAATCCGGGGTTGAAATTTGTTGGCCAGAACAAGCCCGTCGGCCTGGAAAACAACGCTGTCTCAGAGGTAATGTACAGAATAAATGTGGGCGGGGCTTTTATTTCACCCCTTGATGACTCTGTCCTGTTTCGAAGCTGGCTCAGCGATGAGGACTACTTGACAATCGCAGAACCAAGTGCTTTCCTTTTAAACAGCACCATTCAACTAAGATATACCATCTTTACTCGTTTTGCTGCACCAGACCTGCTCTATAAAACTGGAAGATCCATGGGGATGGACAGGGAAACAAACGAGAACTACAATATCACTTGGGAATTTCAGGTTGATTCCGGGTCCACGTATTTTATCAGGCTTCACTTTTGTGAGTTTCAGCCGCCAATAACTCAGAAGGGCGACAGAGTTTTTCAGATATACATTGCAAACCAACTTGCTGAGTCTGAAGCAGATATAATTGATTGGAGCGGTGGAAATGGATTTCCTACGTTTAGAGATTATGCGGTGACCATGGGAGCGGGTGGAAGCAAAAAGTTAGAAAATCTATCTATTGCCCTACATCCTGCAGTTTATACCGTATACTCTGATGCAATCCTGAATGGCATTGAAATTTTTAAATGGCTAAAGTCAGAAATTCAGGCGACGTCCATCCCAACATCAGCAAAGCCACTGATCAATAGGACAATAGTATTTGCCATTGTAGTTGGTGTTGTATTGGGCTTTATTATTGTAATCCCTCTTCTACTCTTCTTCATTGCTCGAAGGAGAGTAAAAGACAAGGATTCTGAGGATAGGGTCTCGTGGTTGCCCCAATTTGTTTCTTTGAAGGAGACCACCAAGATCCACCGCTCATATTCACTCTCAAATGTTTTTCGCAGTTTTTCTCTAGAAGAGATGAAAGCAGCCACAAAAAACTTTGACAATCTGTGCATTATAGGTGTTGGAGGGTTTGGCAATGTGTACAGAGGAACCATTAATGATGATCCCATTATTGTTGCGGTGAAACGGTTGAGCCGAGGTTCGGAACAAGGAGAAAACGAATTCAACACAGAGATAGAGATGCTTTCTGAGCTTCGACACCTTCACTTGGTCTCTCTAATCGGTTATTGCAATGAAGATCACGAAATGATCCTAGTGTATGATTACATGAGCAATGGCACCCTTCGTGACCATCTCTACAACACCAGTAATCCTCCTCTACCATGGAAACAAAGGTTAGAGATATGCCTTGGTGCAGCATGCGGGCTGCATTACCTTCATTCAGGAACGAAGCATGCAATTGTTCATCGTGATGTGAAATCAACAAATATCTTATTGGATGAGAATTGGGTGGCAAAGGTTTCAGATTTTGGATTGTCCAAAATGCTCCTTTCTAATAACTCCAAGTCCCATGTCACCACAGTAGTCAAGGGAAGCTATGGATATTTAGACCCTGAATATTACCGTCGCCAACAATTGACGGAGAAGTCCGACGTGTACTCATTTGGGGTGGTGCTTTTTGAAGTATTATGTGGTAGACCTGCAGTGGATCGAACCTTCGGAAATGATTATGATGAACAAGTGAGCCTTGCAGTATGGGCTCGAGAATGCTACTGCAAAGGAACTCTTAATCAGATAATTGATCCATTCTTGAAATGCAAGATTGCGCCTGGGTGTTTTAAAGTATACAGTGAGATTGCTGTGACTTGTTTGCTTGACGAGAGGATCAAAAGGCCATCAATGAGAGATGTCGTTGCAAGGCTTGAGCTTGCATTGCAGCTGCAGGAGAGTGCGGAGGATAATCTCAAGCTTGGGGGATCTCACGAGGAAGTGGATCACTTCGATCTTGATATGCCCTTCATGGTCTCTTCAGACATTTTGTCTTTGCTTAAGACATCCGTTGATGATAGTTGCGGCAAGTTTTCAATTGAAGATAGTTGTGGCGATATAGTAGAGATGCATGAATCTTAAGGTCTACAACTTCTTTTCCCTCGAGAATAAGTGTACAAATTCAGACAATTTTTTTTCTCTAAATTTCTTGTTAGAAGCATATAGGAAGTTCTGCACACTGAGTATTCAAGACAATTGTTAATCGAATCAAGACCCAAAAATTGTATTTATATGAAACATAATCAAATTAAATTAAATTTATAGAAAAATTAAATCGAAATAAAATAATTTTTTTACAGTTAATGTTATTTCATTTTGAATATGACTATGAGTTATATTATTTAAGACAGTAAATTAAATTCTGTGTTAAAATTAATTAGCAACTTTTTTTTTAAAGAAAAAGAAGATTTCGTAAAGCATTAATTAGTTAATATTGTTATTTGATATTGAATAGTATATGATATGACTATCTTTGTCCCATAAAAATAATCCTATAGTTATTTTTATATAAATTATGAAAATTTAATTAATATAGTTAACTTAATAAATTATATATATTTAATATACTTCTACGCTCATATTAGTTTATTATGAAATTATTATTAAAATTAATAAATTTTATTTTTAATACAAATTAAATTGGATATATTAATGCATTATTATATTAAAAAAATCATATTATTTAAAAAAATTACTATTTAACTTTTATAATATTAAAAAATTCACTAATTAATCTTTAATTTTAAAAAATATATTCAAATATTTATAATATTTTAAAAAATTTATTAATTAATTTTTTCATTATTTTTCATCATTAAATATTGAAAAGAGTCAATCGTGAGTTTTGTTTTGACACCTAAAGGTCAGTCGACTTGATCATTAATATCCTAAAACGCGTTTAGAAAAAAGTTGCAATTGACAACTACATGAATGAATATTTTATTTATTTTTCAAGGGAGGAAGTAATGTCTACATCAGGCACATGAAATGAAATGGAGTATAATTTACGCTGAAACATAAAATATCTCGGTGGTTACTGTGGAAGAAGAAGCCGAGCTGCTAAATCCAGGAGATGGTTTGGTTGGGTGTCAATCAAGTGGTCCCGACTCTAGTGTGGACTCCTTTGTATTATTTGCGCTATGATTGAAGGAAAGCAGTGGTACCAATTCAATTGACAAGGACGCCACCACTGCTTTCCCTGAAAGACTCAGTCAATCAGCCAAGGATAACCTTCCAAATATTACCCAGAGTTTCTGCCCTCGCCAAGCTTTTCATATTTATTTAGTCCCTTGTTTGTGAGGGAGGCACAAGGGAAGGTTAGAGATGAAAGCTGAGTTGAAGATCCAATGGCGCCGCTGCCTTGAGTTCTCGTTTACTGTCTTGCATCTGGTTTTGATCGTTGCAAGTATTTCTTTTGCAGCTCCTCTAATAGGCAACGCCAACTACTTTTGCAATGCCACAGGTGGTGACTGCCATGAAGAACCTCCATGTGTGGACTCCGATCCGTGTCCAGGTCCTCCAATCGGCAGCCAACTGAGATATATTACTTATCATAGTTTAGGAAAGCAGCCAATTTGCAATTCAAAAATATATGGCAGTTGCTTAAGACCCGAGGGCAGTAATAAGACTGAGCGTTGCAGTTACTACACTAGATGCAGACTTCATTCTTAGGGATCAATGATTCCGAGGAAAGGCAGATGTCATGTCAGGAGACGAGGTTTCCTTACATGTGTAATTGCGCTGAGAATAAAATTTCCATTTATTAATTTTGTGCTTGATACTTTGCAAAGGAAAAAAAAAAAACGCTTTGCAGATGATTTTCTCTCTTTTTCTCTCTTCTTCTTCCTTTTTTTTTTTTTAATGTTTTTTCACATACAATATTTTATTTTCTGAGGTGGAGAATCATTGGAGCTAGGAGCCACGCACCCCTAAAATTCTCAATAATAATAATAATATTATGTAGTATACAAAATTAATTAATTTAATAATTTATTCATTCAAATATTATAAAAATATATATATATATATTTTTTTATAAAATAATATAGTTCAGTCAATATTGCATCTCAATAATAATTAGTAAGAGGGGAGAATATTGAGATTTCTCATAATACCCTAAAATTTTTTATTTGTTTATGATATTTTAAAATTATTTTATAGTTAAGAATTTTATTATTTAAAATAGATAATAATTTTATTATTTAAATTAATTTTATAGTTAGGTAAGATAATATTAAAAAATACATATATATAAATATATTGATATTAAATTTTTTAAATAAGGATATAAATTAAATGATAATTTTATTATTTAAATTAATTTTGGATTTTGTTAAAAAAATTTAAAAGAATTATTTAAATTAATAAAAATACAATTAAATTATTTTAAAATTAAAATAACACGTTTAAATATTAGATAATTATTAAAATAATAAATTTATATTTTTAAGTATAAATTAAAATATAAAATTAAATTTAATTAGTGATTGTGATAATTTTATTATATTATTTTTAAGTATAAATTAAATATAAATTTATTAAAATAATAAATTTATATGTAATTCATCAATATAACAATTGTATTTCTATAAAAAAAAACGGTTACTATCTCTCTAAACAATACATATGAAAAAATGGTTATCACAATCAAAAATAATTTTAGTAAAAAGAAAAAACTTATATATTGCTGCTACAAGATCAAGAATAATGTTTTTTTCTGAAATCATTTGAATATATAATATTATATTTTTATTGATTATTTTTTCAGTATATTTTTTTATATTTTTATAAATTTTATTATTATAAATTAATTTATTATGTATAAATAATAAATTAAAAATTGATCGAGTTAATTTTATATTTATTTATATATATATATAATATTATAGTTTTAATATATTATTATGAAATAAAATTATAAAATATATATATATATATTATAATTGAAAGAGGGGAATAGAGATTTTTTTAAGTTGAATATGATAATAATATTTTTATTTTTATTTTGATTAGTTAATAATTAAAAAAAATTAAAAATTAAATTTTAAATTTATTATATTAATGACTTTTTTAAATTTAAATTTTATTATTAAGAAATATTTATTTTTAAAATTAATTTAAGTTAAACTAATCATTATATATGCAGTTAATTAAATTTTATTAAAATTTAATTTTAAAAAATTAATTTGTAAATTTAATGATATTATATATAGTGTAAGTACACATTTTATTTTATTGTAAAAGAAAATTATATTAGTTAAATATTCTCTTTTAATATAATAATTATTATATATTTATATATTTATTTTATATTATATATATATAAGTGAAAAGAGAGGAAAATCTTAAAATTATGAGTAATGTTTTTAGATCTTTTATTTATTTATAATAGCTTTTAATTACTTTATAGTTGATAATATTATTATTTAAAATTTAATTTTTTAAAATAAATGATAATTTTATTATTTAAATTAATTTTATAACTAATGAAGAAAATTTTAAAGAATATATAAAAATATAATAAGAATAAAATTTTTAAACAAAGGTATATATTAAATAATAATTTTATTATTTAAATTAATCTTATTAAGAAAATCTAAAAGAAATACCTAAATTAATTGAAATACAATTATATTAATTTTAAAATAAGAATTATTAAGATAATATGTTTTCAAATATTAGATAAATATTAAAAAATATTATAATAATAAATTCATATTTTAAAGTTTAAATTAAAATAATAAGCTGAAATTTGATTAGTGAATATTAAAAAATTAATAAATAGATATTTAAAATAAGAAGTATCTAAATAAAATTAATATTAAAAAAAGAAAATAAAAAAAAAGATTCAAGTTTATTTTGTAATATAATTACAATTGAGAATATTACAAATATATTTTATAATATTAAATTTAAAATTGATGAATTGTATGAATTAAATTTTTAAAAAAATAAAATATATTATTGGACATTTTAGATAAATTTGAATTATTATTTTAAATTAATATAAATAAATTAACTAATAAATTATAATATGTTTAACTTAAAAGAGTTTTCTTTGATTTATTTCAAAAGTTATTACTTTTATTTAATTAGTTTAATAATATTATGAGTTTTATTTATTAAAAATTGATGGGTTGAAACCACTAAAAATAAAATTTTTCTTTAAAATAAAATTTGGTAAATAGGGTGGATTTCATAGTAAATTAATTTTATTAAATAAAAAAATAAAAAATAAATAAAATAGGAGATTTTGAATATAGAGAAATAAATAAAATTAATTCAAAAAAAATGAGCAATTAAATTGAAGAGTAAGAATTAAAATGAGAAATATTTAATTACAAGAATAATTTTAATTTCAGTTCAATTGATTGTAAGATTTATGTGATTTTATTATTTTTTTAATAATTTTTGATATTTATATTATTCTTGTATTTATTGCTTCTACTTATTTCAGTTTAACTAAATAATTATATATTTAATTAACTGAAATTAATAGTAAATAGAAATATATCATTTTATTAATTGAGCAATGACATTTTAATTCAACAATTAATAGAATAGAAGTAAGCAATAAACATGAAAATAATATGAAATACCAAAAATAATTGAGAAAATAATAGAATCATATAAATTTCATAACCAGTTGAATTAAAACTTTAATTATCCGAAAAAATTTAGTCACACATGTTCATGACTAAGAATGGAAAATGAAAGATGAGAGGAGATGTCAGATATATCAAAATGTTCTGTTTTTATAACACTAAGAGTCCTAATTTAGGCTAAATACAAGTAGTTAAAATCAAAGTCAAATATATTCTATTTGTTTCTTGGATTTTGAAACTGGACTCTGTTCATCAAGTTTATTATGTCCATAACGTAGTTCATAATACAGCTTGTCTGGAAATTAGAGTTCAAATATGACTCTATTTCTTATCTTTCTATAAATTTGGTTATGACACATTGAATCTCAAAGTATAGAGTTCAATTTGAATTTTTCTCATATAATTTTCCAATCCTATCAAGATAAAAAAAAATTTAAGCAAATCAACATGTTTTAGACGAAATCAAACTCAATATCTAAGCATTTTAAAATATTAAAACTATATAATTATGTATATTATAAAAAATTTAATGAATAAAAATTTAGTAATAATATTAATAATAAAACTCATGAGGATAATAATATATAATCTATGCACTCGCAGGTTTAGCCTGGTGGTAAGTGCATCCGAGTAAACCTGAGAGGTTTCAGGTTCGAATCCCCCAACCCCAATATATATATATATATAATCTACCGAACATAAATATACATATTAATAGATTACTAATTAAGTTAAGAAACTTTTATTGATAAGAAACAAAATGAATTAATCTTGTTGAGGAATATCTATCTATACTATATATAAGATTGGGAAGGGGGAAGAAGGGGAATAGGAATTGCCATAATACTCTTAAACCTTTTAAATTATTTATAATTATATTTAATTATTTAAACAGTTAATAATTTTATTTTTTAAACTTTAATATTTTAAAATAAATAATAATATTATACTTTATATTAATTTTTATTAATTAAGAAAAATTTATTTTTTGATGGTTGCTGTAACAGCCCGGAAACCGAACTGCTACCGGCGCTAGGATCCAGATCGGCTTAAGGCCGCCGGGACCCGTAGCAAGTCTGCTATGAATTCTGTGTACCTGTGAAATCCCATACATGATCATACATTTTCTGTAAAAATTAAAAATTTTCTTTGTACCCAGGCCCAACCTGTGCATGCACTAACTCTCTACTATAAAACCCCTGCTAGAGCTCTCATCTTTGCTCAAAGCGGGTCAACTCATACTATGTTGAGCCTGGTTATTTCAAATACGTCAACTAAAACATATCTATAAAAAGATCATGTATACAAAAGGATTACAACAAACTGGGTCAAGCACAATTCTATACACTGTACAAAACTACTATCTCTTTACATATTACATGTCCAATCTATTCTATTACATAACCCTGTACTCTTCCTATACCCTGCTGACTTCTCTCTGGACTCTGAACCTGCAAAACTGGGGTTAAGGGAGAGGGATGAGCTTCTAAAGCCCAGTGAGCAGAACGTGGAAAAAACCTATTATAAAACATGCTCTCATGGAATGCATCACATCACAGACAATTCACATATCTCAGGTGATGTGTCCCCAAATAGTCCCCTATCTCGTGCCAGGCCGTAGAATGGGGTCCTGGTCTTCCTGTTATAGCATACATTACTTACCGTTGCCCCAGGGCCTCCTCTGGGCACCTGGTCTTCGAGTTCCTTACCGTGCCAGGCCGTAGAATGGGGTCCTGGTCTTTCTTATCTATCGTGCCAAGCCGTAGAATGGGGTCCTGGTCTTCCTGCCAGGGACTACTGGATCATCCACCATCACCCGCATCAACAACAAAGTATGCAATGCAATGCAACATATTCGTGATTTCTAAAGTAGTCATCCTATTGCATAATCATGATGCGTGAACATGCTAAAACATTTGATTTCTCATATTAAAAAAAAGTAAGTTTAGTTCCACTCACCTCTGGCTGACTCTGAACTGACTGTGCAGGTTCTGAAGCAGTGCTCACTGCTGATCTCTCTGGTTCCTCTGATCCGTTCCTACACAGATGGACTCAAATGAGGGACCAAACTAACTCAAGAACATATCTAAAAACTCCCCCAAAAGCCCTCTAAAAGACCCTAATACAATCACATAAAACATGTAAAAGAAGGCTGGACAGGGCACCTTCAGCGGCAGATTCGGCGGCCGAAAGTCCTGTCCAGAGACGAAACTCATGCACTTTCGGCGGCCGAACCTCTTCTTTCGGCGGCCGAAAGTCTCTTACTAGCATTCGGGGGCACCTTTGGCAGCCGAAAGTCTCGTCCAAAGACGAAACTTAACCTTCGACGGCACTTTCGGCAGCCGAACCTTGCCTCCAGAGACGAAAGTCCATATTTTCGGAAGCAAGCTTTGGCAGCCGAAACTGCCTCCACAAGGGGTTCGGCAGCCGAACATTCCTTCGGCGGCCGAACCTGGTCTTTGCCTGTTGGGCAGAGACCTGCTCTGTTTCATGCAAACACTCTCCCAAACTCCTCTCAACATGCACACACAACTCCTCCACAAGCATATACACATGTATATGCACAAAGAGGTCTAAAACTGCCCTAAAACCCCAAACACACATATCAAATAACACTTAAACATGCTTATACACAAAAGATCATCAAAAACCTCAACTAAACCTAATCATGTATACTACCCATAAAACTTCCATAAAACCTTCAAAAATCAAGAAAGGAAGTTCAGGAACTTCACTTACCTCTTCCAAACAAGAGAATAAACGATCCCAACGTGGAGATATGGGAAAATCCTCACTCAAAATCTCCAACTTCCAAACTTTGCTCCTTTTGCTCAAAAACTTCAAAACCACATGAAAATCCATCAAAACCATGAAAGATTTGAGAAAACACATAAATCACTCAAGGAAGATCAAGTCTCACCTCAGGTCATGCAGATGGAAAGAAAAATCTTATCCATTTGACCGACCTAGGGCCTTTTATAGTTGGCTGGCCAGACCAACTACGGCGACCGAAGGAGAACCCGAATGCCATGCACGTTCGGCGGCCGAAAGTGACCTTCGGCGGCCGAACCTTGTCATTTCTCCCTTGTTGCTTTTCTTCCAAAAACTCATTTATTTTAACACCTTAAAACATTAAAACAAGTTAAAATACTTTAGAAAACATATGCATTACCCTTCTAGAGGGTTCCGACACCCGAGATTCCGCCGGACTACAGGAATTCCGATGCCGGACTCTAGCCGGGTATTACAGTTGCTTTGTGATCCTTTGTGACTCGATACTCTCGATCTCCTTTTCCTCTTCCTTAAACTTAACTTCTTATTTTCTCTTCCCTATAGAAGACATCTACGTCAATTAACTATCGAGAAAGAAGAAAATGTTATTGTCCCTATTAAGAGTTTTAGAGATATTCCGATCGTTACTTATGATTTCTGTATGGTGAGGAGGTTTCTCACATACAATCCAATACATTTTATTTTTGATGGAAACAAAACTTTTTAGTTCTCGTATGGAATTTTTTCATAATTTTTTACATTTTGATGGTTGCTTCTCAGTTAATAGACAAAGATTGGGAGGAGACCTTTTGTTAATGTGGAAAAGTTATGTGTCTATTTTTGTGCTTGGTTTTTCTTTAAATTTTATTGATTCGGTTGTTTTGGAAGGTAATGTTCAATGAAAATTTACTAGTTATTATGAGTTTTTAGAATCGCAACGACGACGTCAATCTTGAAATCTTATTCGAGTTTTATCTCGTAGAAACTCTTTTCTGCGGATTTGTTCGGAAGATTTTAATGGTTTATACTTAAAAGATAAGAAAAAAAGAGGATAATTTTTGCTAAATTATCTTATGTAAGGATTTAGACAGTCACTTAAGGAGCATCTTTGCCAAATTATCTTATGCAGGGGTTTGATTTTAAATGATCGTAAATCTTTATTAGACTTTAGAATTGATATTTCTGTTAGATAGGTTCATCGTAATGCTACTCTAACTGCTCATACTTTGATTAGATAATCTATTAGGCATAATCGTCTCTCTGTTTGGGATAATATCTCTTTTTGTTTGATGAAATTTTATTAATAGAATAAGTAGTTTTGCTTTAAAAAAAATAAAAAAATTATTTAATATTAGGTTATAATATGATTATTATAAAATTATATCATATAATCAAATAAATATAAAAATAAATTTTTAAATATTTACAAAAGTATGAAGTTAAGTATTTTTATAAAAATATATATGACGACAGTTTATTTATTAATAATTAATTAACTAAATAAATAATGATATTTATAATTTAGACTTTTTATAATAGCATATCATTATCATATTGTATAGCATATAATAATTGTTGTTGAATTTAATTAAAGTTATTAATAATATAAAATAAATATAAAATGATAATAATATAATATATGACTAAAGTTATTATATAATATATGATAATTTTATCATCATCTAATTGTTTTCAAATGAATCCATTCAACAAATTTATAACTTGTTATCCACTTGCCTAGCAGGCAAAGATTTACTTATGTGAAAGAGACTTTTGGAATACCAATAGACATTAAATGAAAAAAAAAATTAAGTATCGAAAGCTGACAAAAAATTCCATTAATAACGAGCCGTTTTGATTTTTTGAAACAACTCGATGAAAAGGATAAAATATAAGTATTTTTTTTATATAAAACTTAGCTAAGTAGAAGTTAATTATAGCTAACATTAAGAAATGAAAATATGTATAAACTTTAAAATTAATTTAAATAATAAAAAATATAGAAATTAAGTATATGTATTTTTTTTTTCTAATCACATGTGTGCATATTGCATTTTCATGTTCTATATATAAATAAAAATATGCTATGATTATCGAAAGCAACTGTAAAATTAATTAATTTGAATTTAAAATTAGAAAGTTCTCATAAATAAGGGCACAATTTATAAACTGAATAGCAATATTCTTTTAGAAGAAAAAGTCTTTTACGTTAGAAAAATCATAGGCGTATGCCTAACTTTAAAATTAAAAATATTCTTAAAACTTTATTAACACTGGTGCTGTTAAAGTTGGAGTTTTGCGGGTGAGGGATCAACTTTCTCTCCGGATTGGGCCACCAATGACCAGACAGCCGATTCACATTGCCATCAAACATTTTTCATAGCCAAGGCTTCACCTCAACCGTAATTGAGGCTGCAAAACTATCCATATTAATCTCTTTAACCCCCTCTTTTGCGTATAGTATCAAATGTTTCTCGGAGATCATCCAGGTCTCTATCTCGTTTTGCTCCTCCACCTCCTCCCTTCTGCCACCTGTATCAAGAACTCGCAGCCATATACTCCTACAGATCTCATCCTCCTGGATTGTGGCGCATCGTCTAGTTCTACATCGCTGGATGGACGCAACTGGGTTGGTGATGCCAACTCCAAATTTCATGCCTCTAACTCTGAAACCGCGTCATCTGCGTTTGTAGCTTCTCAGCAAGACCCATCTGTAACTCAAGTCCCTTACATGACTGCCCGTGTTTTTCATTCCCAATTCACCTACACCTTTCCCGTCTCCCCTGGCCCAAAGTTTGTTCGTCTCTACTTCTATCCAGCTACTTACTCCACCCTTGACATTTCAAAATCTTTTTTCTCTGTTAGCGCCAATAATTACACTCTTCTTAATAACTTTAGTGCCTCTCTTGCTGTTTCTGCTGTGAATCCTTCTGTCGCCTCCCTCATAAAAGAGTATATCATCACCGTGTGGGATAACCAAAAGCTTGACCTCACGTTCTCTCCATCTCCAAGTTCTTTTTCCTTCATAAATGGCATCGAGATTGTTTCCATGCCCAAGGACCTCTATGTCAGCGGCAACGATAATCCACTTCCTTATGTGGGCGCCGAGAATAACCCATTTCATTTGGATAACACTACTGCTCTTGAGACATTTTATCGACTGAATGTTGGTGGAAAGGATATCAGCAGCAAAGATGACACCGGAATGTATAGGACATGGCTTCAAGATTCAAATTACATCTTTGGTGGTGGACTTGGTGTCACAGTTATTCCACGTGATGTCAAAGTGCAGTATACAGCGAAGACACCACCCTACACTGCACCTGTAATGGTATATAAAACTATGCGTTCTATGGGTGGTGGTTCGAACGTTAGCCTGAGGTACAACCTCACATGGTACTTCTCCGTTGATGCTGGTTTCAACTATCTTCTTAGGCTCCATTTTTGTGAGTTTCGATCTGAGGTCACAGATAGCTTTCAAGAGGTGTTCTTTCTATTCATCAATAATCAAACAGTTGAGAAAATGGCAGATGTAATCCTCTGGTCCGGCGGTAACAGTGTTCCGGTGTACAGAGACTACGTCGTGTGGATCCCAAAAGGCAGCCAGAGCAAGCAGGATTTGTGGCTCGCTTTACACCCCAATTATGATGGCAAATTTACATATGCTGATGCGTTTTTGAACGGCCTAGAGATATTCAAGTTGAACAATTCAGACGGTAGTCTGCCCTCCTTTGGCCAAGTGGTACTGGCGGCTCCTCCACCACTAGAAGGACTTCCCAAATTTAGAGGAAAGGCTAATAAGAAAGGATCACTGGTAGTAATCGTTGGTTGTTCTGTTTTTAGTGGTGTTCTAGTGCTATTCCTAATTATTTGTTTCTTTGTCGTTAAACAAAGGAGAGCGAAGGACTCTGGAAGGAGTGAAGCAAAGTCTTTCCGGCTCCTCTTCTCCCACAATTCAAGGTCCTCAGCCACGAAGGCCATGAGGCCTACTAAAACTTGCCGGCGATTCTCCATCTTCGAAATAGAAGTGGCCACAACCAAATTCGATGATGAATTTGTTATTGGATCTGGGGGATTTGGAGATGTTTATAAAGGGTTTATAGATGATGGTGCAACTACAGTAGCAATTAAGCGGTTAAATTCATCATCAAGGCAAGGGACTCGCGAGTTCAGAACGGAGATCGACATGCTCTCCAAGCTTCACAATCCCCATCTTGTGTCTCTGATTGGATACTGCGACGATCCTGGTGAAATGATCCTTGTCTATGAATACATGCATAGAGGAACCCTCCGCGATCATCTCTACAAAACCCGGAATCCTCCTCTTTCATGGAAACAGAGGCTAGAGATATGCATTGGGGCGGCACGAGGACTGCATTATCTTCATACAGGTGCGAAGCACCCAATCATTCACCGTGATGTGAAGTCAACGAACATACTGATAGATGAGAACTGGGTAGCCAAGGTTTCAGACTTTGGTTTGTCTAGAATGGGTCCCACCAGCGAGTCCCAAACCCACGTCAGCACTGTAGTTAGGGGAAGTTTTGGATATGTAGATCCAGAGTACTACCGTAGGCAACACCTGACGGAAAAATCTGATGTGTACTCATTTGGAGTCGTTCTTTTTGAGGTGCTCTGCGCCAGGCCACCAGTGATTCCAGGGCTACCAAGAGAGCAAGTAAATTTAGCAGATTGGGCCCGAATTTGCTACAGAAGAGGAGCTCTTCATCAAATACTGGACCCCCATTTGAGGGGAAATATCGACCCAGTCTGTCTGGACAAATTTGGAGAGATTGCTGAGAGTTGTCTCCGTGACCAAGGAAAGCAAAGGCCAGCAATGAGCGATGTGATATGTGGGCTTGAGTACGCTTTGCAGCTTCAAGCGACTGCTGAGAACAATAGAAATAGTGTTGATAGAGTGAGTGAGGAACAGGAAAGTCCATTCTTGTTGCGTGGAGAAGCTGTTACTACTGACGATGATGACTTGTTTAGCGTCTCAGGTGGACACAAGGATGAATCCAGGAGCTCAGTGAGTAGTGGTAAAAGAAGCGCCGCCAGAACCGATCCTGACAGAATGAGGTCGGATACTGTATTCTCAGAAATTATGAACTCAAAGGGAAGATGAAATGCTGAGGTGGATTTGTCCGCCTTTCATAAATTTTTTTAATAGATTGTATTCAAGGTGTGGAAGTCTATACTTTTAATAATAATAATAATGCACTCACAGGCTTAGTCCAGTGATAAGTGCATCTGAGTAAATCTGAGATGTCTCAAATTTTACTCTCCAATTTTCATTTCAAAAAAAAAAAATAATAATAATAAAGTAAAACTCTATATTAGAGGCTGTTAAGATTTTAATCTTCACATGTATAAATCGACCATAAATTGAGATCTGGTCTTGATTCTTTGAATATTATTACTTCTTGGTTTTGCTTGTGATAAATTTAAATTTTACTTATTGATTAGTGGGTTCCTGAATTTTGATTTGGTTATTGATTAGTTTTTGCTGATTATTGAATCATCAAATGGATGAATTGTGAATTGGATTTATGTTTTTTTATTGCTGAAATCTGTTTTGTATAGATGAATTAATTATTAATATATGGGGAAGCTTTCTCTATAATTATGAAATGAAGAAATTGACTTTGAATCGATTTATTAAATCAAATTAATCTTTTTTATTCAAATTGATTCAATATTATTAATAATTTAGTTTAATTCATAAGTGGACCGATGAATTGCAGGTAATTTGCACCAACCGTCCCTCGATTTAGGTAGTAATTTTATTTCAATCATAAAATAAAATCTTTTAACTTTATATCTTTATAGCATGTTTACAGGTTAAAAGAATCCAAAATATCCATTTTACCCTCTTCTTTTAAAAAAAAAAAAAAATTCCGCCAGTAGAATTAAAAATGAAATATTTTAAACATTAGCCATGTTTAATAGATTATAACGCAATATAATAAAATTAATATTTTTTTTATCAAAATTTAGTAAAAAATTCTACTGTATTATATTGTATTATAACCTAACAACATAGTCAAATATCTGTATATATAAATACATGTAAACAATTTTCATTTTCTTTCTAAAATTCAATGTGACAACTTCTCTCCATATAAATTTAATGATGCTAAAAATTAAAATTTTTCACTATTTCAATTTGGCGATCTAATCTAAAACATGGTCTAATTTTTCTAAAAAAAATTAACAAGTGAATTATTGGAATCTAATACAAGGTTCGGCTAAAGATGTCTCTTTTATATAAGATCATTGCAAGCCTTTGTTTTATTACTTAATTTTTATGCGTATTTATTACAAACTTATAGAACTGATAAAATTCTATTAAGAATTTTAATCAATAACATATAACGTATAAGACTGATGTGATTCCGTCAGAAATTTTAAATTAATAATATTTGACTAAAATGAAATTTAAAAAATAAAAGGTTAAAAATTAAAATTTCATATTAAATTTTAAAACATTTAAATATCTCAACTAATTAAGAAAAAGTGCTATTTATAATAATAATAATTTTAATATGAAAAATTATAAAAATATTTAAATAAAATAAATAAAATGTAAAATTAATTTCTAAATGATAAAATTTTCATTTCAAAGTTATTTTGAGCCTCTAATTGATGTTGACAATATAAATTAAGTACAGTTTAAATTTATCATAAAATCTAAAATTAATTATTCTCTATCATCAACAAACGATTTGTACAAGCATTTTGTGTTTCTTTTTTTTTTTTATTTTAATTTTAATTTATACGTTAGTTATATATATATATATATATATATATAAATCAATTTAGATAGGTCCGTAATAATCAAGTAATTTAAAAGTTGAATGTAAACGTTACGTTGGAGAAGCATCGACGGGAGACTTTCAGAAGTCTTTTCATAATTTAGAATCCCCACTTAGAATGCATTTGGCTGGAAGCTCCAATTTTCCACTAAAATGACAATCAAGAATTACAACATTGTCAAAAATCATAAATTATTTATCTATTTTTGTGGATAGGCTGACGTGTTATCTCTTTTGCGAAGAATTCTAACTACATATGGATAAAAAAAAATAAAAAAAATCAAAAGACTTTTCAAGTTTTGCCAATAGCACACGTATATCTTTCACGCCTTTAGATTTATTCCTTACAGATCAGTGGCTCCCATATTTTTCTTTTTTAATTTTTTGCAACATTGTTTGTATTTCACTCAAATAAACATCAGGTTTATTCCTTACAGATCTGATTCCTCTCCCTAATATCGGTGTTATTCTCTCTTTATTTTTAGAGTTCTTTTCTTTAATTTGTGAGTTTTATTATTTCTGCAATTGTATTATTTTTCTATTTAGAAAAATTATGATTATACTTGCTAACTTTTTGTTACTTATTGAAAGATGCAATCAAATTAGGATAGGTTGATGTGATATCTCTTTTTGCAAAAGATTCCATGTAAATATGGATAAACACAAAACCAAGAACTTTTCAAGTCTTTCCAGTACCACATATTCTGATTTTTTTTGTCTACATTTTTCCTTTCGTTGTATGAAATACAAAAGAAAAAAGATATTTTCCATATAACTTAGTTTTACCTTTTCCAAGTGTAATGTGGTAAAAACTTGCATGCAGTTAATTATATGATTATAAAAATTTCAAGAGTATCAGATTCATTTCTTTTTGTAAAGATGAAAGCCAGATTGGCTTTATCTCTGCTGCTTGCTATGATGCTGGTAATATCTGGCTGTGTTGCAGCCTCCATGGAAGAGAACACTACAAATTCCTCTTGCATGTGCAATGTTATAACAGCTCAACGCATATTGGAAGAATCAGATGCTGGTCATGAAACCCATATTCATTATGGAAGTATGGGAAGTCAAGCTTTCTGCAACTCGGCTATATACGGCAATTGCATACGACCCTTTGGTCCTATGCATCGGCCTTGCAGTTTCTACAATCGATGCAAGCGAATGTAATTCTGAGTTTATCACTGTCAGCACACAGCTTAAATCAACAGAAAATAGAGGAAAAAGGGGGAAGGAAATAGAAGAAATGGGGGAGGAAAGAAAGAGCAGAAGAAGGAGGAGGACGAAAGAGAGAATTAATTTAGGGAGAAAGTAGAAGATTTGTATTAATTAATCTGAATAATATAGTAAAATGTGTTTCCTTCATATGCAAATTTACTTGACATGGATAAGAATGCTGTAAAATAATTTTAGATTTTAAAAAAATTTGTATTCATTAAATATTTTAGTATCGTTGAATACTGTATTTATAAATTGAAAATTATATTTATAAGATTTTTTTATTATTATTAATTTGATATTTAAATTTAATATTAAATATGATAATTATGATTTTATTATATTATCTCAAAACTTTTATAATAGTTTAAGACATATATTTTTCATAAAAATAACCTGCATTTTTATAAATAAATATACTTTTATTTTCTATTTTTATTCTTTTTCTTCTCTAATACTTTTTGATAGGTTACAAATTAAAAATGAATTTGTGTTGTTTTGATCTGAAAATTAAAATTTTAAAAGATTTTATTTAATCTCGATAGATTACAAAATAAATACTTAAAAACAATATCTAACGGGACTTAAATTTTATTATTTTATTTATTTTTTCAACAAAAAAATCCATTCATCTTGTACTCAATTCATTAGACAAAATCAAATAATAACACTTATAATATTTTTCCATTAGGATCCTATTATTTAGTTGAATTTCTTTAATAGCAATAATTTTAAAATAAAAAGTCCTTCACTCATAGAAAATAATTTTTTATTTAATTAAAAATATTTTTTTATTCGATAACTATTACGCAATTTCATCTTGTAGACAAACATATTAGAACATAATTTTTTTTTTTTCTGTTTTGCATGATAAAAAAGAGTTAAGTTAAAATTGTAATAATATTATCTGATAATTTGCGGATAAGGTTACTTAGTCACAATTGATTTTATATGCAGATGACAAAACTTGCATTGCACGTTGGATTTAAGAATGCCATACCTAGCTATTACTAGCTAGAGCCAAGTTAACTAGGGTTCTAACATTTTATAATTAATTAATTACTTGTCTCGAAGTTCAAGAACTAATAATTTTCTTTCTAAAAAAGAATAAATTTATGCACATTTCTTTATCAATCATATTTGTTTTTGTAATCTAATTTAAAAAAACGATATGATTTTTCTTGCTCAATTCATGGTGTGTCGGCAGTACGAACTCCTTCAAAAGAAAGGAGACTTCGTGCAAGTCTTCGTGCCCCACTCCTCCCATTCCTTCTCTGCTCTAGTCCATACGTTATAATATATATCTTCTTTTAAATAACGAAAAAATAGATTTTGATTAATCATAAATATTAAAGATTTTCCATATTGTATAAGAGTGGTACAAACTAAACCATGAGCATAAAACAAGATTATGTGATAAAAATTTAATAAATGAATAATATGGCGTCCAATCCGAGAAAGTAAAGGACCGAATATTTTAAATACTCGGTTTATCATCAAAACTCGCATTCTTTTGGATAAATAGAATCTTGGCATAAAATTACTGTTATCAAGCACCATTCAACATATCCCTATTATACCTGTAATCGCGGAATCACCAACCTATTTGCTAGCAATACCCTTATAAGTAGCCGATCACATCATAACCGGATTATCAGAAAATATTATATTTATTTTCATTTTCTGATAATACAAAAGGATAAAGATTATAGAGGCAAATATATGTTATTCTCTCACACTAATTAAGTTCTAAATAATTCATTATCATCATTTTATTTGTCAGAATTGAGCGTCCAAATAAATGCTGTGGATATCCATCACCTCACGTTTTTTTCTTATAAATCTAACCAATCATAATATAATTTTATTTTTCAGTCGCATCAATTTTATTTTAACGTAATTAAAGAAAAAAAAGAAGGAAAGGACGAGAGAAAAGCTATAGTAATGAAGTGCCACTTTTTTTGTTTGATAAGAAAAGAAAAGAAAAAATAAAGAGAGCAAGAAAAACTTTCAATATTTTCTTTGGATACAAATAAAGGGAGGAAAGGAAAATATTAAATATTTTATTTTTTTTATATTTTCTCTTCGTTTTGTAAAGAAAAATAAAAGCATAAAAAGTGTACAGTGAAATATGAGGATAAAAAAAACAAAACTTTTTTATCCAAACATATATAAAGGAGGAAAATAAAAAAAAAGTTACTGCTTTTGTTTTTCTTCCCTTCCCATGATTTATCCAACATCAATTATTTTCAGAATTCAAATATAAATAAATTTAAAAGGCTTGTAATTTTTTTATAATAAATTTGTTTATTTTATTTTGCTAGAATGCATTGTTTTCATATGAGCAAATTAAAACCGCATTTTGTCAACAGTGTTCTTCAAGCACATGCAAAGGTTAAGTCCTTGTCCGCCTTTCCTGTCAAATTTGTTATTTTATGTCCTATGCCTTTGAATTTTCAAAAAGCAAATCGATTGGTTGATATTTTATATCGAATCAAAATCATGTAAATATATATTTAGACAATTAGTCAAAAAGCAATTATTTATTGATAATAATTACATATATATACACTTTATTTGTATTTATATTAATTTTGTAAATCTAAATATTTAATATTTAAATTAATTGAATTACTGGAGCATTGTCGTACCTGCCGACAACATTAACAATGGACATTAATTTCTTAACTGCACAAAATAAATTTCACAAAATTTCAATTATTGGTTATCTCAATTAATAAACATCAACTTTTTTTTCTCAAACGAAGGCGACATTTGTCCTTCTCAGAATTCAAAACAATGATATATTACTGCCTTTATCTGGCGCTTGGTGACTCATAGCTCCCACGCAGACACAAACTGAAGGGAAAAATTAGGAGAAGAAAAGGATGGCCGCTGCATCAAAGAGAGGATGCGTTGCATTGTATCTAGCTATTATGCTGCAGATTACTTCCTTCAGCACAGTTACATCAACAAGCAGCACTATCCTTCTTAATGGTAACATAAACATTTCATTGATTGGTGAAAGTGTGGCTGATGAATCCATCAAAGAAGAGATTTTCATGGAATCCCATGCGAGTCAAAGGCTTCTTGCAGGTGACAATGACCATCATATTAATCTCAAAACTTTGGTAAAACAACCAGTCTGTAATGAAAAGATATATGGGAGCTGCCTGAAAGGCCTTGCTGGCCAAAAAGATGCTCACTGCACTTACTACAATAAATGTAGAGGTAAATGAAGGAAAAGGAGATCGGCAGATATGAGTTTGAAGCATAGTTTCTCAGTTCATGAGCTGGTTAATTAAAAGAATTTATGTATATGTGTATGTTTGCCACTGAATAATGCATTACTGATGTCAGAGAACATGAGACTCTGCCTTGTGTTCTTCCTTTTCCTTTGTTTTTCATTTAAATGAGAAAAATGAATCCTACGAGACTCTGCGAGAGCTTGATATTTCTTTAAAATTTCCAGAAATTTTAAGATTTGCGAGTCTCAATTTTCAACGATAATTTTTTTTTTTTTTTAATGAATGCAAGTTAAGCAGTAGGAATTGAGTGAAAAGTAAAGTCTGGTTAGGACGTTCTAGCTACTTGTTTGTAAATTCACACTGACGAGCACGACAACAAGAGGAGAGAAACAAAATGATGAAAAGAAAATAGGAAAAAAATTTATTCAATTAATTTTATTATGAAAAGAAATTAATTGTAACTTAAAAAATTTCACGTTAAAAATGTTGAATCTTACTTAATTTTGTAAAAATTTATTAATTTTTTTTTATAAAATAAAACATAAAAATTTTCATTTTTAATATTTAGCTTGATTCAATTTATTTAATTTTTTTTAAGATAGAAATATATAATACATTATGACGAAATGCAGACTATCAATATGAAAAGATGGCAACAATTTGCTTGTCCTTTCTGTCACGGGATGTATCCCTATGATCCTTGTTGATAGTGAGCCTATATTAGCATTACTTTGTGCATTATTGCATCTGCCTACCCCCACACCAACCAATTTAATCTTTTTTTTTTTTTTTATTTCGTAATACTATTCTTTAATTGATTAGTGATCAAACGCACGACAATTCAACCAGTTAATCCTGTTAAATTTTCTTTTATATACCACACGTGTAGGTTTCATTTCTTTGGGTTAATTAACCCAGATAAGTTGATCATATACTCAAAGCAACATTAACATACCAGCTTTTTCTGATAATGAAACTGAGTAAAGACAGGAGGAGAAGAAAATGACAATTGCATCAAAAAGGGGATGCCTCGCTTTCTAGCTATTCTACTGATTATATCCTGCAGCTCAGGGGTGGCCTTTCTTGATGGTGACAGAAATATTGGAGTAGCGACGGTGCAGCTGATGAATCCATTGAAGACGAAGAGATGTTAATAGAATCCTGTGCGAGACAAAGGCTCCTTGCACTTATATTTTTCTTACAGTACTCTGAAGAAACCACCAGTCTGTAATGAAAAGATATATGGCAGCTGCATAAAAGCCCTTGCTGGCAGTAAGGGTCGACGCAATTACTACAATAGATGTAGAAGTTAGAGGCTGAAGCTGGTGAACGAAAAGAAGATCATCAGATTTGAATTTGAAGCATATTTCTTCAGTACATTGGCCCTATGCTTAATTAAATATTATATGTAAGTTTGCAAGTTAAATAATAAATTGACAATTAGCTTATGCATAAGTGTGTGTGTTTCATGATTTAAGCTAAATAAAATCCAGAATCTTAAAACTTCATGTACTTCCTTTTTTTGTTTATGAATGCAAATTAATTAGGAATTAATTCAAAATATTCTTTTCACAGATAATTTTTCAAATGAATCTTCTTATTTTCATTTTTTTTTGTAAAACTTAAGATAGACTGCAATTTTGTTTTTTTAATTTAATAAAATATCTATTTTAATTTTTATATTTTTAAAAATTTATAATTTAATTAATTATAATTTAGTTCCTACTATTAAAATTAAAATTAACTTACTGTTAATAATTTAGTTTTTATTATTAAAATTAGAGTTAATTTGCTGTTAAATTTTATAAAAAAATTAAAATATTTTTAATTTTTACAATTAAAATTAAATAAAATAAAAGAGATTAAACTATTAAATATTGAATTTATTGAATATCGTAGAGTTGTATTTATAATAATCTGTAAACACCATCGTCATAATTCAATTAACAACCAAACTCGACAGTGGACTGCATCGACGCGCGCTCACCGCGTGACGCTTTGCGGCATAATCTGATTAGGCACTGGCAAACACCGAAGGTCGAGCAACCCTTGCTCTACTATCGATTTATTGACGAGAATAAAGAGTAGACCAATTTTTCTCAGTTTCATCGATTGCCATAGCAAGAATCCGCACCGCCCCATAAATCGATGACACCACTCCTTGCAGCATCACCGATAACAAGGACAATATGATTAAGGGACATGTGAACTTCAAAATTGGTGGCATTGGAAAGGCATACGCGATCTACTAGAATCACATAACAGTTCTCTCCCGCGACCTCAAAGGAACCACATTCAACGTGCAATCATTACGTACGGCCTCCGCTTTCGTCAAAAATAAGCATGCTTTGTGTTACTCACCCGTTACTTGTCAATGCTAGCCTTCTGGTGGTGGCTGCAACGTCGGATTAATTCTGTAATATTTAATAAATTAACAGCTTAATTCCTTTAATTTTCTCTCCGTAGGTGATAAGAACTAAAAATATTTTTATCATTTTTATGAAAATTAATAACAAATTAACTCTAATTTTAATAGCAGAGATTAAATTATAATTTTTTTTAAATATAAAAAAATTAAATTTTAAATTTTTAAAAATATAAAAACTAAAATAAATATTTCATTAAATAAGAAATACTAAATTTCAATTTACTCTAAAACTTAATTAATGAAACTAACAGGTAAAATGTATCACTAAATTTTAGGTTTTCATTCTTTACCTTTTAAGCCAAAAAAGAAAATAAAAATTTACAATACAATGGTTGCATATACGTTGGTTATATTATAACTGATGACCACTGGATTTCTTCACCCCGGACCAGGGACTTGACTACAGTCAGAGGCTCATAACGTAGAGGCCCACGCACCTGATATGCACAACAAGCCTGATTCATTCAACCTTCAAGGCCGGGCTCGACTAAGCTTCTTCACTCAGATCGGCCCAGTCCGCGACTAGCAGGCCCTCTCCTCTCGGACTCAACGTTCGGCCCAACTCTCGGCCCAGCCCAGCATCCTGAGTCATACTCAGACAGCCTAGTAGATCCGCTCGAACGTACGCACGAGAAGAATCAGAGGCCGTTACGCATGGAGCAGGCGGCTGATACTCTCGTACACCCGAATCTGTATGTCAGAGACGCGTGTCCCAACCATGGAGAGACCTTTACACGTCACCAGCAAGCATAGCGAAATGGATAAAAGGGGATCCCCTCCCCAGAAAGTTTAAGTCTTATTCTGTAATACAAAAACCCTATTCTATTGGATCTCAGATCATCAATAACTATTTGAGAAATATAACTCATCCAATCTTTTTGAATTTTAAGCAACCAAATTTGAATTCGTAATTGAAATAAAAAATAAAAAATGGATGGATGGATTATATAGAGGAATTTATATGTAAATACTTGGCTCACCACTCACATAGACATATATATATATATATATATATATATATATATATATGATAAATTTTAAAAAGATTTATTGATTTCCTCTATATTTCAATAATTTTATTTAATATCATTTTTCCATTTTCATTTTAATATTTCAATATTAATTATAACCAACATAAGAAAATAAATAAAAGTTTAATACACCAATCAGTCAGTCATTTCAATGCTTAAGTAGAAAAAACCATCCCAGACTATACGTACTTGTCAAGTCAATGGCTTGATAAGTCTAAGGAGGTGGCCGTGATTTTTCTTTTTTGTCCTTAACCTTAAAATTTGTAATATTGTAGCTTCGGGGCTTACAATCATCAGCGTTTCTCCAACTCCTAATTGCAAAAGGTAACAGCACTATGATCACCCTTCTTCTCCTCGTTTGCATCTTCGTCTCCACCGCAGCACAAAACTCATCTCCTTACACTCCCACTGACTTAATACTCATCAACAGTGGTTCGTCATCTGATGATGCATCACAGGATGGCAGGCGTTGGAATGGTGATGCCCAGTCTAAGTTCTGCCCCTTCAACTCTCAGACATCACCGCCATCTGGAGCCTCTCAACAACACCCGTCTGTTGATCGGGTACCTTATATGACAGCCCGAGTTATTCACTCCAAACTCACCTGCACTTTCCCTGTCTTGCCCGGTCCAAAATTTATCCGCCTCTACTTCTATCCAGATACATACTCAGGTCTCAATACATCCGCGTCCTTCTTCACTGTCACTGCAAATAATTACACTCTTCTCAGCAACTTTAGTGCCTATCTAGCTGTTTTTGCTCAAATTCAAGCACGTCCCTACCTCTTCAAGGAATTCATTGTCACCGTGTGGGACAACCAAGAGCTAGAATTGACGTTTACACCGTCTCCAGGCTCTTTTGCCTTCATTAATGGCATAGAAATAGTTTCCATACCAAATGGTCTCTACTCAACAGATATGGCTAACCTTTATACCTTTGTAAACTCCGAGTCGAACCCTTTCTTTTTCTTCGATAACAGCACCTCTCTAGAAACTGTTTACCGACTTAATGTTGGCGGGGGCCTTGTTGCCAACATAAATGATACAGGAATGTTTCGAACATGGTATGATGACTCCAATTACATCTTTGGAGGTCCAGGTTTGGTTCATAAGTGGCGAGACGATGTGACGATAAAATACACAGAGGATACCCCTGCATACACTGCACCAGCTACTGTTTACATTAGTAAACGATCAATGGGTGCAGAACCTAGTATCAATCTAAATTACAACCTCACTTGGCGCTTCCCTGTTGATTCTGGTTTCAATTACCTTGTCAGGCTCCATTTTTGTGAGACTGAGAATTTTATTACAGGTGAATCTCAACGGATTTTTTTCATATTCATCAATAATATGACAGCAGAAGAAGAAGCTGACGTATTCCACTGGAGCGGCGGCAAGGGTATTCCAGTACACAGAGACTATGTTATTGCAGTACCAGGAGGTAGCCCCAGCAACCAGGATTTATGGCTCGCTCTACACCCCAATAACCATTCACATCCAATATATGCCGATGCTATTTTGAACGGTTTGGAGATACTCAAGCTGAACGATTCAGATGGTAATCTCGCCGGACCAAACCCTGAACTTCCTGCACCACCAGAACCGCACCCAATCTCAGAGGGAAGGACGAAGAGGAAAGGATCATCTCATGTTGTAGTTATTGTTGGAGCCGTGGTGGGTGTCGTATTCGCTTTGACTATAGTTTTACTTTTCTCTGTCTACCGGCGAAAACCGAGAGCCAAGGACAAGTCTTCCAGGCTCCCGTTCTCTTACACGCCTAGCTCCTTCACAACTACTTCGGCACTGCCTACTGATCTTTGTCACAAATTCACTATAGCAGAGATCAGAGGATCTACAAGAAATTTTGACGATCAAGCTGTTATTGGTTCGGGGGGATTTGGTACTGTGTACAAAGCCTACATCGAGAATGGATCCATACCAGTTGCAATCAAAAGGTTGGATTCTACATCGAAGCAGGGGATCCGCGAGTTCCACACAGAGATTGAAATGTTGTCCAATCTCCGCCACGCTCATCTCGTATCTTTGATTGGATACTGCGATGATGAAGGTGAGATGATCCTTGTTTATGAGTACATGCAACATGGTAACCTTCGAGATCATCTGTACAACACAAAGAGCCCTCCTTTCCCATGGAGACAAAGACTACAAATATGTATTGGTGCTGCACGAGGGTTGCACTATCTTCATACAGGTGCCAAGTATGTCGTCATCCACCGTGATGTGAAGTCATCAAACATACTATTAGACAGGAATTGGGTGGCCAAGGTTTCGGATTTTGGCTTGTCAAGAAAAGGTCCCACTGGTGAAGATCAAACACATGTCAGTACTGCAGTCAGAGGTAGTTTTGGGTATCTTGACCCTGAATACTATCGTAGGCAACAGCTCAATGAGAAATCGGATGTGTACTCATTTGGGGTGGTGTTATTTGAGGTTCTATGTGCTCGGCAACCAGTGATCTCACACCTAACAAAAGAAGAAATTGTTTTGGTTGATTGGGCACGAAAACATTATCGCAAAGGAGCCCTTGATCAGATTATTGACCCAAAGTTGAAGGGTGATATCAAACTTGTCTCTTTAAATAAGTTCGGAGAGATTGCCGATAGTTGCCTGCGTGACACACCGACTGAACGGCCGACAATGTGTGATGTGGTATGGGGCCTTGAATTTGCCTTGCAACTTCAAGAAACCGCTGAGAAAATTGTTGATGGCGCTGTAATTATGAGCGAGGATCAGATGGGCTCATCTGTAACACGAGAAGTGATTACTAAAGACGACGATGACGAGGCATTTACAGTTTCAGGTGGACCAATGTCAGATTCAAGGACCACAATTAGCATTGGTGAAAGGAATTCTAGCAACAAAGATGATGAGGAATTGAGATCGAGGACTGTATTTTCGGAAATAGTAAATCCACAGGGACGATGATTTTGTCATTCACTATCATTTGTAGTATTATAGTATCTTTAATTTTCGCAAAGTAGATTTGATTCTGATTGTAATATGACGGACCATTTTCTATTTAATTCCCACTAGGAAGGCAACGAGCTTAGAATTTTCCATATGTAGAGTATCATTATTCAAATTTATTTATATAAATAAATATTTAATTAATTATAAAGTATATAATATTTTATTAATAATTATTTTTATATATTTTAATTTAAATACCAAATATACTTAACAATTTCCCATTATTATTTAGCATAGTTAGGATGAAAAGGAAAGTCCTTTACTGAATGATAACTTTTAATTTGCGTGTAATAATAGAGGACTAAGAAGAGAGTTACCCAGGCTAATGGTTTAAGCTTCGACTGAAATTAAATAAACAATGTATTTAATAAATTATTATTATAATTAACAATTTATTTTATTTTATAAATAATATTTAAAATAAATTTAACTTTTAATATGTAATTCTAAAATTTAAATAAAAATATTTTATAATTAAAAGATATTTACACATAATTTTAATAATGATACATATATTTATATTAAAAATATAGAAAAAAAATGTACTTTTACAAATGTGAAAAGATTATAAAATTAAAAAAAGAAAATATATGTACATATTCTGTAGGAGGAAAAAGCGACCTACTACCGTGTCTAAAGAGCAAAGAAAAGAAGAAATGAATTTTGGAAGGAAACATGGACTTGGTCTTTGGAAAAACCAAGTCACATGCCATGTCACTGGCTTGGAAAAAAGAAAAAAAATAAAAATAGCAAAAAGCCAGATTGATATGAATTCAATTACCGCGTGCAAACACCGGCCATGGACTCGGTCTTCGGCTGTCCACTGATTTTCCAGCATATGAGAGCACAAGTAGAAAGCAACTTCAACCTTACATTTCGAGGAGTCTCCCCTTTTACCTCTGTTGTGTGTATATGTTTCATAATTCAGCATTAATTTTTGTAATCTCTTAGTTTTACTCTTGAAAATTGGAAATTTGGCACCAAGGGATTGGTTTAGTGGTGAGCATTAGAGACCAGCCTTTTAGCCTAAAATGTTTCAGTTTGAAGTGTTCCACCATGATGAATGCACAAATTTGACTTAAAAAGTCCAGTTTAAATAAGGTATAAAAAAATATAAAAACTCATAAAATTAAACACATATTTAGAAGAAAATTTTTTTTCTATAAAAAAAATAATAATAAATAAAGCGTAGTGCACCTGATAATTTTGCTGTTTGTGTACTTAAATTGAATCTCAACTCAGCCAAGGGCTGCGCTCCTCTCTCCACATCTTGTTTTGCCAAAATAAACATAAACATGTTCACTCTCACGCCCTACATGCTTTCTTCCCTTAATCTCTTCCTTTTGGCCATCGCAATGCAAAATCCGCCTGCTTATACTCCCACCGATTTAATACTCCTCAACTGTGGCACACCATCTAATACCACCTCATTAGACGGTCGGAATTGGGAAGGAGATACCCATTCCAAATATCTTGGTTCTTCCAACTCTCCTACACCACCACCAGCATCTGAACCTTCCTCACTAGACCCTCTTGTCACCCTTGTTATACCCTATACAACAGCTCGGATTTCTCATTCCAGATTCACATATACGTTCCCAGTCTCGCCTGGACCAAAGTTTGTTCGTCTATATTTCTATCCGGCTACATACTCAGGCCTCAACCCATTAACTTCCTTGTTTGTAGTCATATTTTGTTATTATCAGCAAGAGGAATCCAAGAAACATGTCATGCATTATACTGCTCTTTGCTTCCCTTTTCTTTGGACACCCTTTCCCTCTCTCTGTCTCCTTGGTTTAGGTGTGTTAAGTTTATGCTTAAGTTCTGTTGAGTTGCCAGTGTAAGGTTTTAAATCGCTACTTGCTTCTTTCTCTTACAAAAGGCTATTTGAGTCAGTAGAAAACGAGTTACTGACAGTGCATTGGCGTACAACGTTCTGGCTGCCAACCTTTCGTTTTTAACCCAAAAAAAGGAATAAAGTGCAACCAAGGCCCTGAACCTTTTTGCTGATGTTCAATTAAGCCCATTTTTATCTTCTTACCAAATACGTAATGCCCTCAAGTTTCTGATCAAGTCAAATAGGCCCAAGTTTTTGCCAAAATAATTAAAGTGATAATTTCAATTTTAATAATAACTATCAATGTTTATATTTTAAATACTTACTCAAATATAAAATTGGTAAATCAATACAGAAAGAGAACAAATTCCATAAACTAAACTTGAATCCAGAATACATATCCATGATAACACAAACCCAAAACTCCTCAAGAAAACAGACATTCACAACGAATCATAATTGATCAAACACAAACCAAAACAAATTAATTTTCTCCTCTTAAGAACACAAACCCAGAACTTCTGATAATCGACTCCATAACCTTGTCACTTTCAACCATCTGCAAACTTAATCTTTTTATTATATCTCATTACTGTACACAAATCTTTTTATTCTATGTTTCTTTAGTACCGTAGTCTCAATTTTTTTTTGAAAGAGCAAAATTATGTACCACGTTAATAAGTTTATTACCAGTTGTAAGAATAACATAAATAAGGTGGTCAAGCTTACATACTTTGGAGTCTCAACTCCCAATCTAATATAGATAAGCTATACATGTTCTCTTGGTAGAATATGACTTTAGATAATTGATAATTTAATTTAATTTAGTAAAATTTTATTAGTTAGTTATTGTATTTTTACATTCCCACAACAAGTTACGATTAATTAACTAAGAAAATCCATCCATTAAATTAAGATTCATTTGCTGTTAGTCAAAATGGTCAAACAAAACTAAGAGAATAATTTTTAATCCAAAAATATCTTTGATCCCTCAATCATTCCCATTCCTTTCATTTTCACTGCAACGTTGTTCTTATATTATAGCATTTAAAACTATGTATAGTTTCTTTGCTCAAGTTATTTGCCTTTTCTTTTTTAAAATTTAGTTTTGTAGAACAGTGGAGAATTATTTAACAAAGAGGTTAGGGATTTTTATTTTGAGAGTTTAGTTAAATTAAGGATTGTAAAAAGGATCAAGGGCAATATTTCATAACTCACTAATGCTTAAAATGAATAGAGATCTTCTTAGTTAATTAGTTATAATTTGATATGCAATTTAGTATGATTTTAAAAACACAGGAGCTAATTAATGAGTTTCATTAAATTACATAAATTAAATAATTATTTTTCTATATATATATTTCTCATAATAATAAATTTACAATTATTTTTATATAAAATTAAAAAATATAATAAAAATAGTAAATTTTATTTTTTCTTTTAATACATCATCTTCTTTATGTTACTTTGTCATTAAATTATTATTTTGTAATGATCCAAAACAAGATCCAGCTATTATATGCTTCTAAGCTAAAGGACAGCCCCAGGGGGTGTAGCTCAAATGGTAGAGCGCTCGCTTTGCATGCGAGAGGCACGGGGTTCGATTCCCCGCATCTCCAATATTTTTTATCTTTAATATAATTTTTTCCCTTGTTCTTTAATGTAATTTTCGAAGCGGTTTGCAAGTTCGATGATAATTTGATTTTGGTTCAGACACTGGCACACTGCATGGCTTCTTTTCTATCACTCTTGTTTATGATTTATTTTGAAAAGATCTAAAATCATATAAAATTTTAATTTCTTTTAAAATATTTTTTAACTTAAAAAAATTTAAATTCTTTCATTTAAAAAAATTAAAAAATTAATTAAATTGAATTTTTATAAAATTTGTATTCTAAACAAAGCTCTAATGTTTGTTTGATAATTTTTTTTATCTAATAAGTCAATTGATGGTTTCTATTCCTACGGAATTAAAATAGTACAGAAAGAATATAGCTAAATAAAATTGATGACGTTAGATTTATTATTTTAAATTATTAAACTTGATGTTAAATATAATAAAAGATTCTGATAAATTTCTTTAGTAAATTATATATTAATACATTTTTTTAATGGGAAAATTGTGGAAGGCGAGATCCCCAAAGAGAGGGCTGTGGAGATCCGATAAATCACCATAAACCAAATTCACGTAAAAAGCTCCCCTCCGTTTCTGCAAACGTCACCGTTTCGTCGATCTTATAAAGCAACGGAACGCTATAAAACGGCCCCCACTCCGTTTGTCCTTTCGTAATTATCGACTTGTTCGTTGGAACCTTCTTCAACTGCCGTACTATACGAGGAACGAAGACGATGTTAACGATTTCGACGAGTATGATCCGACACCGTATGGAGGAGGATACGACATTGCCTTGACATACGGCCGTCCCACCCCACCGTCTGAGGAGACCTGCTACCCAAACAGCTCCTCCGCTGATGAGATCGACTACGATCGCCCCCACTTCTCCTCGTACGCCAAGCCCTCCGCCTACACCGACGACCATCTCCAGGAGGAATACACTAGCTATTCCCGTCCAAAGCCCCGACCTCGCCCAGCTCACGGCGGTGCCCATGGAAGGGATGTGTTTGTAGATGCTAGGCCTGAGCCTGGTTATGGGTCCCAGCATGAAAGGACAAGGCCCGACTCCGATTATGGAGATGAGTCACCAAGGAGGCATAATCATGGGAGGCGAGGAGATGAGTATGAAAGGCGCGATTCGGATGACGAAGAGGGATGATATTCTAAGATTTAAAAAATAGGATTTATAATGATCATCTAAGTTTAGTTAGATGGAGTGGAAGACGTTCCTCCTTTATTTTTATTTTTTTTGTCTGTGACGCCTAACGGCATCAATGTTAGGGTACCATCCGTTTTTGTCATGCAACTTCGTATATATGGAAGTGTCAGACGCTTTTTTCACGCTAGGCGGCCATTTAATTTCTCTCAGCACGCGGGTAGATATGACTGCGAGGTGATTGTATCTGCTGTCCTTCCTCCTGTCACGTTATCGAGAAGAGCTCGTGATGGGTAGGTCTGGACTTATGAGAGGTCCGGTCCACTGGGTGAGACTGAGTCAGGGCTGAAATGGCTGGACCCTCCTGTCAGGATAGCTAGGGGTGAGCACTGTTCGGTTTGAACCGAAATAACCGACCGAACCGATTTAATTTAATAGTTTGGTTCGGTTTTAAAATAAAATCGGTTCGGTTCGGTTTTAATTTTTAAAAATTTCGGGTTGGTCGGTTCGGTTCGGTTTTGGAGACAAAATAGTTCGGTCGAACCGAACCGACCGAATTTAACGTTAAACGCTCCGTTTTATTATAGGGCTATATCACTTCGGCACACTTCCCAGTTTCCATCCCGTATACAGCCACCGACCTTCATCTCTTTCACAGACCAAATCTCTTCTCTCCATCCTTCGCGTCTCCCGCAGCCAGGGCCACCCACCCCAGTCGCCAGTCCCACAGCCACCCACCAGCCACCGGCCGCGGCCACCCACCCACTCGCCAAAGCCAGAGTCTCTTCTCTCCATCCTTCGCCGCTTCAGTCCCGCAGCCACGGCCACCCACCCACCCGATCGTCAGTCCCACAGCACCCACTCACCGGCCACCCACCCTGCCACCCACTCGCCAAAGCCAGAGTCTCTTCTCTCCATCCTTCGCATCTCTCTCTCACGGCCATCGCTCGCGTCTCTCTCGTGAGGGGCTCCTTCCTTACAAATCCGATGTCGCAGATCGTGTTGTCTCCGTCGTCAAGAATTTTCAGAAGGTAGATCCTTCCAAGGTAATTCCTTTCTATTTTCAAAACTACTCCTTATGCTTTCACTATAAATACCCTTTTTTGGATTGTGCTTTGTTTAGTAATCGAAAACAATGGATTAGAAGTTCCCATAAAAAATTTTAAAATTGAGTTTCTTTAGTGATATGGTTGTTAAACCCACATATTCAAAGCTGTGTATTTTTCTAGGTGAATTTGTTACCCAGAAGTTTTTTTTTCAATTATGATTTATTTTTCTAGAATTATTTTGTAAGTTCCTTTTGGTTATATATCAAAACTGTTAAACCCACATATTCAAAGCTGTTGTTGTTTTCTTATTACTATATTTCTGAATGTGGGAGCTCCTTTATTATAAGAAATTTATGGGTCGTTGCAAGATTGTGGTGAGCAAAACGGTAATGTGCAATAGAACTGTAATTTAGTGCAAAACCTGAATCGTCATCTGTTGGACAGTGTAAGGAGATACAGACAAAAATCGATTTCGAACCGAACCGAACCGAACTAGTTCGGTTCGGTTCGATTCGGTTTTCTATTTTATTTGGTTCGGTTCGGTTTACAATTTGAAATAATTCGGTTAAATCGGTTTTGGCCGATTCGATTCGGTACCGAACCGAACCGACCGATGCACACCCCTAAGGATAGCTTCATGGGCCTTGGACCAATGCCATTTTCGCGGGCCTGCCCCCATACTAGAGTGGTGAGGTTCGGCGGTCATCAATTGCCCCTTTGCCTTCTCAGCAGTTATTGTATAAGTGATGAGGGGGTAAATCCCTAGAACTCATTATAACCGCGCGGCTCTAGGACGGTTCCTATCAAAATGTCTTTTCCTCGCTTTACTGATTTCAAAATTCAAAACCCCAAATCTTTACAGAAATTCTCCTTCTCCACTTCATTCCTCTCGTATTCCTGCGAAGCCATCTTCAAGGTACATCTCTTGTTCTGCCATGGAAGGTTCTAAACTTCCCGACGTCATTAATCTACAGTCTAATGTTACCTCTTCTTCCCTTGTAAATTTCTTATCTCGAAAGTATCTGGATACCCCTCTCTTTCATATCCGGGCTCCCCTTCCTAATGAGAGAATTGTTCTTCCCGATCTTCCTCTCTCTGGTCTAATCGACCCTCAAAAAGACCGCAGTTTGGTTTTCTTTCTCAAACAACGCGAATATGGCTTAACTTTTCCCTTTTCACCTTTCTACATTGAGGTCTTCCGGTACTTCAGAATAACTCCTCGGATGCTTGCTCCCAACTCGATTCTTTTCATTTGCTCCTTTGAGTTTGTTAGTCTGAGCTGGGTCTCACGCCTACAGCTCGTTTATTTGCTACCTTTTTTCGACTGGTCCAAGCGAGTAAGGGATTTTACTACTTTACCCCTCGAGGAGGGCTGTACATTTTCTCGGGTCATAAAGACTCAATCAAAGGCTGGACAGAGGGGTTCACTGTGGTGGAGTTGAAAGGAGGCTTAGGGTCATCTTGGCAAGTGGGCCTCCCCTGGAGGGACGTCATTCCGGGCTGCAATGATCTCCCCCAGCTAACCCTTTCTGAGCAGGTCGGCTTTCTCCGGCTGACTTCTGTTAAGCAGAAGTATAATGTCGAGAAATGCATGTTCGTCTCCAGTCTTCAAGACTGTAGGGACGCGGGTATTTTATTTTACTCTGTTTAATTGTCTTGTCTTCCCTTTTCAATTTTCGTCGAATGTCTTTCTAACCCTTGGGATTTTCTGTTTTTTGTTTTTGTAGCCTCCAAGCGTCCTATGGATAAGATCAAACCCTCCAAGAACTTCGTTCTTTCTCGGGAGAACATGAGGGCTGCTCTGGACGCTTTCCGAGCTGGCCAGTCGGTAGCCGATGCGACTCGGGAGGTCGCTCAAATTATCTCCCCTAGGTCAGCTGGCTGATCCATTCCTCCTGCTCCGGTCTCCTCTGGTGCCCCAAAGTCAGGCTCTAAGGATCCTCACTCGGGGGTTCCCAAGTCTCCCCGCCGCAACAAGTCCGGTTCTTCCCCTCGATCTTCCACGGTCTCCAAATCCAAGCAGGCCTCAACTCCAACCTCTCAGGGGCTTATAGTTATTGAGGGGTCAGCTGAGGACGTGCAACCTGCGAGGACTGAGGTCGCTCCTACTTCTGAAGGTGTTCCTGAGGAGAATACCGAGGTCATTCTAACCGAGGAGAGGGCTCCTGAGGGTGGAGGTGAGGTCGTCCTGGCAGGCTAGGGCGCCCCGGAGGTTGCAGCTGAGGTCGCCCCTATTGGCAAGGGCACCTCTAAGGAGAGGGCCAAGTCCAGGACTGTTTCTGCTGCTCCTTGCCCCAAGAAGGTTGTTGCCAATGGTGCTGTTACTCTCAAGGAGACCACAGATAAGCGAGCTCCTTCTGCGGAGGCTCTCACTGCGGCTCCAGCTTCGAAGAAAGCTTAAGCGTCCCAGCAACCTGCCCCCGTGCTCCCTCCTGTGGAGAAGGAGAAAGCGCCCATGGGGCTGTTATCCTCTACCCTTGATAACGAGGTGTTGAGCGCTGACGAGATCACTCCTCAGTCCCCAGCAAGCATTGTTGTCAAGTTGTTGTGGGAGAGAATGTTTGGTGGGGTCACGGATGCTTCAGACCCACGCCTGCTTACTCTCACCGGCCTTTTAGCCTATAATACTCGGGAGCAGGTGGCCTTTCGCTCTCGAACTCGGGAGGAGCTGGGGGATACGATTAGGGAGATGCTTCTCATGGTAATCTGTCTTTATTTTGTTTTTCGTTCTGTGTCGTTTTTGCCTTCATTGCTTTATAATTCTATTATTGTCTCTTCCTTTCTCCAAGTGACGGGCGTCTTCATGGAGATCGATGCCCGTGACTGGACCCTTCGAAGCATCGTGGATCGCCAAATTGAGGAGGCCCGTCTCGAGGAAAACCTTGTGGCCTCAGGTGATGCTCGAGGCTAGCTCGCCGCGACTCAGAATCGCTTGAAGGACCTCAAGGATGAGCTAGTTTGGACGCGAGAGGCTGTGAAGAGGGCTGACGGGAGGACAACTGCGGCAGAATCCCATCGTGATGAAGTTTCAGCCCAGCTGTCCTCTCTGGAGGAAGCCCGACGGGAGAGGGACGAGGAGTGATCCGTCTTACATCCACAAGAAGAAAAAGTTATAACATTTATATAATTAATTTAAAAATTATTAAATAATTTAAATTAATTATTCCAAATCAAATAAAAAATTGAAAAATAAGACTTTTATCAGAAATGCATTGACGGTAGACTTTTACAAGTTTTCTTTTTTTTTTTTTTTTTATAATACTGTCCATTGTTTGGGAGCTCCATTTTTCCACTAAAAATGACAACAATGATACTCCACTTGGTTTCTGTCGCGTAGCATGACATTGTCAAAAATCTTTTTAATTTTTTTTTAATTTTTATATTTTGTATGTTTTTGGATTCATATGATTTTTCTCTTTCGCCAAAGATTCTTTTAAGTGGATGCGGACAAGCATAGAACCGAAGACCTTTCAGGTCTTTCCCGATGTCCCATGTTCCACGGTCTCAGAATTTTCCACGCACTTTTTTAAAGTTGAATAAAGTAAGAGAATTAAAGAGAAGATTTTTGCACACTTGTTATTCACTCATTGGATCATTTCAATATCATTTTCCATACTTTACAGGGATTTACTTATAATAATATGATAAAAAAATTACAATAATACTAATTTTATTTTTATAATTTTTAAAATATCACAACTCTCATATTTGTCTATGATTGTTGATATCCGTTCGATTAAATTTCATACTCCCTTCTTATCATTTTTAGATATTTGTTAAAATAAATATTAATTTATAATATAATTTATTAATTTTAAATTTTCTCTAAAATATTTCAGTAAAATCCTTTGTGTTTAAATTAAAATTTTTCATAATATAAATATTTGAAAAGTTTTGTAATATTTCTTCGTAACATTATTTATTTTCCATTTCACAACTTATTAAAACAATCTATTTTATAACAATCCATTCTTTAGAGAATTCTGGCTAAATGTGGAAGATGATCGAATATTAAACTTGACATTCACTCCCAGTTTTGGTATGGATGATATATATGCTTTCATCAACGGGATTGAGATGGCGTCTTGCCTACCAATCTTTATTACACTGCAGGGGATAATCCGGAGGTGAAATTGGTTGGCCAGAACCAGTCCGTCGGCCTGGAAAACAACGCTGTCTCAGAGGTAATGTACAGAATAAATGTGGGCGGGGCTTTTATTCCACCCCTTAATGACTCTGCCCTGTTTCGAAGCTGGCTCAGCGATGAGGACTGCTTGACAATCTCAGAACCAAGTGCTCTCCTTTTTAACAGCGCCATTCAACTCAGATATACCATCTTTACTCGTTTTGCTGCACCAGACCTAGTCTATAAAACTGGAAGATCCATGGGGATGGACAGGGAAACAAACGAGAACGACAATATCACTTGGGAATTTCAGGTTGATTCCGAGTCCACGTATTTTATCAGGCTTCACTTTTGTGACTTTCAGCCGCCAATAACTCAGAAGGGCGACAGAGTTTTTCAGATATACATTGCAAACCAACTTGCTGAGTCTGAATTAGCAGATATAATTGATTGGAGCGGTGGAAATGGATTTCCTACTTTTAAAGATTATGCGGTGACCATGGGAGAGAGTGGAAGCAAAAAGTTAGAAAATCTATCTATTGCCCTGCATCCTGCAGTTAATTATACCTCATACTCTGATGCAATCCTGAATGGCATTGAAATTTTTAAATGGCTAAATTCAGAAATTCAGACAACGTCCATCCCAACATCAGCAAAGCCACTGAACAATAGGACAACAGTAGTTGCCGTTGTAGTTGGTGTTGTATTGGACTTTGTTATTGTAATCCCTCTTCTATTCTTCTTGATTGTTCTAAGAAGAGTAAAAGACAAGGATTCTGAAGGAGACCACCAAGATCCGCCGCTCATATTTACCCTCAAATGTTTTTCGCAGTTTTTCTCTAGACGAGATAAAAGCAGCCACCAAAAACTTTGACAATCTGTGCATTATAGGTGTTGGAGGGTTTGGCAATGTGTACAGAGGAACCATTAATGATGATCCCATTATTGTTGCGATGATACGGTTGAGCCGAGGTTCGGAACAAGGAGAAAACGAATTCAACACAGAGATAGAGATGATACGGTTGAGCCGAGGTTCGGAACAAGGAGAAAACGAATTCAACACAGAGATAGAGATGCTTTCTCAGCTTCGACACCTTCACTTGGTCTCTCTAATGGGTTATTGCAATGAAGATCACGAAATGATGATAGTGTATGATTATATGAGCAATGGCACCCTTCGTGACCATCTCTACAACACCAGTAATTCTCCTCTACCATGGAAACAAAGGCTAGAGATATGCCTTGAGAATATATTACAAATATATTACAAATCTTATTAAGAAAATCTAAAAGAAATACCTAAATTAATTGAAATACAATTATATTAATTTTAGAATAAGAATTATTAAGATAATATGTTTTCAAATATTAGATAAATATTAAAAAATAATATAATAATAAATTCATATTTTAAAGTATAAATTAAAATAATAAGCTGAAATTTAATTAATGAATATTAAAAAATTAATAAAATAAATATTTAAAATAAGAAGTATCTAAATAAAATTAATATTAAAAAAAAAGAAAATAAAAAAAGATTCAAGTTTATTTTGTAATATAATTACAATTGAGAATATATTACAAATATATTTTATAATATTAAATTTAAAATTGATGAATTGTATGAATTAAATTTTTTTTAAAAAATTAAAATATATTATTGGACATTTTAGATAAATTTGAATTATTATTTTAAATTAATATAAATAAATTATAGTATTTAACTTAAAAGAGTTTTCTTTGGATTTATTTAAAAAGTTATTACTTTTATTTAATTAGTTTAATAATATTATAAGTTTTATTTATTAAAAGCTAGTGGGCATATTAATTTTAAATTTCTGAGAAAAATAAATTTTATGATAATAGTAAGTAGAGTGAATTTCAGAGACTAATACGGAAAAGTTTTAAATGTACAGAAATAAATAAAATTAATTCAAACAGAAAAACAATTAAATTGAAAATAAAGAATTAAAATAAAAAATATTGTATAATTTTAATTTCAATTCAACTGATTGTAACAGTGATTTTATTGTTTCTTTAATTATTATTGATATTTATACTATTTCTGTATTTATTGCTTATTATTATTATTTTGTTAATTATTGCATTAAAGTGCTATTGCTCATATATTATTATTCAAGTTAATTAAATCCGTAATTATTTACGCAATCTAATTATTATTTATTTCAGTTAATTAAATAATTATAAATTTAATTAATTTAAATATTAAAATAATTAAATAATTACGAATTTAGTTCATCTGAATAGTAATATATCATTCTATCAATTGAGTAACGGCGCTTTAATGCAACAACTGACGGAATAATAATAAACAATAAACACATAAATAATATAAATACCAAAAATAATTGAGAAAACAATAAAATCAAATATATCTCACATTCAATTGAATTAAAACTTTAATTATCCTTTAATTGAAACTTTAATTATCCTTTAATTGAAAAGAAAAAATTTAGTCATACATGATCATGACTCACACATGTTCAAGGGAGATAAAAGATGAGAGAAGGTGTCAAATACATTAGAATGTTCTCTTTTTATAGTGCTAAAGAGTACTACTTTTGTCTAAATACAAATAGTTAAAATCAAAATCGAGTATATTTTGACAGATTGGAATTATTTATTTATTTCTCGAATTTTAAAGCTGAACTCTATTCATCAAGTTTGTTATTACCATAATATAATCCATAATATAATTCGTCTGAAAATTAGAGTTCAAATATGACTATGTTTCTTATCCTTCTATGAGATCTCAGAATGTAGAGTCCAAATTAGATTTTTTTTTATTTTTTTCTAATTTTACCAAAATAATAAAATTTAAAAATATTTAAATATTTTAGAATATTAAAATTATATATGTATATTATCAAAAACTTAATGAATAAAAATTTAATAATAATATTAATAATAAAACTCATGAGGATAATAATATATAATGATATTTGTAGTTTATACAATGGTATATCATTATCATATCGTATAGCATATAATAATTATTATTAAATTTGATTAAAGTTATTATATAATATAAAATAAATATAAAATGATAATGATATAATATATGACTAAAGTTATTATATAATATAAAGATAAAATATAAGCAATTTTTTTATATAAAACTTAGCTAAGTAGAAGTTCAGTATAGCTAATATTAAGAAATGAAAATATGTATAAACTCTAAAATTAATTTAAATATTAAAAAAATATAGAAATTAAGTATATATATATATTCTAATCACATGTGCATATTGCATTTTCATGTCCTATATATAAATAAAAATATGCTATGATTATCGAAAGTAACTGTAAAATTAATTTTTTAAAATTAGAAGGTTCTCATAAATTTATAAACTGAATAGTAATATTCTTTTAGAAGCAAAAGTCTTTTACGTTAGAAAAATAACAGGCGTATACCTAACTTCAAAATTAAAAATATTCTTTAAAATTTATTAAAATCTCAAATTCTACTCATTCCATTATCAATCCCTATTTAAAAAAAAAAAAAAAAAAAAAATTGGACTTTTGCCGGTGAGAGATCCACTTTCTCTCCGGATTGGGCCACCAATGACCAGACAGCCGATTCACATGGCCATCAGACATTTTTCATAGCCAAGGCTTCACCTCAAAGCGTAATTGAGGCTGCAAAACTATCCATATTAATAGCTTTTCGGTCTACCCCCTCTTTTGCGTATAGTATCAAATGTTTCTCGGAGATCATCCAGGTCTCTATCTCGTTTTGCTCCTCCACCTCCTCCCTTCTGTCACCTGTATCAAGAACTCGCAGCCATATACTCCTCCAGACCTCATCCTCCTGGATTGTGGCGCATCGTCTAGTTCTACATCGCTGGATGGACACAACTGGGTTGGTGATGCCAACTCCAAATTTCATGCCTCTAACTCTGAAACCGCGTCATCTGCGTTTGTAGCTTCTCAGCAAGACCCATCTGTAACTCAAGTCCCTTACATGACTGCCCGTGTTTTTCATTCCCAATTCACCTACACCTTTCCCGTCTCCCCTGGCCCAAAGTTTGTTCGTCTCTACTTCTATCCAGCTACTTACTCCACCCTTGACATTTCAAAATCTTTTTTCTCTGTTAGCGCCAATAATTACACTCTTCTTAATAACTTTAGTACCTCTCTTGCTGTTTCTGCTGTGAATCCTTCTGTCGCCTCCCTCATAAAAGAGTATATCATCACCGTGTGGGATAACCAAAAGCTTGACCTCACGTTCTCTCCATCTCCAAGTTCTTTTTCCTTCATAAATGGCATCGAGATTGTTTCCATGCCCAAGGACCTCTATGTCAGCGGCAACGGTAATCCACTTCCTTATGTGGGCGCCGAGAATAACCCATTTTATTTGGATAACACTACTGCTCTTGAGACATTTTATCGACTGAATGTTGGTAGAAAGGATATCAGCAGCAAAGATGACACCGGAATGTATAGGACATGGCTTCAAGATTCAAATTACATCTTTGGGGGTGGACTTGGTGTCACAGTTATTCCACTTGATGTCAAAGTGCAGTATACAGCGAAGACACCACCCTACACTGCACCTGTAATGGTATATAAAACTATGCGTTCTATGGGTGGTGATCCGAACGTTAGCCTGAGGTACAACCTCACATGGTACTTCTCCGTTGATGCTGGTTTCAACTATCTTCTTAGACTCCATTTTTGTGAGTTTCGATCTGAGGTCACAGATATTAATCAAGTGGTGTTCTTTATATACATCAATGATCAAACAGGTGAGGAAAGGGCAGATGTAATCCTCTGGTCCGGCGGTAACAGTGTTCCGGTCTACAAAGACTACGTCGTGTGGATCCCAAAAGGCAGCCATAGCAAGCATGACTTGTGGCTCGCTTTACACCCCCATTATGATGGCAAATATACATATGCTGATGCGTTTTTGAACGGCCTAGAGATATTCAAGTTGAACAATTCAGACGGTAGTCTGGCCTCCTTCGGCCAAGAGGTACTGGCGGCTCCTCCACCACTAGAAGGACTTCCCAAATTTAGAGGAAAGGCTAATAAGAAAGGATCACTGGTTGTAATCGTTGGTTGTTCTGTTTTTAGTGGTGTTCTAGTGCTATCCCTAGTTATTTGTTTCTTTGTCGTTAAACAAAGGAGAGCCGTGGTGGGTGTCGTATTCGCTTTCACTATAGTTTTACTTTTATCTGTCTACCGGCGAAAACCGAGAGCCAAGGACAAGTCATTCTTGCTTCCCATCCCGCAAGCATCACCACCACCGATTGATATTTGTCGCCAGTTTACGATTTTTGAGATCAAAGAAGCGACATCAGATTTTAACGATGGAAATCTTATCGGCTCTGGGGGATTTGGTAAAGTTTATAGAGGATTTATTGCATACGGGTCCATCCCAGTTGCGATCAAACGTCTAGATTCATCATCAAATCAAGGAGCCCGAGAATTCAAGACTGAAATTGAGATGCTGTCTCAGCTTTACCATGTTAATCTGGTCTCCCTGGTTGGATATTGCATTGACGAAGGCGAAATGATACTTGTATATGATTATATGATCAATGGAACTCTTCGGGAGCATCTCTACGAAACTAATAATAACCCACTTCCATGGAAGCAAAGACTTGAGATATGCATCGGCGCAGCACGCGGATTACACTATCTTCATACTGGTCTTTCACATACAATCATCCACCGGGATGTGAAGACGAGCAACATCTTGCTAGACGAAAATTGGGTTGCTAGAATTTCAGATTTTGGATTGTCCAGAATAGGATTGAACGACAGTGCAGTTAGTACAGTAGTAAAAGGAACCTGGGGATATTTGGATCCTGAATATGCACGATTTCAGCAACTGACAGAAAAATCTGATGTCTACTCGTTTGGTGTGGTTCTATTTGAAGTAGTATGTGGTCGAAAACCACTAGATCACAAGTTAGAGCATGAGCAGATGAATTTAGCCAATTGGGCACGAGAATGCATTCGAAATGGAACAATTTACATCATAATTGATCCATATTTGAAGGCCAAGATTGCTCCAGAGTGTTTCAGAAAATATGTGGAAATTGCAGAAAGTTGTGTGCGTAATCAAGGAAGTGAAAGGCCCAGCATGGAGGATGTGATGGGAGAGCTTGAATTTGCATTGGAGCTACAAGAGACTGCAGATGCTGTGGAGGAAAGAAGCAATCCTGGGAGTGAATATGTGTATCCTGAAGTATCATTCTATGCTTCTCGGTACACCAATCCTGGTGGACGCGAGTTGGATCAAGTTAGTACAAGTGCGTACACAACTTGGGATACAGACAACAGCACTACACCGTGTTACAGCCACTAAGGATTGGAAGCAGAGCAAGAACCATGGATGTGTGAATTGTTCTAATGGGTCGAAGTTTTTTATTTTACAGGTCAAAGCTTTATGGTCCAAATTTCACTTGAGATTTTAGATTTAAGGATATCTATACTTTAAGTTGTATTACAAAGTTTAACCCTATTAGCGAAATTTCGATTTCCCTCCCCTCTCCTCAAAGCTATTCAAAAAAACAAAAAAAAATCTCCTGAATCAAAGACTCGTATCTAAATCATCAAGCAATTTTTCGATTCATAACAGTGGCCGAGCTCCCCTTGCGCTCACCACCAATTTTATAAATTATGAATTGTCGTATTAAATTTAATATTTTAATTTATCTTTTAAAATTTTATTTTTAAATCTCAAATAAGTGTACTAAATTAATATATATAATTTATTTATTATGATTCAGTTCAAGTATTAAAACTCTTTAGTTATCATTAACTAAGTACAAAGTTCAATTTATTATTATTTTTAATTATATTTATGAATTAATATTTAATTGGAAGTTATTATTTGAAAACTAAATATAAATCAATTTGATAATTTGTTTTATCATATAATCTCAAATTAAATGAGAATTTTTTCGATATATTAAATAGATAAAACTATATTAATCATATTTATAAAATAGGAAATTTTTATCCATTATCACTGAATTTTAGTTATTATTTATTATAATTATTAAAATTTTAATTTATTTTAAAAAAATCATCAAATTTAATTATTTTTATAAAATAATTATTCAAATGAAATGGCGATGGTTTTTTCAGTAAGTCGCATTTACATAATTTACAATAATAATAATAATAATAAATTATATTTTAATTTTTAAATTTTAATATAATTAACTGATTAATTTCTATATTTTTAAAATTGAATACTTAAATTCATATATAATCATTTTATCTAACTTGTATTTCATTTTATAATTTCGTTAGTCAACCGGTGGATGAGAGAATAAATATTTGTAAATATCTAAAATATCTTCATGAACCCTTCCTGAATAGTTTTATATTATATAAATTATACTTTATCCTTAAATTTTAGTATAATTGATGGATCAGTTCTTATATTTTAAAATTAAATCCTTAAATATCTCTATACTTAATCCGTTTAAAATTATCGTTATTCTATCCATGATAAATATTAGTTCAAAATTAGTGAATGGCTAAATTTCTTCTGAAAATATAATTTTTTCTAAAATATTTATTATAAAAATTTACAACCTATTTAAAGGTTATTTGATACTACTTAAAAATAGTTGAAGTTGTAAATAATTTTTAAAAATTTAAAGTTATAAATATTGAAATATTTTAATGAATAGAAATTAAGAGTAAAAAGTATTAAAAATTAATTAAATAAGATATTATAGGTAAAAATTAGTCAAAATTTAAATATTTTTTAAATAAAAAATGAATGATGAAAATATTTAAATTATAATAGATGAGAACAGATTATAGAGGAATTTAAGTGAACGTTTTTAAAAATATGGGAGCCGATTCATTAATTATATTAAAACTCAAGAATTCAAATGTAATTTAAATATATAATAAAGATATTTTTATACTTTTAACAGTGAAAATAGTTGAAAAGATCATTCGATGGAGGAATTTAAGTGAACATTTTTAAAAATATGCACACTGATTTATTAATTATACTAAAATTTAAAAATTTAAATGTAATTTAAACATTTAAAAAGATAATAAAAATATTTTTACGCTTTTAACCGTAAAAATGAATGGTGAGATCAGTGAATGAATCGGTTATAGAGAAATTTTAGTATTTAAAAATATAAATATTGATGAATTAATTATGTTAAAATTTAAAATTTAAAATAAATTTATCTTAATAATAAAAAATATATTTTTTTTCTTATTTAACTATATAATATGTTAGTCTTTAAATTTTTGAATTTTGCCGACTAAAAAGCGAGCTGAAATTTAAATATGTTTTTATTTTATAGTTTATATAGAGTAAAATTTTAACAATTTTGATAAAATTTACTTTTAATTTAAAATCAATTCTCACAAAAATTATTAAATTTTTATATTATTGATTTTATAAACATAAAAATTTTAAAAAAAATTTTTAAAAAAAAATTTTTTTTTCAAAATTTAGCATTTCAAATAAGAAACTTATGTTAAATTTATATTGATTTTTTTTTCATATATGTCTCTAATTAAATGTGTTAATTTGAATAATTAACTTGAATATATGGGAACTCAGTCATAACAGTCTATATAGAATTGAAACTATTATTTTATAGCACTCGAAAATTGGTTAGTGAGACTATTAATTTTGGAGATAAAAGGAATATAATTAATAAAAATTTATAAATTGCACTTCTAATCAAACAATATTCATTATTTTTCAAAATTATATATTTTGTTAATTTTAAATAATTAAGAAAAAACTCAACAAATATCCATACTACAGCCAAGTCTGCAAACTCATTCCATACGTTTTAAGAGTGTTTAGCATTGAGGTTGTTAGTTTAAAAAGCACTTTTTTTATTTTTTTAAAAAATACCAATTTAGATGAATTGAAAATAGCAGTTTAGAAAAAAAAAATTATTTTATTATTCTGGTGTTCTCATCACTAAATTGTGTCAAAAATTAATTTAAATTACCTTTAAAATGTTTCAAATAATATTTTAAGAAAGTACTTTTTCAGTAGTAATTTCAACAATAATACCAAACAGTCCTTTAATCTAAGAGTTTATTATTTTTTATGTAAAAAAATATAATACAAATTACGTTTATAACTTGTTTTATTGTTGAAATTTCAATTTAAATAAAATTAGTAGTTTAAATTGAATACAAAAATTATTATTATTATTAAAATTTTATTTAAAAAAATTTAAGTAAAATTTTTATTACAAATAAATTATAAATTAAAAAATTTCCTAGAAAAATATGCAGTGAGATCAAATTATAAATTATTGAGCAACCTGACTGATTTTTGAGATCAAATTTCCTAGAAAAAAATTTTCTTTATTAATACATCTATTTCTCTAACGTATATGTTGATTTTTTAAAATAAAAAGTATATGTTGTTGTTTCCTTTGTTATTGGACTGTGCGACAAGAGAAAGTACACAAAAGAAGCTAGCTCATCGAATCAACCGACGAAAATGTTGATTTTGTTTACTCTAATGGGATTTTATGGCATTTCATAGCGTGTTCAACAATAAAAAGGAGGCGTATTTAACAATACAAACGGAAGCTGCCAAACTCCCAAAGCCTAACACAGTTGCCTATGGAAATCAATGCAGTTAACTTCTCTCCTAACGTTCTTTGTCATTGATTTGGATGGCCAACCCTTCCCCGTTTTGCTGTTTTTGTCACATTCCATTCGTTCCTTCTCCAGCTTGCTCATGTTTTCTCTGGAATTTCCTCTGTTTTCTCGCCAGAAAACCCATAATTCCTATACTCTCTACACTACCTATCACTTGCCCCCTGCCTTTCTTTTGGGAGTTGCTTTCGCTTAAATCTCCAAGTTCATAGCCTTTTCCATCCGTTTGCTTAAATGGGTATTTCTCAAAACTTTATTTTGATCACAGCTTGGTTGCTTGTTGGAGTTGCTGCAGCTTGCTCCAATGGAGAGTGCAGGGTATGTACTGCGTGCATGCATCTCTGTTTAAAAAGTCAGGAAAAAGTTTTTGTTTTGGGGGTCTTTGGGAACGTTCTTTGTTGTTTATAATTTTGATGAAATTAAAGAAACTTCTGATTCTGTTTAGTTTCAATATTTGTTTTTAGCTATTAGATGAATGCTCATCCGACCAAGATTGTGAAGCTGGACTTTATTGTTTCTCTTGCCCACAAGGATTTTCAGGTTCTAGATGCGTAAGGTCAACAATCAGTGACCAATTCAAGCTTCTGGTAGCCCCTCTCTCTTTATATACACATATTGATGTGATTAATCCACGCTTGGACCAGAAGTAAAAATGGATTAAACCATAGCTAAAATCTATCTCAAGATGAGCTGTAGGCCGCTGATCCAACCACTTACTGGACACTTTTAAAGATGCTGAGTTTAATTTGTGGCAGCTAAACACTTAGTCATTGAACACACAAACTTATCATATTGATTTTTTTTAAAAGAAATTCATATACTGATATTTATTTTCTGTGTTTACAATAGAACAATTCTCTTCCTTTGAACAAGTATGCATTTTTGACAACCCATAATGCTTATGCAATTGATGGGTATCCATCTCACACTGGAGTTCCTAGAGTTACTTTCACAAATCAAGAAGACAATGTCACTCAGCAGCTAAATGTATGCTTCCTGCAACTCAATTCCATAATATTTTCTTTCTTTGCTTTTTTCCAGTAATTATAACACTTGATATTGGGATTTCTTTTTTTTTTTTTTTTAATTTTCAGAACGGAGCTCGAGCGTTGATGCTTGATACATACGATTTTCGTAATGATGTATGGTTGTGCCATTCATTTAAAGGACAATGTCATGACTATACTGCATTTGTATGTATATTAAATCCTTGGTGATTTTAGATCTTTCTATTCTCATCAAATTTAGCCAAAAGTGTTAAATGCATACCCTGTTTTCTCTCCCTAGTAGGGTCCTGCTATTGATACACTAAAAGAAATTGAAGCTTTCTTATCAGCAAATCCATCAGAAATTGTGACAATAATCTTAGAAGATTATGTTCAAGCCCCCAAAGGACTTACAAAGGTGTTCACTGATGCTGGGTTGATGAAATACTGGTTTCCGCTCACAAACATGCCTAAAAATGGCCAAGACTGGCCTCTAGTCAGTGACATGGTAAAAAATAACCAGAGGCTCCTTGTGTTCACTTCAATTAAATCCAAGGAAGAAAGTGAAGGAATTGCTTACCAATGGAATTACATGGTTGAAAATCACTGTAAGTTGTTTCTCACTTTCATTGTAACTAAAACTAATTCACCATAAACCCTATAAACCCAAGTGATGTGATGGAATGATATGTTCCATTTTTCTCTAACTACAGATTTCGCGTTCAAACGCTAAGTATGAAACACCTTTTAAAACTTAGAGTAAACGCTTTACCTGTTAATGGATACTGAATTAGTCGGATGATATATACCAAAAGAAAAACTAATTAACTATATATTAGTAAATATTTTGAGAATTAACATTAGTTTGAGCAGATGGGGATGATGGAATGAAGGCAGGAAGTTGTTCTAATAGAGGAGAATCAAGTGCTCTTGATGACAAGAGCAAATCCTTGGTGCTAGTAAATTACTTTGGGTCTATACCCATGAAGGAACTTACTTGTGAAGATAACTCGGGGAATCTAATAAATATGCTTCAAACTTGTTATGGTGCTTCTGGTAACAGATGGGCTAATTTTGTAGCAGTTGATTATTACAAGGTATTATTACAATCCATTTTTTTAACGAGTACAACATTACACTTGTTACGATATAAAATCAATCGTAATATTCCACTGGTTAGAACTTGCAATCTTCAAATTTCCCAACCTTATGTTTGAAAATTTAGACTTCACAATTATTTTATTCAGAGAAGTGAAGGAGGAGGATCATTTCAAGCAGTGGACACTCTGAATGGGAAGTTGTTGTGCGGGTGCGATGACGTCCATGCTTGCCTGGTAATGAAGCTACAATTTTTCCATTAATTTCTAGCTTATCGATTATTAGCAAATTTTTTTTGTTAACTCTTATTCCAATTCCTTGCAGCCTGGATCAACTTCAAGAGCTTGCTCCTCTTGAGATAATTTCAGCGAGAGGAAATTTGCATAGTTATTTTTGAATAAAGATTTGGATAATGTTCTTTACAATAAAAATTGTTGTACACCATCCTGGATAAAAAAAATTTACATTTTCATTTAAGTCTACTAACTTCAACTTAGAAAATTTTGCATTTTTTAAAATGAAACAAAATGAAACAAGTTGGAGATTGATAATTTGAAATTATTCAAAATTTAAATTATAATTTCTTAAATAATATGGTCAAAACCGTAATCAACCACAACATAAATAGATATATTATTTGAAATAAATTCTACATGGGAAGCCATCTTCCAGGTCCCATCTGAAACAAAATCTTTAATAATAAGCTTTCTCGCAACAAATCAAGCTTTCATTTTCATGGCACCTCTCTACGCCGGTATCTCAATCTTTGATTGGACACCCAACCATTTTTCATTAATTTTCTGGCATTTTACTTTAGCATATTCTCTTTCACTTTCCTTCTTTTCTCTGGAAAACCCATCATTTTCTACATCCCACATCGATCCGCTCTCTTCAATCTTTTCCTTAATGGGTCTTTCTGCAAACTTGCTTTTGATTACCGTTTCGGTGCTTACTGGTAGTCTTGCCTCAGCTAAAGCTTCAGCATGCACCCATGGACAGTGCGAGGTTTGTGTTTCTTCCATTTCAGTTTCAGAAACATGGATGTCCTTGAGATTTTTGTTTTAATTTGTGAATGGTTTGAATGATTAGCTGTTGGAGAAATGTTCATCAGACCAAGATTGTGAATCAGGGCAGTATTGTTTCTATTGCGTTGAAGGATTTTCAAGCTATAAATGTGTGAGATCGACTGCCACGGATCAATTCAAGCTTCTGGTAATCTCACTCTGTTCCTTCCCTTGTTTATTCTCTCTGTTTTTTCTTTTACCGTAATACCATACCATTACAAACATGACTTCTGGGTTCTGGCAGTCTCTTCAAAGTTCACCAGACACGACGCAAAAGTTTAGCTGTTGCAGACTTGCAATAAAACGCAAGGCCAATGCTCTGTCCTTGTTTCAAAAAGATTATTCTAAATAACATTAAAAAAAAGTTTTGTAAAAAAAAATAATTTCAACTAGTTAGAAAAACATAATTTTCCCATTAACTCGATTTTATTGTTTTAAATTTGCACAGTTATATATAATTAAATGATTATATATTTTAATTGTATACTATACTGAGAAAAAAAAAAAGAAAAGATAAAAAAATTAATTAATTAGGATCGGCTAATTTGTTACCGTAGAAAAAAAATACTGAACTTGAATGTGAAGTTTGCGTATTCGATAGTGGGAAGGACAAATGGGCCGGCCTGCTTTTGGAATTAGGCCGATCGAAGAAAAAAAAATTTTTTTTTTTCCTTCATCTATTCAAGTGAAGTTTTTTTTTTTTTTTTTTAAAAAAAAAAAAACAATTTGTAGTTGAAGTTTCACATTTACCAAATAAAAGACAAAATATCCTGAGAAATTTGCAGTTGAAGTTTGATATTTTCCCCCCTCTTTGTGAATAGAATAATTCGTTGCCGTTCAACAAATATGCATTTCTGACAACACACAATGCCTATGCAATTGATGGATATCCATCTCACACTGGAGTTCCTCGATTAACTCTTACTAATCAAGAAGACTCCGTCACTCAACAGCTAATTGTAAGTTCTCTATTCCTTTTGTTTCTTATGCATCCCACAAGTTCATTACTTTTTTTTTTTTCTTTCACTTATTTTTCAGAATGGAGTTCGAGCCTTGATGCTTGATACCTATGATTTTCGTGGAGATGTGTGGCTCTGCCATTCATTTAAAGGACACTGTCATGACTATACTGCATTTGTATGTGTATTTATCATACACTTGTTTTTTGCACTCTGTTTTTGCTCTTTCTTAATGGGGAGGTCTGAATGGATGTGTGTTTTCTCTCCTCCATAGTAGGGGCCTGCTATTGACACCCTCAAGGAAATTGAAGCTTTCTTATCAGCAAATCCATCAGAAATTGTCACAATAATCTTAGAAGATTATGTTCAAGCTCCTAAAGGATTAACAAATGTGTTTACTGATGCTGGATTGATGAGATACTGGTTTCCAGTAAGCAACATGCCCAAAAATGGACAGGATTGGCCTCTAGTTAAGGACATGGTTAAAAATAACCAAAGATTACTTGTATTCACATCAATTGAATCCAAAGAAATAAGCGAAGGAATTGCTTACCAGTGGAATTACATGGTCGAAAATCAGTGTAAGATTGTTTGTTCTCATCTAGTTATATAGTACTAGTGTATAAAATATTTGATTGTTTCTGCAGATGGGGATGGTGGCATGTTTGCAGGAAGATGTCCTAATAGAAAAGAATCACCTTCCCTGAGCAACAAGAGTAAATCACTGGTGTTGGTAAATTACTTCAGGACTATTCCCATGAAGGAACTCACATGCATAGATAACTCAGAGGAACTCATGGACATGCTTCATACTTGTTATGGTGCTGCTGGCAACAGATGGGCTAATTTTGTTGCTGTCAATTACTACAAGGTATGAGCCCCCCAATTATTTGCAAGCTTTGATTTAAGTCCGCGGCTTAAAAGCTATGTATATATAAACACTCACAGAGGAGTCAAGGAGGAGGATCATTCCAAGCTGTGGACACACTCAATGGGAAGCTCTTGTGCGGATGTGATGATCTCCATGAATGTGTGGTAAGCTAAAATTTGGCATCAAAACTAATCCCATATCAAAGCTTTAATACTGGCAATTTTGTCACAAACCATCATGTATTGTTTTAATCATTTAGCATGAGCAAACAAATTTCAAAATATCCACAGCCGTGTGTTAAGCTTTGTCATCTCCATGAGGCAATTTATGCTTTCTTTTCTTTTTTTTTTTTTTTTTGTTGCAGCCTGGAACAAGTTCATCAGCAGCCTGCTCTGCGCAAGATGAACTGCAGTGAGAGAAATTTTGCATTATTATTATTGTTGTTATTATTATTTAAAATGAAGAAACTAATTTTAGCTAAGGATTTTCATCAATTGCATTGAATAATTTTATAGTTGATAGAATAAGAATGAATAAAAATAAATGTGGGCTGGGAATGAACCTTTGGACCACAGAGAATCCAGGCATGCTAAATCTGGGCTCCAGTGGAATGATCCATCATGGATTCAAAGCTCCAAGTTCAAGATTGCTCATTGGCTAAAAACTCAATTCTTGTTCATCACCCCTAGTTTTGAATTAAAAATTTTATAAAAATACAATTCAATTCAATTATTTTCTACTAAATTTCTTATTTCAAATAAGAATTCATTTTTTTTACAATAACTAAAACTACCAATTATTCTAATAATTGGTTAAAAAATCAAAATAATTAAAACTTCCAATAATAGAAAAAATAATATGTGGGATGACTTGCATTTCAAGGATTGAAATGTCAATTATTCTAATTATTTTCATGTTTGATGAATGATTTTTATTTTTTTTTCTGGGAAGCATATATTATATGTATTTGCTTGATGCTTGTTTCTGTGAGAGAGCAATGGACTACAGGAGAAGAGAGATAGAATAGAAGTGGATTAGCTTTAATTATAAAAATTGAAAAGAAAAAAAAGAAAAGAAAAGAAATGTGAGTGAGGAGATGGGCAACCAACCAAGTAGCTGATTACCCCAACACACTGGACCAGAGAGTAGGGAATCTCTACTCACCAATTGCTTTGTCCTTATTATCAATAATTGAATCATCATTGCCCATTGCTCTCCATTCTCCATTGCTAACTGCTAAAACCCAAATAGTTTTTTTTTTTTTTCCTTTTCTAATTAATTTCTACTCATATTCAAGAATAATAATATTATCATATCGTTCTTTCTGAAAAGCTCAATCACTCATCTTGAATCAAAGGCTGAAGCTCATTCAAACACGCAAGGTGACTGAGAGGATCCAAATTCCTGATTTACGGTCTAGTAAAAACAATAAAGAGCTGATCAGCTATGTAAGATTAACAAATTCATTATTTTAAACAGACAATTTTTCCACAATCAATCAATCAATCAATGCATTGTCTGATCTTGGTAGGATGATAAGATAGATATCTGATAGATTGTGTTAAGTTGACTAGAAATGCTTTTTTAGAATTCAAAACCATTATCCTTCGTGGAATTATTATAATTCATGTGATATACATATGCAGAAAGGTATTTATAATACTTTAAGAGACAAAAGGTAATGTAAATTTTTCTTTGGGATAACAAAAAAAGAAGAGGGTAGTTTTTGGGGCCGGCACACAATGACAGTCTAGTACTTATCAAGTGTCCTGAAATTGTACCAAGGACGATTGCGAGATTCCCACGAGGGGGTAACGTGCAAGAGGGTCATGGTTTCCATTGTTGTTTCTTGCATTAGGACAGACCCATTATAGAGCCCCACTAGAGCTAACAATTCATGCCCATTGTGGCCAAGATCGCACCACATCACATGGGGTATTGAAACCCTATTGTTATTAACACAAAGGGATACCTAATGTGGGCTAAGTGTGAGAAAATGAAATTTTTAAGCAAGTGTAAGTGAGAAAGAAACAATAGCAAAGACAAGAACTCAAAAGCATCAAAACAAAATGTAATGGGGACCTTAACACATGGGGGTGTGGAAGTTGGGTGGCTTTGAGCTTGTAGAAGTGGAGCCGACTAAAATTTAAGAATCTTTTTAAAATACGTTAAATACGTAAAATATTTATCTAAATCGGATCTATACCAATCCGCAATATAAATGTATAAATTTATATAAATATAATCTTCTTAAAGTTTTTTATGTATATAAACATAACAAATTTGAAATCATAGATTAGAAGTGAATTAATTGATTAGATTTATTTTATTAAAAAATCAACTTTATATAATATGATAGGGATGAGTCGAAAAACAAATATACAATGAAGGGTCAAGTTTCGTATGAACAAATTAAAACCACATTTTTGTGAACACTGACAGGTTTGGTTTTCTGTGCAGCTTAGTCTAGTTAGGATGAGAAATGTTGTTCAAGAACATGCAAAGGTTAAGTTGTTTTCTGCCTCTTCTTAGCTGGCTGTCAAATTTGTTATTATATGTAAGCCAATGAATTTTCAAAAAGCAAATCGATTGATAGATTATGAACCTACTGCTAGCTAGGACGTGCACGTTGGATCAATCAAGTAAATGTTATAGTCCACAATCGCTGCTACTCCAATTGGACAATTAATAAAAAAGTAGCTGCCCAATAGGACCACACGAGAAAAATTTTACAGCTCTGCTCTTGTCTTCTCAACCGAGCACATATTCATCATATAATATATCAAAAAAATGTTCATTTATATGATAAATTTCAAAACATGCCACGCTTTGATCGAGATTTAACATATAATACTCTTTCATTTATAATCAATTGATCTTTGGTAGAGTACATATACTACTCTTTCATTTATAATCAATTGGTTTTGATAGAGCACCTGCTAGGATATCCTTTACAAAATAAAATAAGTGTTAGAAAAAAATTTAACAGAAGTATTATTTTGAGAAATAAATGTATAAATAGACAATAAATCACTTTTGACAATAGATGAATAAAAAATATCATTATGAACAAAGAAATGAACATTAACTAAAATTACCATCAGCTATAGTGAGCTGTATTGATGTGCACAGGAACTAGACAACTGATGTTCTCCTGATTAGGAGCTAAAAGATAGTTGGCACTAGAATTAATTGTCTAAACTCTGGTCGTATCAAGTTTAGTACGGACAACATTGGCTTGAGGTGAAAGTCTAGGAGAAGGGTACTGTCGGCTATAATGCCCACCGCCATGGCAATTATAATAAGTAATAGCAGTAGATGATCCATATGAAGACGCAGCACTACGAGCAAAAGAGGATCCATTACCTCAGCTATAACTAAAATTTTAGCCACCACGGCCTCGCCAACGACCACCGCTGCGTTGCCCAATACTCACATAATTGGCAGTCGGCTAGCAAGGTTATCCAACTAAAGTTGCATTTCCTCATTCGATAGGAATGCATAAAGTTCATAAAAACTCACAGATGTATTTCGAGCTTCTATGGAACGTATAAGAGGATGAGTCCCCAGCCCTTCCAAAACATCACAAACTAACGTCTCATCAAAAATAGGACTTTGTAAAGCATTCAGCTGATCAGAGATTGATCTAGCTTTCTTCATATAAATATCAATGGAGTCTTTGCTTGAGTTATTTTCGTAGCTGTGTGGAATAGATAACAGCTAGCTTATCATCGAACAATATAATGCATGATAGACTCGAAGATGAAATAGTTAATCCAACTTTTCATAATCTGGTCTTGGCAAAATCAATCATTATAATTAGAATTCGGTTCTCCATTAGAAAGGGTGCGAGAAGAATTCATAGCAGAATCATCAATATGCGAAACCCATCTATAGTCATGAAGAAAAGACAAAATTTAGACTTTTCATAATAAATAATTAGATGAGATCAGTTTGATGGTAAAAACCGTGTAATGGGGAGAGTAGATGAAGAATCATAAGAAACAAGGTTTTGTTTTGTGGCCAATTGTTAAAGGTTCAAATGAGAAATCGCAGTTGAGCACTTTAAACCTCTTATACCATATAGAAATTGGATGGTATTTGAATTTTTAAATGTATTTATTGTGTTATGTGTTTTATTCGTATATAATATATAAAATATAAAATCTATCAAATAGATTATAAAGGGACAAATATAATTTGGTAGACATATAAATATTTAAAATACAATATATTCTTATCATATATTTTTATCATCTATCCTTATTAAAAGTCGTCCTAATTTAATTCAAATTGAAATTGATCGAGTTAAATTGAGAGTTAGATCAATTGAATAATTTGATTCATGAATTGAATAGTAACTCTCTAAATGGTCTTTAGGCCTAAACCTTTTAAACCAATATCAGAAATAACCCCTTTTTTCTTATAAATTATGTTGATTAATTTGATTTTTTTTTAATTTTGAGTTAAATAGTCAAAATAACTCAATATTTTTATTTTATTGTAATAATTTTTTTAATTAAATTTTTGATATTTTAAAATTATTTTAAATACACCAAATTATATTTTGTACCATCAGAAATTATAGAAATTGTCACGTCACTCACTTTCACTATCACATCACAATATGACATTAAAAAAATTTAAAATTAATTACAAAAAAATTATATATTTTATTTTTATTATAATTTTATTCTATATTTTTATTTTTATTAATTAAATTCTATTTTTTAATATTTAACCAAATGGACGACAGTTATCATATAGTTAGACTTATAAAATTATTAAGTTATCATTTTCTATTATTAAATATATTTAAAAATTATTATTTTTATTTTTACCTATAATTTCATAATAATAATTTATCTTAATTTTATTTTAATTAAAATTATTGTGGATTGATATGCTTACCATTTAGCATTATCTTAAAATTATTGTCTATCTTTTTTTTTTAAGATTACAGTAATCTATAAATTGACTATTTTTATTTAATTTTATTTTATTTTGAAAAAATTTCTTAAAATATTTTTTTAATATTTAATAAAGTTTGATATTTTAAAATGAATATAATTAAAAAAATAATTAAAAATTTATATTTTTTAATACGTGTTGATGATCGCTGGATTTCTTCACCCCGGTCTAAAGGCTAGACCCATGAAAACAGTCCATGATCCGAAGGCTTCAATATTCCCCTCGAGAGTCAGGCCCAGCCCGCTCAGTCACAGGGCCAGACTCCGCCTAGACTCCTCAATCAAGCCGATCCAAACCTCTCGGCCCAGTAATCAGGCGCTCACCAGGCTCAACTTCAGCCCTACCATTCAACTCAGTCCAGAAAGGGAAAAATGACCAAGATGCCCCGTTGGTAGGTCCTTCCGCATGCATATCAGAGGAGAATTAATGGCCGTTACGCATGGAGCAGGCACCTGACACATTCGTACATACAGAGCTAGGCGGCAGAAGACAGCTAGCATTGTGGCAGAGAGACAGATATATATATCACGGTAGAGGCCACGCAGGGGGCTCTCTTCTTCTTCCTTCTCCTTCCTGGACACCATTTTTATTCTTTCTGTAACTCTTGCCTAAATATACTACTCTAAGCCATAAAATCTGATTTGAGCGTCGGAGGGCCTCCGCCGGGGCACACCCGGTAGGCCCCTGACCATTCTTTCTTATTTTACAGGTCCATCAAACTAGGAAGAACATGGAAAGATCCACCAGGAAGCCCCGCAAGAAGGGACCCAGAAGAAAACCAGATCTATCATGGACCAGGAAGAGGAAGAGATTTATCACGTGTGAAAAGTAAAATAAATAAAAATTATAGAATAAAAAGAATAATTTAAAATAATATTTAATATAATTCAACTTTAAAATATGAAAAAAAATAAAATAATTTTTTATGATTTTTTAAAAATTATTCTTTTAATTCTTAAATATAATACTAATCAATATCTTTTTTTAAATTATTGAGTGTATTTCAAAAATAATAATAATATATGAATTAAGTTAGAATTTAATTATTTAATTTTATTTAATTAAGTTAAAAATATATATATAATTTATGTTAAATCATAAATTTTAGTCTACCTCCCTTATTTAAAAAAAATATTAATAAAATAAATAATTATAAATATATATATATATACACTTTTCCTTTTATTGCAGTTCCACCCAAAAATGGACGTTGCAGCTTCTTGCCTCCAATCCAACTTGCTAGATCATCAAAATTTAACTTTATAATAAAAAACTTTATTTAAATTTATTATTTTTATGATAAAACGTTGAGTTTCATCAGTATGAAAAAAAAGGGGGTAGAAGAGTAAAAAGAAAAGAAGAGGGGGATGAGAGCGAAAGGAGAAAATTGGGTAAGAGACAAAAAAGAAGGGGCGAGGAAATATCAGAGAGAAAGGAAAGAGACAAAACAAATCAAATGAATGAATGAATAAAAACAGGTGCACGTGGAAAGAGTAGCCACACGTGCACTGGCTCTGCCGTAACCCCACACCCCAAAAGTTAACAGGATTATAACACGTCCAGCTACCAAACAAACATGCTGACATTCTTTTTATCCCATTCTTCCTCCAATAATGTTTTTTTTTTTCCTTTTTCTGTTTTTCTTTTTTTAAAATTGTGGTCCATATCTAATCAAGTTTCTCATTCTATTTTTTAATAAAGTTAAATTTTACTCTTAAAATTTTTTGTAAATATTACAATTTATAGATCAAAAAGTATATAGGCTATTGTTTTGGGTATTGAATAAATGGATTTAGATCATGTTCCTAGAATTTATTAGCAAGAGCATCCATTCTGTTCAAAAGTTGATATCTATGGGTTAAAATCAAATACCCATGAAGAAAAAACATGGGTATTTGGGAATTTTAGAATAAAATAAAATAATTAGGGTTTTTTTTATTTTATTTAAATATATATCATGGTTTTCTAATCCAAATCTAAGTGTCAAATAAGTCAAATAAGAAATAGTTAAAAGCCAAATTAGACTGAAAAAGGGTAGGCAAAACAAGATTCCTTTTCAGGAGGTTAGAAAATTTGAGTCCAATAAAATAAATGATTAGATGGTGCCAAAATTTTAATCATAAGCCAATCAAGAATCATGGGTTGAGATAGTTCATGAACCTCTAACAGCAACAGGGACACACACCAATAATGAAATTTAATAATTCCAAACAAAAAGGGACAAAAAAAAAAAGAAAAAAGAAGAAGCAACTGGTAAACCATAAATCCATCAAGTCGACAACCAATAAAAAGTCAGCCCTTCTCTAAAATCACTAAGCATATTGCTGTCTTACTCTTCAGTGCTGCTCATCAAATTTCGTAGGCTATTACACAGAATCGTTCATTCACTCTCTGTCTATGTTGGGAATTCAAGATTCCCCCTTCTCCTCTGGTTAATGCATTTACTTGTGTAGAGAAACTATTATATATGTTGCTTTGGGCGTTTAATTTGTTTAGACAAGAGAATCACACACGTGTGAAAGGGATCAATAATTAGGATTTAGCAAGAGTGGTACCAAATTATGGGAAAAAAGTTGAAAGCAGTGCACAAGAGAACAAGAAAGAGGTGCACGTGTGAGTCGCATTACTTCATTTGTTGTATTATGAGCAATCATCCTTGTGGTTGTGCATGTGTGCTTCTGAATGGACTCCCTCTCCTTTTCCACCATTCTTTTTATCCCTAATTATAAACCAATGATTTCCATAATAATGAAAAACCATCCTTATTTTCATTTTATATTTACACATACCCATATTCATTAATTTAATAAACAATTTTTGAAAAAATAGTTTTTCTAAAATAAATGGAGCCTGCCATAAAAATGATAAAAAAAGAAAAAAACAATAGAGGACACACGTGTGCACCCAAACCAAAGACCTATAATTGAATCTATCTAACATCCACCGTCTTCTCGTTGTTCTTGGTTTTCATGTAACAAGTAGCCATTATGTCGGCAATCCATACACGTACCTCTTACATTATTATTCTCTGATCAATCACCCTTACCACCAAATATTCTTTCTTACCCATCTCTGAGTTTAGAAATTCTCGCTCACACACACACATTGCTATGGAAAAAGATGGTTGAACAAACTAATGAGTATAGAAATTTAGTAAAAGAGAGATTTCCAATGTTATGTGTGGAATCCCACTTTCCATTTCTTCTTCAGTGCCATGTCAAGACAACCCATCACCTTCAATGGCAACTAACTCCATAGTTTTTTTTTTTTTAAAGGAGGAAGATATGGTTTAACTTGGGTATGAAGAGAACATTTTGCAATTGACATGAATATACATATAAAAGATGTTGATGATTAGACAGATGATCATGTAGACCTACTGTAGGATTATTGCAGGAGCTTTCCCTCCTTGTACGCCACTATTGCACTGCAAGATTTGGTGGTTATACTGTCCATTCTATAATATACATGGCCTTTCTATTTTTGGCTTTTTTATTCTGCAAAATTATAATTATAATATATATACATCATCATCATTTTTTAAAAAAAGAAAACCAAATAAGATCTATAATTTCTCAGAATTAAAACCCTGAGTTATTTCATCACTAAATCAATACCTCATGTATCAATACATCATCTCCTTTCTTGTTCATATGAGGTTAAAGCTATGGGAGAAACTTTATTTATTACTTTCCTATTTTGGAAATACTAATTTAAAATAGTATATCCTAAAATTAAATCATATATTCCTCTTATTATTTTTTCTAAATATAAAAAGATAAAATAAAAATACTTCTCTTTATTTATTTTTATTTCCCTCCCCCAAAATTATCCAAACACGGTGTAAGTTGATGGTGAGACTCTGCGCACGGGCACTGCAGAAGAGTGATGAGTATCACAGAGAGCAGCAGAGCAGGAGGTAGAGCTGCGGCTTAAATACCTAAAAAAAGTAGGGGGCAGGACAGAAGAGAGTTCTGATGCACACGTATCTATGTACTTTTATTCACTTTTCATTTCCATCTCCGATGCCATATTCAATGCCTTCATCTTCTTCTTTTTTAAAATATAAATAAAAAATAAAGATACCTATTCTCTGCTCTCTGCATTTCTTCATTGTTTCCCCTCCCAAACTACACTTTCGCCGCCTCTCATTAAAGCTCATCCCTATCCGCATCCTATATTTTAATCTTTCTTTTTCAAATAATAATAATAATAATAATAATTTTTTAAAATATTTTCTCTATTTTATTTTTTTATAAATAATTACAAGTCTAATTTTATTTATTTAAATAAAATATTAAATTATATTTTTAAGTTAATTAAAAGTAATAATTAATTACTTAATATTTTTAATTAACTTAAAAAAATTAATAATTTTCTTTTTTTACAAATTATTGTTTAATCAGTTTAGAAAGTGTGGCATTATTTTAAAAATTATTGCTGACTGTCTTAAACTTAAACTCAAAGTTTAGACTTTTATTAATAAAAAAGTTTCAAATTTTCTTAGGAGCTGAAACTCATAGTTGATATAAGAGTGAATTGATACCTAAAGATACAAGTGGTGAGTATTGATTTGTTGAATTCAATAAAAAAATATTAAAAAAATGAATAAATTAAACTTAATATGAGAAAAATCAAATCCAACAAGATGTTTCATCAATAATGAATTAGAAAACAAACACGACTTATATTACCACTATGAATAATTTGAAAAATTAGAATTTATTAATTTTAAAAAATATATTAAAATGTATAATATTTTTAAAAATTTATTAATTAATATATTAATTTTATAACCACTGTGGATAAAATAAAACAAAATTTGAGCAACTAAAATGCATAGAACAAAGTCTGAATTCTTTTTAAAAAAAAAAAATATTCAAACTTGTTAACCATCAATAACAAATTCAAGAAATAATTATAAAAAGAAACTAATCGAACAATCAGAAATACATTGAGAATTCATCAATAATCACAATAACAACAAAAAATTATTTTCTTTATTCTAGAGAAATAACTTACCTAGCTGAATTAAAATAAATTGTATTTTCCTAATTGATTTGTATTGAATTTGTCAATCCATTTCTTAGTTTATTACATTTAAAATTATAGTATGGGCATTATTATCTTTTATATTTAAAAGTATTTTTACTTCAAATAAAATTTTTTATCAAAAGGTTTTGCTTAGTTCAAATTGATTATTTTATCAACTTCTAAGAAGAATCCATCAAGAGAGTAAATGCTTTTAATTTATCAAAAAATCAAGTAAAATGCCAATCAAACAAACATAATTTTAGTATTTTTTAAATATTTGAAGTTTTCTAATTAAATTTTCCAAATCACTTCAAAATAATTTTATTTTTTAGAAAATTGATTTGTATATTAAACATAATTATATCTATTTTCGGTAAGTTAATTTTTTGAATGTGTGCTTCTTAAAAAGTATATTTCAAAGAAAATAGGGTATTTTGCCAAATAAGGGGAATCTCTTAAATTACCAACAAAATACACAGCTGATCCTTCTATTGAAAGATTTTATTTAGTTTAAATTGATTATTCTGTGAATTTTTAGAAAGTATTTATCAACAGAATAAATATTTTTAATTTATCAGAAAATAAAGAAAAATATCAATTAAATAAACATAATTTTAATATTTTTTAAGAATTTAAAATTTCTTAATTAAATTATCCAAATCAAATAAGGTTTTAAGAAGTTAGGCATCCAACTTAAAATATAGTATCAAACAATTGAGGGGGATGCAATCTCATATCAACCTTAGACGGTGTGAAGCAGAGGAGGGTAGCTCTTCGAGGAATTCACTTGCACCTTCGGATAGCTTCTGGTCTTGAGCTTCCATAAACAACTATCGTATCTTCGCTACCACCGAAGAGCTACCCCAATTGAAATTTTGCAAATTTATGGCAAGCAAATGAGATAATGTTGGTCCAAAACAAGAAGTCAATACTCAAAACAACAGTATGGTGATGGTTCTCAAGGAAATACAGTCCACAACTTGAAACAGAAGCAAGGGTCAGGTCAAGAGCAGGTCCAAGTTTAGAAGTTGCAGTTAGAGTGGAACCAAAAACTCTATCTTCACTTGTTCACATGGTAACTAGGAACCTGTCTTGCAGTGGTATTTATAATTCCATTTGCACAGATCTTGTTGACAGGCATCAGCCATGTGAACTGTGAAGAGGGTACTGCCCTTTTCTTTTAGGTCCAATGGGGTTGTGTGCATGTGCCTTACTCCTTGGTTAGGTCTTTTCTCTCCAGTTTTTATACCAATAATACCCAAATCATTTCTTGGAAGCACCAACATCCAGCATAAACAACTCTCCCTCTCCACAAAATATCATTTAAAAAAGAAAAAGAAATCATTTTTCGCATATAATACAAACATTCGTGCCTTGAATCTTCGAGGGTCGAGTTCAAATATCTGTTGAGTCAAAGTGGTTGGCTCAGTAAAAAAACTTTTGGGTTAAAATATTTTTGCTCATTTAATTTCTCTGTAATGCTTTTATTACCCTCAGGGATTAGAGTAGGGTCCTCTCTTCCTTGTAGGGTGCATGGTTTGGTCTATCTGGCTATCCTCCCCCCATCCGGCCATCCCCCCTTTGATGTTCATGTACACGCTTATATATATATGCACACATGAGCAGCGAGCAAGGCCATACCATTTACAGCTCTCTGTGAAGTGGGCTTGGAGTTTTTTTCATTGAAAGCATCAATGGCTGTTTTCATAGTGTTTCTTGTGATATTTCTCTTGCTGCTCTGTATCTCCTCTGCTTTGTTGAGATGGAATGAGGTGAGATACAGGAAGAAAGGCTTGCCTCCAGGTACTATGGGTTGGCCAGTTTTTGGAGAGACTACCGAGTTTTTAAAGCAAGGTCCAAACTTCATGAAAAATCAGAGAGCAAGGTGACTATTTTACATTAGTTTTTATGTTTCCTTAGATTGATGTTTCTCTGTTTCTGTTCTGTTTCGAATATTTTAAGGATTAGAAGGTGTTCTGTTTTTCTGTTTCAACAGACTTCAGTTTTCAGCTTGTGTTCATTTCAGTTTCGCGACTTCTAGGTTTAAGCTTTTGAGCTCTTCTATTCGTATTTGCTAATGATTTTTCTAGTTTTTTGATAGCCAAGCTAAGCCCTTCAAGAACCAGCACTTGATTTTTCAAAAGTGATCTTTCTTTTTCCACTTCAATCAGTGATGATGGCAACATCCCCATCCTTCCCTTTTTCCTTTTGGCTGTGGATTGGTCCATAATAACCCGCAAAACATAATTACAGTACCAAAAGCCAATCTTCTCATCAAACTATAAAGCTGTCAGTTAGAAGAGTTATAAAGGGTTTTCTTGTAAATGTATCATACACTACTTGAAGATGGTCTAATATCATATGCATGGCTTCTCTTATTAATATTGTGTTTGTTTATTTTTGTTTTAAATAACAGGTATGGCAGTTTTTTCAAATCCCACATTCTTGGATGCCCTACTATTATCTCCATGGATCCAGAGCTGAATAAGTACATTCTCATGAATGAAGCAAAAGGGCTTGTTCCTGGTTATCCTCAGTCCATGCTAGACATCTTAGGCAACTGCAACATTGCAGCGGTTCATGGCTCCACTCACAAGTATATGAGAGGTGCACTTCTTAGCCTCATTAGCCCCACCATGATCAGACAACAACTTTTGCCCACAATTGATGAGTTCATGAGAAATCACCTCAGCCATTGGGATAACAAAATCATTGACATCCAACAGAAAACCAAAGAGGTTAACTATTCACATATAATCAGCAAGTTAATCAAAGCCCTTAAGAAACTATGTTTCCAATTTAAACATGGTTCTGTTGTTTTATGCAGATGGCACTTCTCTCCTCACTAAAGCAAATTGCTAGCCGTGATTCTAGCTCAATGTCTCAAGCTTTTATGCCTGAGTTTTTCAAGCTGGTTTTAGGCACTCTTTCATTGCCAATCGACCTTCCTGGCACAAATTATCGTCGGGGATTTCAAGTAAATTTTCCAGGCTTTTCTTTTTCAAGAAAAGAATTCCATATGGAAATTTTGTTAATGTTCAGCAGTTAACTGTTCGCCCTAATTTGTTATACAGGCTAGGAAGAGTATTGTGAGCATGTTGAGACAACTAATAGAAGAACGAAGAGCATCGAAAGAAACCCACCAAGACATGCTTGGTTGCCTGTTGAAAAGTGAAGAGAGCAGATACAAATTAACTGATGAAGAAATAATTGATCAAATAATCACCATTTTGTACTCAGGTTATGAGACAGTTTCTACTACTTCAATGATGGCCGTCAAATACTTGCATGATCACCCCAGAGTTCTCCAAGAACTAAGAGTGAGTTCAAAACAAAACGTTTGAATTGAAAAAAAAAAATCTGTTTTTTTTCTTATGCCGTTTGCATGCTTGTGTTATTGACTGAATGTTCAATATATGCAGAAAGAGCATTTAGCAATTAGAGAAAATAAAAGGCCTGAGGATCCTATTGACGTAAACGACCTTAAATCTATGCGTTTTACTCGTGCGGTAAGAAATCTATAGTTCTTGAGCGTAGTCGTATTTCCTGATAGATGCTGTATTTATTTATTTATTTATTTTTCGTATCATGCAGGTGATTTTTGAGACCTCAAGATTGGCTACAATTGTTAATGGGGTTTTGAGGAAGACCACTAAAGAAATGGAACTAAATGGTAAAACTAAAAGCCTAGATGGCAAATCCAGTGCGAACATAGATTTACTTTTTTAGACTAATGAGCTGGAGATACTTGTGATTGAAAAAGAAAAAAAAAAAAAAAACTCTTTTTATTGTTGGGTTTTATGGGCTCAAGAAGCTTTCTTTCAGCTATTTTTTGAAACTTTGACATGCAAAAATAAAGTAATAGATGTCATGGAAGTATGATCATATCTTCCTTCCTTGGTGGACCATACACTATTATTATATACAAATCACACCAACCGACCCAGCTAGGCCACTCCTTTGTTGCCCCTAAGGCTTGTTTAAATTATTTCTGAAAAGAAAGGAAGCTTTTCAATGTCAAGAATGTTCCTCTAGTTGTAAATATAAGAATCTCAGATTGACATTTGACAGAGAAGAGAACTTTTTACTTTTCTTTCCTTTATTTATTGCAATAGTCGTTTGATCAGTTGGTGGGCCTGATCACTGGTTTTTCTGTGTGTTTCAGGATTTGTGATTCCAGAAGGGTGGAGAATCTATGTCTATACTAGGGAGATAAACTATGATCCCTTCTTATATCCAGAGCCATTATCCTTCAATCCATGGAGATGGCTGGTTAGTGACTGTTTCTTTGCCTGTTTGTCCATAGTTTCCTTCTAAGCAACTAATAAAAGCTTTGGTAAATTTGTAGGAGAAGAGCTTGGAATCTCAAAACTACATGTTCATTTTTGGAGGAGGAACTAGGCAGTGTCCTGGAAAGGAACTGGGAATTGCAGAAATCTCTGCTTTTCTTCACTACTTTGTAACTAGATACAGGTAAAAATTAGAGAACCCATTTGTAAATTTAATCCCCTGTTGATGGGTAAAATGATTAATTGGAGTAATTTGGATTAATGACGTACTTGCAGATGGGAAGAAGTTGGGGGAGACACTCTAATGAAATTTCCAAGAGTTGAAGCACCCAATGGGCTACGCATCAGAGTCTCGTCTTGCTAACTAATCCATGAATGTACATAAGAGATATATAGCAATTATCAGAAAAGTGGATAGGGATGTAAAATGTTGTTCTAACAGATAAGAAAGCGAGGACGCTGAACATTTCCATTTTTGGCAATGAACAACTTGTGATCTTCTTCTTCTTCAAATTTGTTGATCATCTTCCTTTTCTTTAGGCTTTGGTCGCAATTAGGGTCGTTTGGGATGGTCATAGGCCCGTAGGACACAAGGTTTTGTGGGTTTATGGCTCGATCCACCAGGTCGAGCCCATATAGTTGCAAGGTTTTGTTATATGCTATGCTAGTATCACATATTGGGAAAAACTTCTATTTAGACTTTCTTTTTTACCTGCAAACTTTTACACCAAATAAAGAAGAAAGCAGTTTGGACTTGACACAGTTTTCAAAGAAAATTAATTGATGAACGATGGAAAATACTGTTCTTGCAAAGATGAGAATGAATGCTTGAAGAAGTGAAAAAGGGAAAAAGGAGATTCCGAGAAAGCGCAATCAAATGCGCTAAAGAAGAAGAGGTTTCAATGGCGAGCTTCCATATACACATGCACCTCTCTTCCTCTCCAACATCATTACATTTCCTTTTTCTCACACTTTCCATCTATTCTTTTAATTTCTCTCATTCTTTAAAAAAAAATCAAATTAAAATTTTATTTAAATATATAATTTTTGTCCCCTAAACAACTAGCAATCCATAGAGATGATGAGCTACACGTGATGTGACCAAAAACTCAAGTAAAGTGCATTTAGAGAGAAGCATTAAATCTTTGACCAAAAAGGATGTTATTTATCATTATTATTTTTAAGACTAATTTAAAATTTAATATTGATCAAAATTAAATAAATATAATTAATATCAAATAAGGTAATATATCCATTAGAATACTAAAATTAATCTTTCTTAGTAGCAATATTAATGGTGGGGATTTCAAAATCAAACTAATTAAATAAATAAATAAATCCAATTGGTTCAAATGGGAAATTATGCCATGTTAAAAAATAAATATATCTAGTTGTCCCATTAGAATCAGATAATTTTGATTTTGGAATTATCAATCAACAATTTTAGTGTTTAAGAAATATTCACTTAAAGTATTTTTTAAATAAATTATTTGCAATTACAATCAAAACATTAAAAATAAAATTGTTAATTGTTAGCCACATATAAAATTAATCACAATTGTGAAATTAAATTGATGTTAAATATATCTAAAAATATTTTTTAAATTAAAATTACAATAATATAACTTTTTTTTTTTATAATTGATCCTCCACTATCATAAAGATTTTTTATTTAAAATATAAGAGATTTTAATAGATATAGAAAATCAATCACACAATTAAACTAATCCTTTATCTTATTTAAAAATAATTTATTTTAACTAAAAACCTATTGATAATTACTAAAAACAAATTATGGAGTCATTAAATTAATTACGAGTATTTTAATTTATTGATAGATATTCAAAAAATATAATATGATATTATCAGTTGTGTTTTGGATATACTATAATTTTAGAGCTATTTATCCGATACATAATTCATTTGATTTGATTTTTTTTATTTAAGCCATATTATTTTTTATAATTTATTTGTTGGAAGACCACATGATGTGTTTATTTTCTAAATCTCCTTTAACACATGGAGTGTTGTTTATGAAAAAAGCCATAAACTTTATAAAATTAAAAGAAAAAAGATAATAAGCCATAAAAGAAATCTCATGCATGCACAACACTAACCAGCAACTACATCTCATCCTATAACACAACTACCTCAATATCTGTTTAAATTTTTCCTTTTTTTAAAAAAAAATATTATAAATTTTAACAAAAAAATAAAAATAAAAAGAAAAATTGTCTTCTCCAACTCCAAGCTTGAAGCTCCTACACCCCCGACTCTTATTCTTTGAATAAGTCCCCGTTACCAGGAAAGCTCAGACACGTCTCCTACTCTTCCTCCACTCCTGCCGCTTTTTCCGCTTCGCACGTGCCACCCATCCTCCCTGTTTATATATACCCCTAACTTCTTCCATTCTTCTACCATTGCCCCCTCTCTTGGTGAAATACACGCTTCCTCTCTCTCTCTCTATATATCTCTTTCAAACAATGGTGGAACCTGCAACTGCAAGGGATACTCAGTTAGCGACAAAGGTCGTGCCTTTGTTAAAGGATGAGCTTGATATTGTTATTCCCACCATAAGAAACCTGGATTTTTTGGAAATGTGGAGGCCTTTCTTTCAGCCTTACCATCTTATCATTGTTCAAGATGGTGATCCCACGAAGACCATCACTGTCCCTGATGGTTTTGACTATGAACTCTATAATAGGAATGACATTAACAGGATTCTTGGTCCTAAGGCCTCTTGCATCTCCTTCAAGGACTCCGCTTGTCGATGCTTTGGCTACATGGTTTCCAAGAAGAAGTACATCTTCACTATCGATGATGATTGCTTTGTAAGCTTTATTGATCTGCAACTCTTTTTATCTTTCTTAAATTTTGTTTCTTTTATGTCTGCATCTGGGTATTCGTTTTTCATGCCAAAGTTTAGATCTTTTTGTTCTGATATTGCCTGATTTATGTGGATCTTGATTGTTTTTGTGTAAATTTCTCCTCCATTATTTGAATCTGCATTTTCTTTGATGAATAACTAGCTAAAACATAGTTTCGTATTTTGAAAAATGGGCCTTCAAAATCTGTATACTCTATATATTGACGTAATTACATTAATGGTCTCTGAGAGAGTTTTTTGAAATTGCAAATCAATGACTTCATCAGGATAATTTATATCAGCTGCTATGAAATCTGTATTATAATGGATACCAATGCGATCTACAGCTGTGAATTGTCATCTCTTAAATATTTAAATTGTACTGTTATGAAGCTTTCTCTTTGTTCTTTTTTGGTTTGAAATTTAAATCAATGATCCTGCAAGGGAAAACTTTCGCCAATAGCCAATAGTTAATTTGTAGTTGACAGGAGATTTTAGGATTATTACACATGCCGGATATAGTGGAAATTCTTGAGTTATTGCGAATATTTTATTCACACTTGTCCTTTGAAAGTAGCTATTCAGATTCAAGCCGTCTGCTAATAATAATAATAAAAAGAATGCCTTTTTTAATATTATTTCCATGTTATATTAGCCGGAGTTTTACCAGTTGGCCTAGCTTAATTATTTATGTAATATTAGGTTGCTAAGGATCCTTCTGGGAAGCCAATCAATGCACTCGAGCAACACATCAAGAACATTCTCTCCCCATCAACTCCCTTTTTCTTCAATACCCTTTATGATCCTTACAGAGAAGGTGCAGATTTTGTGCGTGGATACCCTTTCAGCCTACGTGAGGGTGTTCCTACTGCTGTATCTCATGGCCTCTGGCTCAACATCCCCGACTATGATGCACCTACACAGCTTGTAAAGCCTCTGGAGAGGAACACTAGGTATGCTATTGATGCAATAAACAGCAAAATGGTCTTTTGATTTCCTTTGTCTGGGCTTCATATCATGCTCATAAATTATCAGGTTTGTGGATGCTGTTCTGACAATTCCAAAGGGCACCCTGTTCCCTATGTGTGGTATGAATTTGTTATTCGACCGTCAGTTGATTGGCCCTGCAATGTACTTTGGTCTTATGGGTGATGGTCAGCCAATTGGTCGCTATGACGATATGTGGGCTGGCTGGTGCACAAAGGTAAAATTTCTTTCATTTCATCCCAGTTTTCTTCCCTGAAACAATATTACTCGACACAATTTGCATATTTGAATTCTCACAGCAGTTGATTGATGATTGTTTATAGGTGATCTGTGACCATTTGGGACTAGGAGTGAAGACTGGCCTTCCATATATCTATCACAGCAAGGCGAGCAACCCATTTGTGAACCTAAGGAAGGAGTACAAAGGCATATTTTGGCAGGAAGAGATCATTCCATTCTTCCAAGCTGCCACTCTTCCCAAAGATTGCACCACTGTTCAAAAGTGCTACATTGAACTGTCCAAGCAGGTCAAGGAGAAGCTCAGCAAGGTTGATCCCTACTTCGATAAGCTTGCCGATGCTATGGTCACTTGGATTGCAGCCTGGGATGAACTTAACCCATCTGGAGCTCCTGCTAAAGTTGCCAATGGCAAAGCATAGTTGATATTTTTCATTAGTGCAAATTTTCTTTTGAAAATCATTAATTTGAATACTATTACCCTGAGAGGGAAAAAACTAAAAGCTTTATTGACCAGTGTGGTCAAATGCTTGGATTTCTGGATCAGTGCATGTAATTTTACTTTCTTTTTTTTTTTTTCCAGTTAACTTCTTGTTATGAGCATTTCAGCCAATAAAGGACGTACTTATTAGCATTTAGAAATCGTAGTTCTTGACTTCGTTCGTCTTCTTTTCTGTTCTGTAATTAAGACAATGCTCATTGTGAGTTCTCGTTGGCATGATTCCTTGATAATACTACATGATTGTTAAAAATGGTATACAGTGCTTATCAATCACTTGGTCAATCCAAATTCAGAGTATCATATGCTCCATTTCCTGCTAAAAAAATGGTGTATGTCATGGGAATGTCTAAAGAAAATTCTTAGATATAACACTCGAATGATAAATCTAGGATGATGAATCCAACTGGTCATTTAATTCAATTATATATATTTTTTTAGTTTAATTAGCAGGTTTATTTTTTAAAACACTCTTCTCTAGCTTAAAAAAAATTTTAAGTGGGAAAAAGCAATTATACAACTTAGTCCTTGTGAACCCACAAACAGATCTAATAAATATTTATTAATATACACTAAAAGTTTAAATTTTATTAACGAGTATAATATACTTAAAAATCAGATTATAGTAATGCCTAAAGAAAAGAAATAAATCCATGCAAACTTTGTCAAGCCGACAGGCAATACACGTTAATTATTATTTTTTTATTTGTTAATAATACTGCATGTATGAATAGTGTTTTTGTAATAATACGGCTAAAAGGATGCAGACGATGACCAAAATCACCGGAAATTTTGTGGAAAAAGAAAACGCCGCTGCCGGGGATCGAACCCGGGTCACCCGCGTGACAGGCGGGAATACTCACCACTATACTACAACGACTTGATGTTAAAGCAATCAGATTGCTTTTTCATAATAGAGCCATTCGGTTTCTGGCTTGTCATCCGCTCAAATGGGGGATTAAATCCTCACGAATTCTCTGATCCTCATGCCATGTAAGTGGAAATCGAAGCTCAAATAACCCAACCCCGATCTAGGTCACAACACATCTTACATTTAAGAGCAATCCAATTAGCACATCTGCTAGCTAACTTAGAAACATGCCTCACCAATAGATCTGGATAAAAAGCTTGATATCATGAATGACAGCCTCTATCTGTCAAAAAATAGTGGATAACAATTCACTGCAAACTTTAGAGCAGCTGTCAATGCCGCGACTTCTGCTACCAATGGAGAAGAGCTACTGCTCGACCATCAATTCAATCCACATCCCTTCATGACTTCGTTGATGCTTCATTAATTGAAGTACAGTGATTGAGGGATCAACGAGGTCGTTTTTGTATTATTCTCAATTAAAAAAATATATTTTTACCTTATTACCCTTTTGCATTTTTTCATTAAAAAATTTAAGAGTTTTTAATTAATTAATTTATGTCCACTCATTTATTTTTCTTTTCTTTCTTCATCTCATATTCTGCCATTTTCTGAATCTAAAAATTGTATTTTTTATAACTGAAAATTGGAATTATAAATTAAAGTATAAAATTGAAATATTTTAGATTTATTTAGATATATTTATTATCATGCTAAAAATATTATTATAAATTATATTATAAAAAAATTATTATAAACTTTTAAAATTATAATATATTAAATAAATTATATTTAATTATCAATTATACTTTTTTATTTAAAAATAATCATACTTAAAATGATTAAAAATAATTCAATCGAATCAATTAAATTAAAATCAACTAGTTTAATTGAATAACATACATACATCTTTTAATTTTAATAAAATTGAATTATATATTTATAAATAATTAAATTGAATTTCTTGAATTAAAATAAAAAATAATCAAATTAAATTATTTTGATTATTTTAGTTGAGATATACAGATTTCAACCTGCAGCATGGCTAAAAAGAAAAAAAATATATACAAATTTTTTATTTTAGTTGAATTAAATCATGTAAATAATACAATTGAATCTTTTAAATTAATATTAAATAGCTAAATTGTACCAATTGAATTAAGATAAATTATTTGAGTTATATTATATACAGTTAATATAATTTAAATGAATTCAGTTAAATTCAATTACATATATAAATAATTCAATTGAATCAATATATTTAAAAATTAAAATATTTTAAATTAAATAAATTAAATTAAGATTAACTCGCGTAATTGAACACATACAATGAATACATGGGCTTCTTTTGATCTTAGTTCAATTGAATACATTCTTCGGTAATTCAATTGAATTGATATATTTAAAATTAAATTGAATTAAATCACATAATTAAATTGATCCTTTTTAATTAAAATTGAATAATTATCATATAAAATATAAATTGAATTAAAGATATAAAGTGGTAAGATACATGCTAAAATTAGCTATTCAAATTCAAACTCGAATTTGATTAATATTATCGATACTCAAATTTATTTTAAATTTAATTATTATTATTGAATGATATCGGAATCTATTTAATTTCATACATTTTAATTTATAATTTATATTAAATTTTTCGTTTCAAAAATCAATATTTTTTTAAAGAATATTTAAAGTATAATTTTTAAATGAAAACCTAGAAAAATTATAAATATTATTATAAAATATATACTTTATATTAAATTAATTATTTATATAAAAGATAGGATAATATAAAATCTAAATTTATTATGGGTATTAATTTTAAAAGCCAACCCATTTCAAATCCAATTATATACTATACTATTCAGATTTATAGTCTAAAATATCCTATATTAATTTTTAAATTACACATTAAATATTAATTTTTTAACATATTAATTAATATAAAATACTTTATATATTAATTAAAATAAAATTAATTTATCACAACTAAGTAAACGAGTATAAAGTTATTCCTATGTGCTGGTTGATCATTAAATCTGTTACGGTTGCTTTGAAAGAGAAAGAAAAGAAGTGTAGTATAGGAGAGCAAATGATGAGAAAATTTGTAAAGAATAAAATCTGTGTATGAGAGAATGGAAAATGTGCATGGGAAACTAAGGTTTGTAAAAAAATTTTCCAAGTGCAATTATTTATCCTTTATTATTGTTTGTTACAAAAATAAGACATGTAGTTAGAGAGAAAAAGACTAGAGTAAATTAGACATTTGATATTAGTAGAGACCCTATTGATTGCAGGTCAATTTAATTCCCTTAGTTTAATATATATAATATCAACGTTATATGAGAGTAAAGCAAGAGATCATATTCATTTGTAAAGCATGGAGAATATGCCTATGTAGTATGTCATGAACTAAGCATCCTTCAACAGAAGACTAGTACAAATCTTGAATTTCCTTGCTTGTTTAGCAGAGAAATAAAAATGGAAAATGGTCACAGCAAATTGCGAGTCAATAAATAATAATAATATAAATAGCATGAAACAATTAACATCTTACATCAAACTCAAAATTGGTGGAAGAGAGCTTCTAGTTCTGCCAGAGTTGTTAACTTCAACAGCATTTCAAATTTCATTTAAGTGGGGAGCACTTGGGGAGAATATATTTTACCTTCTATCTCCAGAAATTATATTTTCACAATCGGAGAACAGGGGAAACATCTATGTCATCTCCGGTTTAGTGGCACAGTAATAAAGAACTGAACTTCATTCTCATGAAATTGACATAGGAGTCTCCACATCCTCCGTCTTTTGACGCTTTGCTTCAGGCTCCTCCTCTTCACCATTTTCATGATTAAGATGGCCATTCACTGCCTCTGGACCCAAAAGGGAGACATGTTTGCTAGTAATTTGACGACCTGCCCTAAGTTTTGGCCCCCAATGCCTTTCAGGATTTGGAAGGAAGCGAGCAACCTTCTTTGCTTGTGCCTTGCTAAGAGATGCAACAGCTCGAGCAAAATTTGCCTGAAAAAAAATACAAGTTATAGAATTCAGGATGCCCACATACATACCATATAGAAAAAACATGTTAATGAACATGCTGGCATAATAAGATTGGCCTTATCTACATGTGGTTTGCACCACATGAATGGAACTCTCTCAACATTTTTTCTTTTAAACGCAATTTTTCAGAAATACTACGTACTTGAAGAACTGGTTCTTTGGCAAGTATCACACTTCCTGGTTGATCAGGTGCTTGAGCTTTCACGGGATGAATTTTTACCTGCATGAAAGACCATGATCCGCAATGTCATGATACTTTAACTGCAGAAAAAATGGAACTGCAAAAAGCTCAATCAAATTATGGCACATCACAAAGGTAGAGCTTGAACAAAAGTCCTTACCCAGCATCTCATTATATCCCAAATGACATGCATGGGAGCATCTGATTTTAGCCCTAATGGATTTACATGTGTACCAGATATACGGTATCCTGCATTGATCACGGCAGAGCGGAAGATCACTGCTTGTGGGGAAGTGCACTTTAGTGTTGCACAAAGGTTGTGCAGACTTAAAAAGAGAGGAACGTCAGGTAATTCCTGCAAATTGTACAGCATGAGAATGAGAACAACATTGACTTTGGCAAGCATTGAACCCTTGACCTTCTTTTCTTCTTCAGCAAAATAAAATTGAAGGGATCTTCTAATTAAATGTTGCTTTGATTTTTGTGTAGCAGAGAGATTAGTGCAGGTCAATTTGTTAAAACTAACCATTGAAACAGAAAAAAGTTAACAAATTAAAAAAACTAACCTCAGATACTGATGTCAGTACTGCAGAGATATGATCATAAGCAGGATAGCGGTCCTTCATGCATTTTACACCTCCCAGTATGGAACTCACCCATTCTTGATCATGAATGGGAGCAGACCATATAGGTCCACCCATGTTAAATTTCTTCCCACAATCACTGCATTCTTGAGGAACAGCAGGACCAAACCCAGGAAGATACCTCACACTGTTGTTCTGAAAAACAAAAACAAGATGATCCGCACAAGCTTTAAGAAGCAATTTGAACAAAGAGGTCGCATTTTCTAAATTTCTATTTTTAAAATTACCTTTCTATAGACAAAATAAAGGAGAAGAAACAAAATAAAGTTTCTCAACAAGTCAGAAACTAGGTATGAAACTGAAGTGATCTACCTGTCATCTACTTTATGCAAATTAGATGTGCTTTTTCCCCTATGAACACACCATTAATTCACAACAAGCACATGTAGCAAATGAAAATGGGACTCTAACCTTAGAGATGGTCCTCCCAATAGGCTGAAGATGAAAAGAATCACAACCAATGCATTGATAAACATAGGAGAGCTTAAGAGGAGTGTTTTTCATTGCACTTGCAGAACTGCAAACAGCAATTTGAACTTTCTGTCAACATGATGTTAAGGTTCTATCATGTTAAAATAAAAAAATTAATGTAACATACGTGTATATACGAACAAAAACTCGAACATAGAAGTCTATTTGGACAGAAAGCACAGGAACAATGTAGCGCTTGTAGCGATTTGCATGGCTCTGCAGTAAAAAGAAGGCAAAAAGAAAAAGAAAAAGAAATATGTGATTAGTCAAGAGAATTTCTCAAATACAAAAAGTACTATTTATGTCTAGTGGAAAATCCTCAAATCTATTCAAGGACAAAAAGAGGATCCAAGAAATTTAGTTTTAACACAATGCAGAGAGAGAGAGAGAGAGAGAAGCCAAGCAGCACAATGGGCAGCCAATATCTACCAAGCTTAGAGATGCAATTTTATAATGAATCAAATGCAAACTAAAGATGACACATCATACCGGCAGAAACATCAGCCAAGTTGTATGGTTTTAGGGCTCTTTACATCTATTATAGAGTTTGCAGAAAACAGTAGTCTGAAGCAGGATGATTTTACCATTTTTAAATGATGTATCAGTGTCCATAAGACAAATTGAAGGATTTGTAATCTATCACCAATATGCCTTTGAATTGATTATCTTTTCATCAATGAATAAGAAAACATGAAATTTTGATGAATAGCCACCTAGGAAAGTTTATTACTCAAGAAAGCACAGATAAAACTTCATAGTGCTCTCCAAAGAGAAATGGAGAACACACTTGTGGGGAAAATAAACAGAGAGAGAAATAAAGAACTCCAATGGTTTTGCAAACTCAAGTTTGTAAGAACTAAAATGTAGATATTCACATAATGAAGTTGACAAAAAATGCAAACGTCATTTCTTTACTATTTTCTTTTAAACAAAGCATGCAATAACATAGTTTATTATTTGATAACACACTGAATTTTAAAGACATGAAAGTACCTCTATGCTGGCAAGAAGGATCCTCAAAGCCATTTCGTGGCAATATTTCCCTCTCAATGGATAAGAGCCGTACCTAATTCAACAAGTATTTGTTAGAAGGTAAACATTAATGATGAATCTCAATCACTATCCAGATGTAACTAATGGTAGTGAAACCTTACTTGGAATAGCAAACCTCGCCATTACCTCCACAAAGCACTGCCATATCAGTTGCTGTACACATCAACAAGCCGCCATCAGCAACAGATTGAACTGCAGAGTCCAAAAATATTGAAGGTGATCCATAAGGATCAAGATCCACCTGACAATATTGATCGATAAAGAGAATGAGAAGGTCTAATAGAGCATGTGGAAATGAACAAAAAACCACGTACTTTTACATGCATATTTTTAGGAAATCAAATAAAACATGGATATAATATATGCATACCACATCAAATTCTTTTGGGTGGGTAAGCATATATACACGAGCGTCAGCAAGATGTGATTCCACCTTTGAAATTGCTATTGAACCATTAAACTTTATGTTTCTCCTGCAAGCTTCAACAGAGTCTGGGGAAGGAAAATAACAGTATAACTTTTCTGACGTATAATTTATTTGGATACCGGTGTTCGGAACAAATATAAATTGCACTCTATACTATAAAATGCCTAAGCATAAGTCCATCTTTTGTGAACGAAGAAACAGAACAAAGTCTCCCAGAAAAGCTAGCATAACAAAATTTACCTTTATCATTGTCCAAGGCCACAACTTGACCAATCCCTTCAACCTCACGAGCATATCTTAGAGCTCTCAACCCAGAAGCTGACAATGCCTATTTACCCAGAAAGGAAAGCACTTGAAGGCAATTGAATAACCATACAAAATACTAAAAAGATGCAACTACAAAGCAAATAGCAAATAATTAAGGAAAAGAGCATAAAATAAATAGAAAACTAGAGATTTGTAAACAAACCTCAAGAACTCTTGGAGGCTCCAGCACCCCTTGACTTTTGCGCTCTGTGGTCATCATTTGTTCTTCTGTTAAGCTACAAGGTCTGTCCTCTGTTATCTCTTCTGGTACTTCACATTCTCCATTTAATTTTTCATTATCCTCAGCACGCTCATTAGTAACCTCTTCAGCAGCAGATCCCAAAGCATCTTTCTCAGATACCTTTTCTTCACATTCTCCATTTGATTTTTCATTATCTGCAGCAGGCTTACTAGATCCAGAAGCATCTTTCTCTGATGCCTTTTTTACTGGTTTTGTTCTTCTGGACAACCTTGCTTCATGTTCCTCTTTGCGTTTAGATATAAAAGTCCTTAGGACAGCAATGGATAAGTCTCTGTTGTGCACCTGAGCATTTTCCAAGTTCAATTTTAGGAAACTTGTACAAAGAAACCATAATCCTAGCAGCAGCAGGAAATGACTCCATACAAAAGATAACATGATTCATATCCACAAATACAGTTATTACACTTCCATAGAAAATTTGAAGGGACACAACAACACTTAAGCCTCAACCCGAAAGTAGTTGGAGTTGGCTATATGAATCATTTCAACATTTAGCATTGTTAGACACCAAGCCTGAATCAATATCCATAACTTGTAAACACTTTGATATCACTTTCCCCCATGTCATCTTAGATCTCTTCTTCCCCTTCTCATCCCTTCCCCAACTAACTTATCAAACTTTTGTACTGGCGTATCTAATACTCTATGTCAGACATGACCAAAAGATCTTAGTAGACCCTGTCATTTTATCTCCAATATGTGCCATATGCATTCTCTAAGGGATGTGGTGACTTTGGTCTCATTCCTAATTAAAGGAGATACATCTCTGTGAATTAAACTAGCAAATAAAAGACCTGAAATCCACAGCTTGCTTTGTAGAAGAATTGGGATACTCAACCACAGGATGTTTTCTTCAATTAATTGATTGCATAAGTTTATGCAAGTAAAACAAGGAAAAGTTACATTTCTACAGCTTGCAAGTAACAATTCCTGCAATGCTATTAGCATTCCCCACTATCGTGATAAAATAAGTCTGTAAACATCCACATTAGGACCCAATGTAACATAGTCTCAAGATCAAACTCAATCATTAAAACATAAAAGCCTTATTTCCTCTTCTAATCTAAACTATGAAAACAGACAACTTCAAGACCCCAACTTCTCCAATCCAAAAGGTCGAGTTCGTTACTGATCGTTTTCTACAAATTACAATTCCAGAACTCACCTCAAACACGAAATCCAGATGAAAATCAGCAGACAAAACCATATAAGACAATTAAAAGAAAAAGATTTTGATACCTGAGCTTTGTTGAAAAACACTTTGTTTTTGTTATGCATGAGAATCTCAGCCTCCCCTTCCTTGATAATGGTATAGTCATCGAGATCCATAGTCAATATTTCTCTGTTTTCATGCACCAACAAAAGATTACTGTTGTGGGTCTTTGCTTCTTCTGCAAATTCTCTCCTATCCTGGTCTTCAGGTTTCCGCTCCCTGGAAATTGAAGAAAGAGACTTTAACAATGATAGGCTCAGAGTACGTGTTGAGAAGAGATTCTGTTGCAGTTTCAGAGTTCGTGTAACCGTCAAGGTCATGGAACTAAAGAGCTTTATATAGGTGGGTATCCAATACCGCTTCCTCAATTTCTTCAAAATTTGCAATTTGCCTTAAACCCTAATTTCTCACCCCAGTTTACGTTAGAATAACCATATACTTTCTTGCTAAAGTGAGCTGGAGGTTGTGTTTTCGTTGGGTGGATTTTTGAAACTTTCCGGGTAGATGTCAGGTCTCTGATCATGGACCTGGACCTTCATTGTTTGGGCCAAGTTTGGTGCGTGGACCCGCCTTTGAAACAATGCTATTTTATTTATTTATTTATTAAAAAATGTGTATATTTACATTTTTATAATATTTTCTTCCCCTATTTTTACAAAATTAATTGTCAAATAAATTTGAAAGTAAAATTAAGTAAAAAAAATAATATAATTATATAATCATACCTTTTTTTGTAATAAAGTTGTTTAAATTAATTTGAAATTCTTACAAATTTTATATTTAAAGTATTAAATTTAAACTTAAATAATAAATTATTAATTATCTAAGGTAGTGCTGTGAAAATTTACTATTCAAAAATTGTAATTCCAATCCTGACAATTGTAACGGCTGACTTTTTATATAACATTGACGAGTTAGATATTTATCTATTTAATTTTTATAATATTTTTATCTATTAAAACTTAACATTTACTTGGATAATTTACATGTTCTACGATAATAACGCTAATACATGCCAATTGTTTGGAATATAGCTTTTAAATTTAAAAAAAAATATTCTTCTATGAAACTTTATAATAGTGGGTTTAATATAAATTTTAAATTTATATAAAGCATTCACAGGTTTAGTATGATATTAAGTGTATCTGAGTAAATTTAAGAGTGTTTTATTCTCCGATCTCATCTCTATTTAAAAATAAAATTTATATAAAAATAAGTCTATTTATTTATTTATTTATAAAAAAATAAGAATTAAATTTAAAATCTTTCAAGATGAATACACTCACTGTCAAGTCAGTTTCGTGAAAGTTAAAATCAATTTAATAATTATTAAATTAATTGTTTTTTATCAACCTTTATATATAATTAATTAAATTATTAGGTAATTTAAAGAAATGTTTTTAGATTTGATCAAATTTATAAATTAATCTCTCACTAAACTTTGTGTAATAATTTAGTCTTTAATTTTTATTTTTGTACAAAAGGGACAGATGATTCGCTCATGGAGTATAAAATATTAGAGGATACAAAACTTAAAAGGTGAGATGAGCATAGTGCATCTGCTATAACTTATAAGGTTGGATAGTGATCCACTTGAACTTACAATTTTGAGACAATCCATATGAGATTATTCATTGTAATTCCATGTGTAGCTCCAAATCAATTTCTGAGAAGTCCCGACAATCATACATGATCTAACGTTGTCTCCTACATTCATATACTTTAAGAATACATGTACAATATGGATGATTCAATAAATTAGTTAAGTTTTGAGGAGTTTCTCACCTGAAAAAGATAGAGGATGCTCTCAAATATAATAGTTTTATCAGGATCAACTTTATAGGACTTTGTAACAACTATCCATGAAAAGTCTGTTCAATTTCGATGAGATTATGTTAGTTTCTCAATCTTTAGAACATAGGCCATCATGTGCTTGTATATCAAAACTTATCTCTAAAACTCTTTTTATTATATATTTGTAAATGAAAACTTATAAATAATGCCATTACTCTTAAAATTTAAATATATCCACGTTATCCTCGATTATTCCACTTTCTTTTTCTCTGTCACTAAGAATAAACTTGATTTGACTTGGTAAAGTAGAGGAAAGTAAGAAAAAAAAGATTTTTTATTATTTTTTACTTGGAGATTTGAAGGCAGTGATAGCTATTTGAGATGGAGAGATGTCAAAAGGTTGCAGTGTTCTTAAATCATTTACAGCACCAACAGGAGCACCATCGCCTCCACCAGCGACAAAGACTCAATCTCAATGGGATTTCACCGAAAAGACTATGGGATTAAGGCAGAGACTCAATTTTGACGGAATCCCATGACTGCACGATGAGCATATGGTATCCTATGGTCTGCTCAACCTTGCGATGGATGAACAACGATGGAGGATTGAGAGAGATGAGAAGCTTCTAAAATAGGTTTTAGCAATTCAGTCATTTTATTTTATATTAACGATAATTTAACTTCTAATTTAATAGAAGGACCAATTAATTATATTATTCATAAATATTGAATTAATTTATTACACACAATTTAGTGGGGGCTACTTTATGGATTTGGTCAAACCTCATGGACATTTCTGTAAATTATCCTAAAATATCTATAATGCATGTGTAAATCTATATACAAATATTTAATTTAATAAAATCTATTTTCATATTTAAAGTTTCACCCATAATAAAATTCTTAATTTATATGCCAAGGAAGTGCAAAACTGATTCAAGAGTCCATTAATTTGAAATTCAAAACCAAGAAACTGTGTAATATATGAACACAACTTGAAAAAAGAGCAAGAACGTGGCCCATGCAGGTCTCGAACCTGCGACCTTCGCGTTATTAGCACGACGCTCTAACCAACTGAGCTAATAGGCCGATGTTGGGATGTAGCAAACAAGCCTTCCTTCATTGGAATAGAAATGGGACAAGCAGTATCCAACCGATGACGAGAGGAATAATATTACAGCAAATGAAACAGCAGGACTCGGGGTGGGCACTTTACTTCTATGTTGCACCATTGCTGCCCCAAAGATTGACTCTTTCATCTCTAACTCACAGAGAAGGCACGAAAGAAACTATCATACACTTCGCTTCTGTTTCTGGTTATTACATTTGTTCCATATTTCACTGATTTGAGTTAGGATTTATACCGAACTATTGTCTGTTGGCGGTGTTGACAAAAGGGTAGCCCATGATTTTTTTTTCTTGACATGGTTGAAATTTTCTATTAATGGCTTCAGTTTCTTGCGAGCATAATTATTATTATGAACTTTGGAAAATGCTTGTGCATTCTGTGAATTTATAATTGGATGCAGTTGTGTTGTGTGTGCACATTTATTAACTCATATAGTTGTTCTCTTCTCTGTCACTGTCACTGATCGTGAATAAAGGGTTCATTCAAATATCAATTCCGAAGTTAATAAAGGAGCATATCCTCTTCTTGACATGTGTGTGCACATTTATCTGCCTGGGAGAAAAAAAAAACAGGTGTGTTAAGCGAATAGGTAGTATCTAGCCATAGAATCCTTGAGTTTTGAGTTTGGCAAAAGTAGAAGGCTGCAATTTGGATAGCATTCGTGGCATCTACAGGGTAAGGTGAAGGTGAAGGTGTTTGATCTGTTAAAGCAAAGCACATATTCATGATTTTAATACAGCTTTCAAATCTGTCTCAAGCACATTATATGCAGCACTGTAAAAAAAGAATGGTTACACACAAACTCCCTTTTTCAAATCAAACCTGGCCAATGGAATTTTTCAACTCCATGAATGAAAGTTTATCAACTTTTAGAGATTCTGCAAATCAAACACTTGGATAGAGATGGCAATAACAGTAGGATCAAGTGCAGATATCGCTATATTCCTATCTTCACCTTTGTGGATTAAAATCGGAACACCCTCACTTTTAATATTTATCGGCGCTGTCTTATCACACCACGTGTCCTATGATTATGGCGTAACCGAGCGTAAGATATCTAATCCGATGCTTTTACCGGGCACTGTTTACAAGATCCAATTATAGAGTGACACATATTGACCGTGCTGGTTACTATTTGACAGAACTTTTATAAGGTCGAGCCAATGGTATCTGGAATGGGATATGAGATGAGAGGATGATTCTCTTGCCGACACGCGTTCCTCTGACACGGCTGTTTACATCATGGATGAGGATAATTTGCAGCTTTGATCACTCCTTAGAATCTCATATGGAGGATGCTCGAGATGGTTGAACTCCAACATATACCAAGGGTGGCTATTGGTTCAATTCAAGCTAACTTGTGCTTAAGGAACTTCCTGGGTTTTAAGCAATAACAAGCCAAAACCTCAAATGGGTTATCTTTCTTAAAGACAGAGATTACAAGAAGAGAATCTCCCTAGCTATTTCTCCTTTGGAATAGTAATAATTAGGTTCTTGTTTTGGCAAATTGGTACTGAAATAGTTGAAACATTTAAATCAGTGGAGGCCAGCCAGCCAGCCAGCCAACCAACCATCCATCACTTGCTAGGACCACTTCTATAGGTTGCCTAATTTAGGAGTGAATTATTTCACAATAGACAAGTTGGCCAAACAACCCATGCTCATATAGATGTATTTGTTTATGCTTTCTCTTACAAAATCCAGAAAAATACACAGTAACACTTGTTCCCCTTTACCTAAGAACAGTTCCATATATGGCTTCCCAACACAAAATTAATCCTAAGCATTTGCTTTATGTGCATTCCCATACGTGAAATTAGCTACCCTTTAAATCCAGCTTGATTCAATCATTCTACAAGCATTGCTAAATCCAAATTTCCCTTGTTTCCCATGTTCAATTCATCAATAAGAAATTAATGGTCAAACGACAGCATTACCTCAAGACAGCTAATTGGAAGATAAAGCTATGAATAGGTTAGACAAAGCTAAGTAGGTTTATTTGATCCATCGTTTCTAATGTACCATTGACAAGCTACTGTTTCTGATAGTGAGTCCTCTCTTTTTTCTTCAAATCTTTGTGTAAACATCAGCACCTACTTCTTTATTCTTTTTTGGTTTTGATGTGTTTCGAAGTTAGCATGGTTAACAAAACAAAGTCAAAGAGAACTTTTTTAAAGCACCCAAATTTTCAATGTTCTCAAATAGGTCTAATTCAATGCTTAAGTGTATTTAGTTTAATCAAGGCGTTAAATTCAATAGTTAATCTCCTATTTCACTTGTAATTTTGGTTTTTTTTTTAAAAAATCTATAGGACAGACCAAATGAGAGTAGGCTCAGCAGTTAATAAAGATAAATATTACAGAGTGATGTTAGAGAGATCTCAAAAAAGAGATTTGCGGTTGGAAAATTTCAAACCGATTCTTGGCTTACTCTTTTTTTTAAATGATTTATATATATATATGTAAATGTATATACTCCATCAGTGAAAAAAATAATATAACAACTAAAATTATAATATATTTCACAATTAAATTTAAAATAATAAAATTTTATTCGATTGATACATATATTTTCGTTTGTTTCAAAAAAATATTTATCTAGAAAATATTTTCAATATATTTTAATAATTAAAAAATTTAAAAAATTTAATGAATAAAAAATATTTTACTGATCGAATCACATATTTATTAAGATTTTTATATATAAATTTTTTAATAAATTTTATTTTTAAATTAAAATTAAATAATAAATATTTTTCACAAAATATAATTTTTATAAAAAAATATTTTTTAATTTCTGTAAAGAAACGGAGGCTTAATCTAAGTAAAATTTCCTTTTTTTCTACAATTACTTAGTCAATTTGGATTATCCAAATGACCAAAATATTATATCTTGGGTGTTCAGTCCAACAAAAGCTCCTTGGGGTTTTTTTCAATTTAGTACTGAGAAAAAAGAATTTTGATAATTTAAGTTTAAAAAAATTTAATCGTCAATTTGGAGTTTTACCACATATGTCCCGGTCAAACCCATTTTTGGCGCGTTTTATATAGCTTCGCGCTTTTAATAAAATCACCAAGAGATTTTTCTTTTAACCGAGCTAAGTTTATTTTTTTTAATAATTAATATATTCTAATAATATATTTATACTATATTAATTTAATAATATTATTTATATTATTTTTTATAATAATAAATATTTTTTATAACTTTTAATATATTAATATATTTTATTATTAATATTTAAATAAAAAATTACTGATTCTATATAATTTCAGTATTATAAAATTAATATTATATTAAAATTAATTGTGATTAAACGTGTAAAAACAATCCAGTCATATCATACAAATCTATTCGATAATAAATTTTTTTAATTATTTTTTATAATATATTTTATTATTTTTAATATATTAATATAATAATACTGTAATTAAATAGTATTAATAATTTTATTTTATAATTTTAAATTTTTTATTATTAACTTTTATAATATCTCTATATATTAAAAATAATAAATTATATTAAATATAATAATTAAGTATTAATAAACTTATGCTTAATACTATTTTTAATTATGGTATTACTATGATAATATATTAAAAATAATATTGAAATATTTATTATTATAAAAAATTATATTATAAATAATATTAAAATATTTTAGATTTAATTCTTATAACTTTAAATGATTATATTGATTAATTATTTATTTATTTTACAATATTATTGAATTATTTATAATTCATAAAATAAATAAATATATATAAATATTTAATATTATAAAAATTAAATTAAATTTTTATTGAGTTACTCTTTTGCAATCGTAAAAACACTGTAATTTAAAAAATATGATAAATATTTATCAATAAATTTATAATTATATTATTTAATTAGAGTATTATTATATTAATATATTAAAAAATAAAATATATTATTAAAATAATTAAAAATATTTATTATTATAAAAAATTATATTATAAATAATATTATTAAATTAATATGATATAAATATATTATTATAATATAATAATAATTAAAAAATAAAAATGTAATAATTATTTTTTAAAAAAAATTAAATGTATTGAATTGTATCAATTAAAAATAATTATCAATTTAAATAATAGCAGTTATAAGTGTATTATTTTTAATGTATTATTATACTAATATTATAATTAAATAATATCAGTTATAAATTTGTTAATATGCTGATATTATATTTTATATATTTAATTATTTTTAATATATAAAAATATTATAGAAATTAATAACAAAGAAAAATATATAAAAAATATTTAAAATTATAATATTATTCTGTTATTAACTTATATATTTGATTATTTAAAATTTATTAAAAAAATAAATAAATAAATTAATATAGTTATAAAATAAATTAATTAATTACTTAATTTATTTATTTTTTCTCTTTCATAAATTATAAATAATTCTAATTACACTATCATTTTATCTCATAATTCTAAATATTAATATATTTTATACATTAATATTTAATTAAAAATATTATTTACACTATATAATTTTAATGTCATAAAAAAGTAATATCATTTGGCGATTAGATGCATAGAATGGTACGAAAACAATTCAATAAAATATAAATTTAATTTTTATAATTTTAAATATTTATATTAATTAATTAATAAATTAAATTTTCTTTAATGAATTATAAATAATTCAGTGATTTACTTTACGTGCAGTTTTTTTATTATCACCTTTTATAATACTTTTATATATTACAAATAATAAAATATATAAAAGTATAATAACTATTTATGAATAAATTTATAATTGATATTATTTAATTATAGTGTTATTATAATAATATATTAAAAATAATAAAATATTTTTAAAAAATATTATTATAAAAAAATTATATTATAAATAATATTATCAGATAAATATAATATAAATATATTATTATAATATATTACTAATTAAAAAAAATAAAAAAAACAAAAAAAACTTAGAGTCAATGTCAATAGACATATTCTTTAAAAGAAAAAATTCCGTAAGAAGCGCAGATTACAATGGATGGGTCTAATCGCCGTATGATTCGGTCAAAATTTAAATTGATAATTAAATTCTTTTAAAATTTATATGACTAAAAAAATTTTTCCAAATACCAAATCGCCAAAAACCTCACTAGGGTGATTTGTATTATTTTTATTTTAAAAAAAAGCACAAATCTTTGACATTAGGACAAATAGATTTATTATGATTTGTACTGAAAACCAAACCTCAATGGTATAAGAAACCACGCCTACCCCTTGTTCACAACCTCCAGCATAAGCTCGTAGTCTCCATTGTCGCCGTGGCCCTTGCGTCACTAATGCATGTCGTTCTTTCGCTCTCTACTCTCCACCTGGCTTTAGGTTTTCACAGCTGCTATTCTCTCCCACATGCACATCCATTTCATCAACCAAGTTTATGGGCATCAATTGGAAAAGTTAGCCTTATTTTAAAAAGTCATAAATTATTTATTAAATTTTAGACCCATTTTATATTTATCTCATAAAATAGTTTTTAAACCACTAATATATATTAGCTATTGTTTTTTTGGTGATATTATTATTCCTGTGCTTGTTGTTGCCATTGGCCGTGGAAAGTGTTCACAGGGAAACAAAATCATTGGAAGGAACCCTTTATGCTATGTTGCTGTTATCTAGAGTGGTCGTGGACAGAGGAATAGAACCATTGTAAATCTATAAAAATTTTCTGAGGATATATTCTGATAAAGTGAAAGAAGTGTATGCCTGATTGGAAATATGTTGCATATGATACATATGCACTTGGATAATTAGGCATTCTAAATATCCTTAGGGTTTTCACAGCTGCCATTCTCTCCCAAAGAAATGAAAAATTAAAATTAAGGAATCCTGTTCAGGCAATTTAATATATTAAAAAAATGGTTATAAAGAAGAAAAAGAGGTCGATGGTGACTTATATCCAGTGTAGCGTCGACACGTATTACTCCATTTTAAGGATAGCGACGACGTTCTGTTACTTCTAAAGACAAATAGAAAAGAAAGTAATCCATCACCACTCACACTTCATGGGCGTGAAAACACTTTCCTATCCCTCTTGCTCTGACAATGGCACGTAATAGAGATATGAGAGGGGCGTGCGTTACCCGTTCACACAAAAAGAGTGGAGAAGATGGTTGAAATTGAACAGTAACAGGAAAGTTAACATGTAACTAGAAATAACAACTAACCCTAGACACCTGCAATTCACTCATGCAGTTAGATTGAAACCTGAGGTTAAAAATTGATGGAAAAAGGGTAGAGCTGAGAAAGAGAAGGGAACCCAAAAACAAGAACTTCTTCCTCTCACTAGGGTTTCTTCCAACTTTCTCTTGTTTTTCACTCTTTTGGTTACATTCGAGCAGTGACCCAGAAAAGAGAGATCAGCTTGTTTTCTCAGAGAAGAAGAAGAGAAAATAGAAGCATATATACAAATATACACGCTTTAGATATTGAGATACATATATTTATATAGAAATAAAGGAGGGAGAGGTTTGATTTTGTTTGTGCTTTATAATTATATAGGGATATGGGAAGGGGAAGAGTGGAGCTGAAGAGGATAGAAAACAAGATAAACAGGCAGGTGACTTTTGCAAAGAGGAGGAATGGATTGTTGAAGAAAGCTTATGAACTCTCTGTGCTCTGTGATGCTGAGGTTGCTCTCATCGTCTTTTCTAACCGTGGCAAGCTCTATGAGTTCAGTAGCATCTCTAAGTATGTCCCTTTTCCTCTCTCTCTGTCTACACAGAAACACACACACTCACACACACCGATCTGCTTGATCTTCTTTTCTTGATTTGTGCTCATGAACTTCTGATTTTGTTTTCATAAATATCCTTCAAAGCAAGCTTCTTGAACTCTTTTTTTTTTTTTTGTTCTTTCTTTTTGATGGCCTATTGGAATGACGATTTAACAATAAGGTTGGGAATTTGAGTGAATTTCATGAGATCTTTTTATGTTAAAATCAGCTTTTTCTTGATCTGCTTTGCCTGATTCTTGTGAGATCTGAATCAAATCTAAAGCCTCGTTTACTCGGATAACTTTAGCAGGGATTTCGTTAAGTTAGAGTTAAAAACTTGGTCGACATGTATTTAATTATGTGAAATTCAGTAGTAATACTTATTAGCTGACAATTTTGATCCAAGAATAGAAGCAACTTTCCTGCTAAAAAATTCCATGGTTGATCTCCTTGTCTCTTCTACTTTCTTTCTTCTTTATTGAAAATAAATTACGTGTTTCACGTCCTGGGGTTTTTTTCTGATTGTTTGGTCTCTCGTTTCTTTTTTCCCTTCTCTATCTCTCTGAAAAGTTCGGTCATAACGTTGGAGAAAAGAAGTTCATCAGCAGATTAGCTTAAGAACTTCTTGTAACCCACGAGTCATTCTGGATTTCTGCGAGAGATATTCACCTGTTACCTGCTAGGTATATAAAGTTCCCCCTTGTTGCTGGAATTGGTATATAAACACTTCTTTCGATGAAGCAAACTGTACTTGATAAATTAAAGTTATGGACTCTCTCATCTTTTGCATTTGATTACTTTAAAATAGATTTCTGTAAGATTTTTTTTTTGATATTTCGTAATCTTTTTGGGGTTTGTTAATAATTACCTCCGCTAATTAATTTTCTTCCATTAAAGTTGGAAGTAAAATTTCATGTTTGCTTGACATGCTGTTGCATGGAACACATCTCGGGAGAATCACCTAACTTGATTCGTAGTAATTTCTTTGCCAACTTATTATTGATTAAAGTTCAAATCTTAAAGCCAAACCAATAGGAAAAACAAAAGAAAGAATTTTCCTTTCAACTTCCCTACATATGAGTATGAATAGTCTATCTTTTAGTTAAATAAAAAATTGAATTTGAAACCCTAGAAATATAATGATGGAAAACTAAATTGGCAAGAACAAAGATGAAATATATCTTTTGAACAATCTCCTGCATGTCTTAATGTTCTAAGGCAGTAAAAAACTAGTACATTGTATTCTCTGCTTAGTGCCTTTCATAGGTAAGATTTTGTTTATATTGATAGAACCTGAATCTTCCCCATGCATATGAATTCACATCAAATTCTATTTTCTGTTTGCTTGTTTTTAATTGCTTGAGCCAGTTGCTCAAGTACTTAAAATGTTATTCGTAATTTATTTTATTAATAAACTAAATTTTTTTATTTAATGAATTTAATTCATCGATATTGTTTTTTAGGTTCATTAGAATTTTTATTAATTGAAATTTTCAGCCATCTTGGTAGAAATTTGATATTTTTATTTCTGTCTCAACAAATAATTTTTTTCCTACAAGTGATTACTACCAAAAAAGATATGGTATATTACTACAAAAAAAAATACGGTATTTGATTCGATTTCAGTTGGAAGTAATCGAAAAATCCAAATTCAGTATAGTATCTTTTGAAATTTTAAATATGAGATCGTTTTATTCAAAACCCCAATTATGAAATCTCTTTTCTTCTGCTTCACATCTCGGAAAGTACCACTCTTATAGAGAGAGACGTTTTCACATCTTCTTAACTCGAAGAGTTGCCTTCAAAATTTAGAAATCTCGAATTCAAATCTCATTCAAAATCATTACGATAAAGAAATATTTATAAGTGCAAGCATAAGTACTCAATCCTTCCAACAACTGGGTATAAACTTTGATACCTAGTGTTTTGTGCATGTATATGATCTTATTATTAGGAAGCTACCCTAGTATATAAAACGAGTGGAGATAATTGCATTCTTATTGAAAACTTTTCTTTTACTTAAGTTACGTACACAGTGGGATTAGTCCATATAACTATTTGTATAATAACAATTAATTCAATCCATTATATAACAAGGGTTTCATCTAAAACCCAGTAAGCTCATGATAGGGTATCAAACTATATGGCAACCTATTGCATTATGTGAGTAGTTGACCCTTGCTTTGTTAGATATTTGAAATCTACCCTTTAACTCTCATCAGCATTCTTAAAATATTCAATTTCAATATCATTTTCAAGGGATGAAAAAAATCTGAATACCTAATGGTATGGTTATACTTAAAAACCTTTCCTTTTCTTTAAAATCTTCCTCAAACCGATCTCTTGTAATCCTAGATGTGTTGTGTTTTCTTTTTCTTATGCATGATTCCCCTTACTATGAAGACTGTTACTTAGTTAATGAAAAAAGAGAAGTATGGAGTTTGAGGCTCTTTCTTCTACAACAAAACCCTTCAGACAAATTGTGCGGAGTTAGTGGGCCTGTGAGGAAAGGGCTACCCGTGAGAGACGAGGTGGAGCCGCCCGAGGTACTAGTAAACCACAATACCCAAGAGTCCGGTCCTGGTTAGCAATTGTAATGAATTCAGTTGCAACGAGGACGTCGCAAAATTTAGCGGGACCGAGTGTAACAATCAGCTGCCTGCTTGGCGGAATTGCGGTAACTGATCGTCCCACATCGAAAGATTGAAAGACAATTGATTTGTATATAATACTTAGCACAGAACTACTAAATAACTTGGGTTAACCATTTTGGGTCAAATGAAAAATGGGTTCAAAAGTTATTTGGATCAGTTCGGACTCGGCTGTTTCATATAGATTATATAAAAAAATTTAAAATTTAATTGGAGTTTAATGAACCGTTAATTTAATATTTTTAACCGACTTACATAGAAAAGTTAAATCTACTAAAAAAGATGAATTTTTTTTTTTTTTTAAAAAGTTAGAGCTATCAATTAGTGACACTCTATCCCTTTACGTAAAATCAAGAGTTCCATCCTTATGAACGACAATTAAGAGTTCCATCCTCATGAATGATAAAAATACTCGTGGGAGCCTATTTTACCTTTCAGTTGATCATTCAGTATAAATAATATTTAATATATATATTTTTTTTAAAAAAAAAAGTGGAGGCTGGGGAAACAAGCTAGGAGCCTCCGGCATTGGGCATTAAAAATTGGGCTGTGAAGAAATAGTCCGTTTACTGGGATAAACTTATATGGGTTGGTGGAGGGCCAACAAGTTTATAGAAATTTTGTCAATTCCTCTATGGGCTGCCATTTTCTGATTTGTTTTCAAACTCGACTTTCGTATCTATTTTCAATAAAATAGTGTAAAGACCAGAAGTAGACGAATTAAAACTAAAATAAATGAGTAAATATTGGTAAGATACCATCACTGTGTATGGTTGAGGATTTTTTTAACAGAGTAACATTACATTTTGAGTTTTAATTTAATTAACTAAGAAAAAATCCCTAAGAAAGGAAGAGAATATTCTTATTCTTATTAATGCTAAAGTAAAATCCTTGGATTTCATTTGATTCATAGAATACTGTGTAGAAGATTGAAAGTAAAACGGCAACTTTTTATGTGGAAATAACTACCCTTAGCTTTATTTTAAATTTTCAATGCAAACTGATTATTCATGAACTATTAATTACAATAGCCATCTGGCTAGAAATTTTAAATGGGAAGCAAATTCTTCAAATTGTGTGTAAGCAAAGAATAGATTTTTCATGTTGTTATAATGACTCATGATCATAGCAAAATTTGAAGAAAACTTTTCTCAATTAAAGTGGTGAACATTCTTCAATAGGTTTGAGACTGCATCTGTTTCAGGTTTTGTATTGCATTTTTTATTAGAATTTGGTATTAGATCATGTTATAGAAATTTTGTTTCATCACCTTCTTTAATATCATTATCTTGCCAAATACACATTTAGTGATTTCAAGTTTCTTGCAGTATTAGCCTTTATTAATTGTTCATTAGATGATATTCATGAGTAAGCTTAAGTTTATTATGACAGCACATCATGCCACTTGCATAACCAAAATATCTTGGACATGGACTGGGAATACAATGATTTTGATCAATTCCCTTGCCATGTTAGAATTTTTGTTTTGTAAAAATTTTCAGTAGCCTGATAAAACCTGTTCTTTGCATCTTTTCTTGGTTTCAGCATGCTCAAGACCCTAGAAAGGTATCAAAAGTGCAGCTATGGTGCAGTGGAAGTGAATAGACCCGCCAAGGAGCTGGAGGTAGCTTAAATTGTTATATATTCAAGACTATGGATGACTAAAGAGTCATGTTGCTTTTAGCACAGTATAGGCAAAAGTTCATTATGTGTTTGTCATAATGTGCCTTTAAGATGCCATAGAGTACTAGAATGAGTATGTGTATTTTGTTGGAGTTGTGCCTTTTTTTGAAGATTTTGATTTGTGTAAGCAGAGCAGCTACAGGGAGTACTTGAAACTGAAAGGTAGATTTGAATCCCTGCAACGAACTCAGAGGTAAATTGAAAAAATAAGAAAAACAGAACCTTAATTATTGAAAATTGAATCAAATGCAAATTGATGTGCTTGGAAAAAGCTTTTCCTTTTTCGGAAAGTTGCTTTCTCGTTTGTAAAATCTTGAAGTGATTGCAACTTCATTGACAAGCTTGAGCAGTTTATGAAACAACCTTTTCCATGGTGCTGCAGGAACCTTCTTGGGGAGGAATTGGGGCCTCTGAACACCAAGGAACTTGAGCAGCTTGAGCGTCAATTAGAGTCATCACTGAAGCAAGTTAGGTCCACTAAGGTAACTCAAAAACTAAATGTGTATATACCTTTCTCTCTTTAGATCAATTGTTAGGCAACATGTTCATGTTTTCATATTATTTCTCAAGTTCCCATGCACTTCTAGGAGAGACCAGCCTATCTTTTTGACAGATTGTTTGATGTTATTGATCTGAAATGCTTTGCAGACCCAGTTTATGCTTGATCAGCTTTCTGATCTTCAAAAAAAGGTATATGCAAATGGAGGTATCATAATCAACATAATTCACCCATTATGTTGCTTCAGGTGCTGACTAACTACTGTTTTGAGTACAGGAACAGTTGTTGCTTGAAGCTAACAGAGCTTTGGCAATGAAGGTAAGAGACTAGAACATCTGTCAGTTTTCTGTTGCTCCTCTATATTTACTTCCACAAATTTGCAAAAAAATGCCCTGCTTCTGTTGTGTTATTAATGAGAATATGAAGTCATAGATTTCCCTTCAGGAAACCATCTTCTTGTTTCAGGATTTTTCGGATGATTTAAGCAAAGAAATGCTCGGCATTTCATGGATACTTCCAATTATAACTATTTCTATATTTTTCTCACAACTGAAGACTATGAAGACAAAAATGCCACTTAATTCCACCAGAATACAAGAAAAACAAGTCTGATATTGAAACATTGATGCTTTTCTTGGCAGCTGGATGAGATCAGTGCAAGCAATAACCTCAGATCATCATGGGAAGGAGGTGAGCAAAGCATGTCATATGGGCAGCAGCATCCTCAATCTCAGGAGCTATTCCAGCCATTAGAATGCAATCCCACATTGCAAATAGGGTAAAAGAACTCCTCCCATCTCCAAGAATCCCATGAAAATTCATTCAAACCTCACTTCACTTTCTTGAATTGATGTTGTGAAACAGGTACAATCCTGTAGGAACAGACCAGATGAGTGACACCACTCATAGCCAGCAAGTGAATGGTTTCATCCCTGGATGGATGCTTTGAGTTTTGTGGTTTGCTATTATTGCCTTATTTCTCATAAGGCTTAGGTGATATGCTTTTGCATTCCTGGTGTTTATATGGACATTTAAAAAAAAAGAAAAAAAGAAAAGAAGAAACGCATCAGTGGGTGAATCTGAGCTTCAGAGGACTATGAAGCCTTTAGCCATGGACTGAAAGGCATGTAAGATAAATATTGCTAAAACTCCTTTGTTATCTCTCTATTCTTCATCAATAATTTTCTTATACATCCGGGTGGTAAACATTTTGTGTTTTTGATACCTTGGCTCTTAGAAATGAAAGTTTTTAGAAAATGGGCCGGGCTTCCTAAACAAACTCAGCTGAAATAGAGAAGGTTTCTATAAAATATTTATTGGGCCTGATTGGGCTGGGTTGAAAACCCATTATGGAGCCACACCCACACTTCATACCAACATGTTGAGATTTATTTAGGAACGAAAAACTAATTCAAATTTTAAAAATAAATAAATAAATATTATTATTATTGTTTAATTAAGGGGAAAAAGATGCTTCATTTTCAGAAGCATTCTTCTTTTCTGCAAAGCTTACCTTTAGCAGTGCTCATATATATAGTAATCATTCAAGAATATATCTGCAAGCATGGCACAATAATATGTCTCACTAACATGGTTCATTCCCCTCTTTAGCTAACCCAAATCTCTTACACAAAAACAAACACATTAAAAAAAGCTAAGTATAATAATCATTATTAGTTGCAGACAGTGCATCTTAAAATGTAATAATTTGGGTGATGTGAGGGATAAAGTTGAAGCAAAAGGAGAGATAAAGGCTATTGCATGACTGGAACCTTCACTTATAAATTACTACTAATTAATTATATATAATATAAAAAGTTCAATATTCCATTATTATGTTATTGAAGAAGATTAAAGAAAGAATCTTTCTATTTTGCATTTCAACCCCACCATTTTTGCTTTTGTTGGCTTCAACTAGTTACAGAATGGAATCTCTCCTTTTGTTAGTTTTGGTTCTAATCTTTGAGAATTTGCCACTTAAAGGTTTGTGGATCAATTCTCTCTTTTAATTCGATCCTTTCTATCAAACAGATCTTCCTCCAACAAATTATGAATAAAAAAATAAATGAATAAAAAAAATAATTAATTATATTATTTTCTGTCTACAAGCTGTACATAGTTTGTCTTCTTTAACAAAACATTATAATGAATTTATTGATAAACACACCATTCAAACAATAACTACTTCTTTATATTATTAATTTTATTTAGGATGAGATCAAGATACCATAGACATAGCCATGATATCAAGAAGAGCACGTACTTTAAGAGTAATAATTCATGGCAATTGCATTCTATCCATTATATAAATGAAGATATTTTTAACTTATGAAAGAATTAAAATCTTGGGTTATTGAGCATTTGCAGAGAGGGGATGAGGTAGGATGGTCCCGTTGTTGTTTTTCTTGGTTTTTTGAAAATATTTTTCTAGTTATATAGAAAAAAAGAAAATAGTATGGAGATGGGTGAGGTTATGTACGAGGTTGGTAAATGTACAGTGGTAGGGTATGGTAGGGGAAATGGGTAGGCATCATGGTCCCGGGGATATTACATTACATACAGCCAGGAGCCACAACACAAAGCTACAAAATGGTTGCCTAAAATAATGCATGAGAAGTGGACCACTTTCATTAAAATTTGCAAACTCTTACAATCCAAATGTTAAAGAAACAATCACATCCCATTTACCAAAATTATTAATATTTAGGTTTTGGACCACATATATATCCATTATTTTGCACATGTAGACCTCTTGGATTGTCGGCTATAATCAACCATCTCTATCTAATTAAATTCAAAACTATATTAAATTGGTAAATACAGTTCTTTTTCTGTAATTTTATCAATCATGTTAGTGGTAGGAATTGACTTGAGCAATTGAAATCCAAGATTCAAACTGTTTAAGCATGTTGCGAGACTAATTTCTAAGGGATAGTGTCGATCGATTGGCATCGAGAAAGGCAAGGGTAGTTAGGTCTTGATGGGTTTCTCGGCAACCACCACGCAAGGCGTCAATTTTGGTATTAAGAAAAATCTAATTCTTCTTCATTCTTCAACTCAAAGCTGAAATGGGGTTATGAGAGGGATTATTGATAGTTGGAGGAGAGAATGGGAGGTAATACTGGAATATTAGTTTTCTAGATAACAACTCAACGACTTGGATGGTTTACGAAGAAAGAAGGGCAAGGGTCTTTCAGGTAAAGAATGAGATGAAATAATAAGGGATTTTTTTATATTAAAAAGTTAGTGTAAAAAGAAGTAAAATATCAAAACACTTCCGACCCATGAATTTGGAAAGTTAAAAAATGGGAGGTTTAAGGATTTTGAAACATCTAAAAACCTCAAAAAGTGAAGTATCTTATAATTTAGCTATTGTTGTTATTGTTTCTGATAGTTCGAACATTGTATTTTTTATTTTACTAAAATGTTTTGGCATTTTTTCTGTTGCTGATGGTGAGGTTTCGGTTATTTTAGAGGGTGTTTTATGAACTTTTGACATATATTTTCGGGCTATTGAGTGTGAGATCGACTATTCTATTTTTCATGTTGTTCTTTGTGATTTTCTTTTCTTTTCTTCTTGAAATATTAATTCTACTTTCTCAACTATTCTTTATTTTCGTTCTCGCTCTCCGCATTTAAGTTTTTCACCCTTTCTCTTGTGGTTAACCGGTTGGTGGATTCTAATTACTAAATTTTTTTATGTAATTTATTATTTTCGATCTGATTTCTTTATAACTTTTCAGAGTTATATCAATTTTTATAATATTTATCGCTTTTATAGCTTTTTATAATGCGTTGCTTGCCTAATAAAAAAATTTTATAATTTAAAAAAATAGGAAAAAAAAGTTAATCACACGAATATTTATGTCAAATAAAATTGAGTTTATCACTGTATCAAGCGGCATAGTTTACTTAATTTACTGTTTTGACCTTAGGTCGAATATATTTGATAATTTATGCTTGTCAGTTATTTATATTTTCATAGATGTGTATAAAGTTGGTTACTGATAACATACAAAAATAAGGACCATTGAGATGGTGATATGTGTACTTGTGATTCGAAAGAGACAGAGATAATTTTTTTCATTTGGTTTGATCGGGCAATAGAAAGTTCGGCTTATAGAAGTCTGAAGATTAGGCCATTAACATCCCTGACCTCCCCAATAACCAGAACGAGCGTGACGACCTCTTCAGTACTTGTGCCATATAATTAGAAATAAATATAAAAACTGTTGATCCCAATGAAGGTCGTACAGACTAAGTATAACTAGAGTAAGACAACCAACCTCCATGTGATAGTCAGCCCTTCTAACCCTCTACGAGGTATTAAATACGTATGCAGAAAAGATTACTCAGCCGCATGACACGCCTGACAAAGGGTATGGGCTTAACAACTTTGCATTGACTAATCGTCTGCCAGCCACTTGACATACATGCCGCATCACGACACCATCCAATCTGATGGGACGTAAAGAGGAAATTGAAATACAAATATTCCTAAACCAACCTCGCCAAGAGGATCCATCTCTCCCAGAATAACAGTTCTCTCCTCTCTCAAGCCTGGATAGATTTACTCTCCATAGGACAAAACCCCTCCGAAAAGGAAAACTCTCACAGGGCAAAGAACTAAAGCTCTCTCTCTCTGAGTCTAACTCACACACTCATGGAAGAATCTCTCCCATAAACTCACAGAAGAACCCTCAAAATGGAAACTCTATCGAGATTTCCTTCTAAAATGCTTCATTATCTATTTTATTCCATTTTCTCTTTATGCCGATGGATCTCAACTAATCTCCGATTTAACTTGAGCATCGAAAGGTCTCCCTAGAGGACCCCTGACCGATTTTTTCTATCTTGCAGGTCCCCTTTCTCAAGATCAAACATAAAGGGACCTAACGAGATCAATTATGGATCGATGGTCAACCCATTGATAGAGGAAGATACTGAAGTGAGAAGAAAACCAACACAAGGGCGATCCATTCAACCATTGAAAAGGAGTGACGTATGCGAATTACCCAAGTTGTACAGACATTCTTTTTAGCTCAAAATACTTTTGCTATTACGAACTAGTAAAAAAAATTTACAATCTTAGGTAAAAGCATATGTGAACCTAATATGATAAGTACACTAAAAAAGCTTAAAAGCTCCCATCTATGATTAATTTTAGCATAAATCCATTGAGAAAAGGATTATCTATTTAAAGCATGTTGCATTATGATTTGGAAGGTGTGATTTAATTTATGCATGAGAATATTTATTAGATTCTTTCGAATCATATGGAATGATATGCTTGGACAGAATTGATGTTTGCAGTCAGTCGAACCATAAATCTGAAATATCTTGCTATTCAAACTAATAATGGGCATTCTCGTTATATACATTTTGTGCTAAGTCTTTATTTTTCAAAAAAATTCAAAAGCAAGTGAAAGACTAAAGAGTCGAGGCCAAGAGCTCGAAAATTACCCAAGGCACAAATGCTGAAGAGCAAAGCTAGGACTAAAAAAGCCCGAAAGTGGACCAGTAAACCAAGGATCTAGTCAAAGCTAAAAAGCCAGAAGGACAAGATAAAACTAAGTATATCGTACGCTCAATATTCATTAACAAATATTATTCAATTAACAGCGAGTGTTCTCGCTACATATATATATATATATATGCACAGTATAAGTTGTTATTTTGCAGATAAATTCTAAAAGTAAGAGATAGGCTAATAAGCCCAAAATCGCTAGTAAGGCCACGAGACTGAATCTCGAAAATCGTTAGTAGGGCCACGAGGCTGAATATTTAAAATCGCCAATAAAGTCATGAGCCTGAATCTTTGAAATCGCTAATAAGGTCACGAGCTTGAATCTCGAAAATTGTCAGTAAGGCCACGAGTCTGAATCGTTCAAATCGCTAGTGAAGTCACGAGTCTAAATCTTTGAGATCGCCAGTAAGGCCACGAGTTTGAATCTCGAAAATCACCAGTAAGATCACGAGCCTAAATCTCGAAAACACCAAGATCCAAGAAAGGTCAAGAGTCCGAATCATTAAGTATTGTACAATACAATGTTCATTAATGTTATTCAATTGACAACAAGCATTCTTACCGCATATATACTTTGTGCAGTTTTTGTCTTATGCAAATAAATTTTTACAAATAAAAGTAAAGCCGCTTTCAAAAAAAATAAATAAATAAAAGTAAAGCCATGAGCCAGAGTCCTGAAATCGCCAGTAAGGCTATGAGTCTAAATCCTCATAAAGAGAATCAGGGCTAAAAGCCTAAAATCAAAGTCATAGCTAAGTGCTCAGAAAAAGAAAGGAGCGAAAATGCTCGAAAACAAGCGAAAGGGCAAAAGAGTTTGAAAGTGAAATTAGGGCTAAGAGCCCAGAAGCACAATCAGGGCTAAGTGTCCAGAAAAATAAAAGAGTGAAAATGCTCATAAACAAGCTAAGGGCAAAATAGGCCGGAAGCGAAATTAGGGCTAAGTGCTCAGAAAAAAATAAAAGAGCGAAAATGCTCAAAAACAAGCTAAGGACAAAAGAATCCGAAAGTGAAATAAGGGTTAAGAGCCCAGAAGTACAATCAGGGCTAAGTGCCCAGAAAAAGGAAAGAGTAAAAATGCTCAAAAACAAGCGAAAGGGCAAAAGAGTCCAGAAGCAAAATCAGGACTAAGAGCCCAAAAGCACAATCATGGCTAAATACCCAGAAAAAATAAAAGAGCAAAAATGCTCAGAAACAAACTAAGAGCAAAAGAGTCCGAAAGTGAAATCAGAGCTAAGAGCCCAGAAACACAATCAAGGCTAAGTGCCCAGAAAAATGAAAGAGCCAATGATCGACAACAAACTAAGGGCAAAAGAGTTCGGAAGCAAAATCAATGTTAAAAGTCCGAAAGCACAATTAAGGCTAAGTACCTAGAAAAAATAAAAAAGCGAAAATGCTTGAAAAAATAAACTAAGAACAAAAGAGCCCGAAAGCGAGATTAGGGCTAAAAACCCAGAAGCACAATCAGGGCTAAGTGCCCAGAAAAAATAAAAGTGCGAAATGCTAAAAAACAAGGTAAGGGAAAAAGAGTTCGGAAGTGAAATCAGAACTAAGAGCCTAGAAGCACAATGAGGGCTAAGTGCACAAAAAAAAAAAAAAGAATGAAAATGCTTAGAAACAAGTGAAGGGCAAAAGAGTCTGAAAGCGAAATCAGGGCTAAAAGCCCAAAAACACAATCAAGACTAAGAGCCTAGAAAAATGAAAGAGCAAATGCTTGGAAATACACTAAGGACAAAAGAGTTGAGAAGCAAAATTAGGGCTAAGAGCCCAAAAGCACAATTAGACCTAAGTGTCTAGAAAAACGAAAGATTCTAAAGCGCGCGCTCTCTCTCAGAGTCTAACTCACACACTCATGAAAGAATCTCTCTCATAAACTCACAGAAGAACTCTCAAAATGGAAACCCTCTGGAGATTTTCCTCAAAAATGCTTCATTATCTATTTTATTCCATTTTCTCTTTATGATGATGGATCTCATATAATTTCCGATCTAATTTGAGTATCGGAAGGTCTCTACTGAGAATATCCCTAGTGGACCCTTGACTGATTTTTTCTATCTTACACATCTCCTTCTTTAAAATCAAATATGGAGAAACCTACCAGGTTCAATCATGAATCGATAATCAATTCATTGAATCGGACCATTGCCTTAAGTCCCCACTTCATTAGTTACTAAAATAAATTTATTTTAAAATAACAAATTTTGCCCCCATTTTGTTGTTACCACTAATTACTTTTTAATTTATGTATAATACAATGAAAATGAATGTATAGTTAGCCTTTTTATTATCACTAATGAATGTATAATTTTTAATTTCTTTATATTTAACATAGAAATTTGAAGAAAATTAATATACAATTATATATATATAGTAATTATTAAATTATAATTGCAATATAATTCATTAATTAATTTGTGTATATATTAAATGAAAAATGCATTAGCCTTTTTAGTACCGGTAATTAATATATGATTTTTATCTTTTAACATTTAAAATTTAAGTCCATTTCAAAAAAAAAAACATTTAAAATTTAAGTAAAAACTATATAATACTACTAATATTATTTCTTAATTGTTAACACGACGTTTATATAAAAATATATCCATACATAAATTAAATATTATAAAACTGAGTTATAAATTATGGGCATAACATAAAACTAATTAAGATATTATAAGAAAATATAAAATTATGGATGAATACCATTTTAAAAAAAATAATCCTGAAGAATTTTAATAGTAAAAAAAAACTATAAATATAAAACCATTAAATATTTAGAGATGTACAAACCATTACAAATATTTCTAAAATCATTAGTAGAAAACTGTAATCGAATATGATAAGCAAGAGTTGTTATAAATATTAACGAGAAAATTTATTTTTTTATATCTTAAAATTTTCTAAATTTAGATATTATATTTTATTAACAAAATGCTGGTAAATGTCTAGTTTGTTTAAATTTTACGACTGTGTTAATTAATTGTAAAAGAAATTATCTAAATAAAAATATTACGTGGTTAATTATTTTGTTTTTAACAAAGTAAATATTTTTTTTTGAATTGCTAACAAAGTAAACATTACTACTGTATAAATAACAATTGTTAATAAATTCATCATATTTTATCTAATGGTACTAACTACTAAGAACAAATTAAGTGCAATAAAAAAATAAAATAACGATAAGATTAGAAGGCACCATATTTTTTATGTATTAAAAAAAAATATTATAAAACGTTTTTCTTATTACATCTATTTTTTCTTAAAAAAATAAAGAATAAAAATGAATGTAAAATAAAAAAAAAAAAAAAAAAACACACATAATTTAGGTTTTGATAGAAATGAAAAAGTTGGCCAATGAAGGAGTGACAGGAGAAGAAGTGATACACTGAAGGAAAATATTGGAAATAGTAAAGTCTAAGAACGGAAGCGCCGTCACCACTCACCACCTTACTAAAAGATTAGAGAGAGAGAGAGTTCCCTGCAAAGCAAAGTTCCCCTCTCCCATCCCCACCACCACAACCACTGACAACACTTAGATTGTGTACGGACACCTCTCCTTCACCCTCTCTTCCCCAATCCCACCTCGACAGCACTTCTCTTTTAATCCCATCTCCTGTCTTCTCCACTGTACCCATTTATTAATTTCCCCAAAATAAATATATAACTCAATCTCTCCTTTCCTATTCCTTGCTTTTCCAGGATAATTAATACCACTCCTTTGCTTCATACAATAACAACAACAATAAAACCTCAGCAACACAAAAGTAGAAAACTTTCTTCTAACAACTTACCATAATTCCTTTTTTATCTTCTATGCTTCCTCTTCTTGTCTTCTTTTTTTGCAATGAACCTCCAAATTTGGTTATGTAGGGTTCCCTGAATTTTCTTTTCTTTTCTTTGCTGCTTATTGTTTTCTTGGCACCTGAAAATTCAACATAAGTCTGAGAAATGGGGAGAGGTAGGGTTCAGCTCAAGCGGATCGAGAACAAGATTAGCAGGCAAGTCACTTTTTCCAAGAGAAGGACTGGTCTGCTCAAGAAAGCTCATGAGATCTCAGTTCTTTGTGATGCTGAGGTTGCTTTGATTGTTTTCTCAACTAAAGGGAAGCTCTTTGAGTACTCCACTGATTCAAGGTAATTTCTTTTATATAATTTTTTTTTTCTTCTGCACTTCAATCTTTACTCATTTTTATTGCATGTATCTGTTTTCTGATTTCTTTTCGCTTGTGGGTTATGATTGTCTTGATTGTATTTGCGTATTTTCTCTCTCTCTTTTGTTTTTATTTGTACTGTTCTAAAGCCTGCATTACACTGATCCCTACCATGGATGTAAGTTTTTATGTCTGTAGTTTGTCAAAAATACACAAACGAACAAGAGAAAGAGCTAAGAGATATAAGAGTGTGTGATATATGAAATGACTCTTTTCTTGTCTGCAGACCGGACTATAAACTGTTACTCTCCTTCTGCTTAAAGATATTTATATAATAGATCTTCCCTTCCTTTACCTTTTCAAATGGGACAATTTTGTTTGTCTGTCAAGAAAGCTGTCATTGCATATGCATCCCAGTACTATTGTTTACAATGACTTAGCTCATCGTTCTGGAAAGTACTTACTATGTTTATGGTGCGTGTTACTTGGGTTCCTGAATCAAAACCTGCTGAGGGCTCAGTAGCGTGGGTCTATCAAGGCTCCTACTCCTAGAGCTTTGTGTCATGGGGCTTGGTGCTTTTTGCATACATATCTGGTTTGTAATCTTGGGACATTGGGATTCATTGTTGTTGGTGCACACAGCTAGTTACAATGGGGTCAGACAACAAGTGAATCCATCAATGATATAAACAACAAAGTTTTGAGGTAGTTATTTAAGATTCCCACAAAGATCTTCCACTAGGCCATGGACCAATATTTAACAAATTAAATCACTATAATTAGTGCTGAGTTTAAGGGATTTTTGTCATTATTGTTGAGGTTGATTAGCTAACTACAAGGATCACTAATTAATGTTTCTTCCACTTTGAGTAATTTCTTGAAGCCTTTTAGTATGGAGATCAGATTCTTGATCCAAATCATCTCAAGGATCATTTATATTTCTGAAAATAACTGTTGGAGTAAGATGTTAGCTAATATATTGTTTCTATTTGTTTCCATTGTTGTCTTGATATATGTAAAAAGTACATGTCTTTACTCTGTTTAATTTCTTACATGACCCTATTGCTATTAGAATTTAGAAACGAAAGTCTAAATATATAGATGTAGGTATCTATTGAGTGGTACAAAGTTCGAATCTTGTTAAGAATAGAAAGTTTACCTTTGTTTCAAAACCTCATAGAAAATCAAAAGTAAAGCTCACTAAGTCCAAGAGAATATATCCTCGACATATTAATCTCCCCAAATTGGGAACAAGTGTGTATTTAAGGAAGAGCCATGTATAATGCGAATGGAAGTTAAAGAAAGATTCAGACAATAACCTGGTGAACCTACATAGGGCTAGAGTTGCAATATTGCCTAGATGGTTTCCACTATCACACTTTCCCAAAAAGTTTATATCGACATTAATCTCTCCAAAGCCAAAACAAATGATGTATACGAGGATTGTCGCTCTGATTGAACCCAAATCATGGCTGTTCAACTCACACCAAACATAATAACAATGGAAAAATGAGTCAACAAAAACAAGAAAAGATGGACAGATGCTGTCTGTTACAGTCCAAGATGTAATGGCGTGTGTTCTTTGGATGCAGTGATGACTGTAGATTATTAGCTTCTAGTCTGTATCAGTATCTAAAGTAGGGCTATGAAAAAACAAACACTAATGATTATGTTGAGTATTCATATAGGCATCATGTTGAACAACATAACTTAGCATATCTTTGATTTTGTTTTATCCTCCTTTATCTGTATGAGCTATATGCAAACACACTAGTAATCAAGTTTACTAACATATGCTACCTCCTTACCTCAATGGCAAATCACTAAGCAAAATCTGTGTTATATATGTCTGCATTTGGCCATATCACCAACAGTTGTATCTTAAAATTTTTATCTAAAAAATGCTGATGTGGGCAAACAAAGATCAATGTAGGATTTCTTTCACTTTAGGAGCAGATAGATGTGTTGTAAAGATTGTTTATATATCTATAGACTTGCTGAAACACAGCAAGCACACTCCTAGACTAGTGCAGGACTTGAATTTTATATATATATATATATTATGCTAATGAATATTTCTTTTTCTTTTAAATGAGTAGTATTTGAAAAAGATAAAGTATATATAATAAGTTTAGGATTTAACAATATGCCAAAAGTTTAAATAATATTGTTATAAAAATTATTAGTAGTCATTAAAATTTTTTAATATGACTTTCACATTATTGTATAATGTTATATATATTAATTATTATTTTATATGAAATATTAATATTTAAAATGTTATGTTGATATTTTTTTTTTCTAAAAATGAAAGAAATATTATTAACTTAAAGCGATTAAGAAAACTATATGAGGAGAAGAGTTGTTTAGTACAGTTAACATTATATAAAATAATTTCAATGACATACAAACTAATCAGTAATTATTTTTAAAGTAATATTCAATATTTTAACTCGATTAAAATACTGTCATTTAGTAGTGGAGGGAGTGATTTATGAAAAATAACTTTTTATAACGTTTGATTAATTATTATTTGAATAATTATCTATTACTACGAGAGTTAACAACTATTATAATTATTAATATTGCTGAACAGTCTATAAAAATTAATAATTGACAGTTTTTAATAAGTTTCTGTATTTTTTTTTATTTTTTTAAATTTATATTTTTTATTGACTTAACGAAAGTATTGACTTGTATAAAAAGGTTCATACTGAACACATATTTTCCCATCATAAAATTTTATTTTTGGATTTCTAGCTTATTAAAATGTGAGAATCCATTCTGTATAATGAAATTTAGTAACTAGTGTGCTTGAAAATTAGCGAATAATTAATTGTAATATATCCAGTTCAAAAAAAAAAATTAATTGTAATATAAGGATATTATAAAGAAAATGTGAAATATATAGAATAATATACTCCATATATATAATAATAATAATAATATCTATAGTACTATATAGTTTAGTCCAATTGAACATGCAGCCCCCCTTTTATCCACATTCTCTCATCAAAATCTCTACTCACTATTAAAATAATGATATTAACATTTTAAAATTATTAAAAAATAATAACTTTTTACTATATATAATAATATATTTTAATAAATTGATTGTTTATATTTAATAAAATTTTATATTAATGTAAAACAAGTAATTAAACTACTATTTTATATTACAATAACAAAGATAAATATAATAATTAATTTTACATAATTATTATTTTCATTTTAAATATGTTATTAATTATACATTATTTATTAATGAAAAATTTACTATTTAGTCTCTAGATATTGTCATTATTAACAAATCAGTTCTTATATTTTGAAAAATTTATTAAAACTTTCTTATTTTTTCTCTCCGTCAATAAAATAGTCTTTCCATCATTTTTTCGTTAAAAATAAACGAGGGATGAAAGATAAAATTTTTAAAATTCAATTTTGCTCTCAAATAAAATCATTTATTTAGTTCTTGGGTATTGTCATTATTAATAAATCAGTCCCTATATTTTCAGATATCTATTTAAACGTCCTTATCTTTTTTCAGATTTATTAAAACGTTATTATCTTTTTTCAAATCTATTAAAACGTTCTTATCGTTTCTTTCCGCCAATAAACTAGTCCCTCCTCCTTCTAAAAAAAGAAAAAGAAAAAAAAGATGATGACTATGATAAAGAAGAAAAAAAAAAAAAAAGAAGAAGAGAAAGAAGAAGGAGATGATGATAATGATAATGAAGAAGAATCGTCTCTTTCTCCTCCTTTTTAAAGAAGAAAAAGAAAAACCGAAGGAGAAAGAGAAAAAGAGGGAGGGTAATTGAGTCTTTTGTAATATTTTTAACGATAAAAATAGACGGAAAGACTATTTTGTTAACCGAAAGAAAAGATAAGAACGTTTTAATAAATTTCTAAAAATGTAAGAACTGATTTATTAATAATGACAATACTTAAAAGAATAAATTATAAATCTTCCTATATTAAATTAATATTGTATACAAAATAATAGTAAAAACTGTTGTCTAAAGTTGAAACCTAGATTTTATTACTGATTGTCCTTCATGAGATGCTGATGTTTTTTTTTTTTTCTTTTGAAATGGGAGATGCTGATGTTAATAAGCAGTAATGAGTCCCAATTAATTGAGTTAGTTTAATAAACTTAGCTCCGTTTCTTTTCGTAAAATAATTTGTATTTTAAAAATATTTTTCATTGATATAATTTATTTTTTATTACTTAATTTTAATTTAAAAAACAAAATTTATTAATAAATTTATATATAAAAATTTTAATAAAAATTTTAAAGAAATGATTTCTCTTTTTAAAAAAATAAAGTTATTTTTCTTAAAATAATTTATTTTTACTTTTAATTAGAAAAATATTTTTTATTAACTAAATTTTTAATATTTCAAATATCAAAAAATATAAAATTATTTTTTAAAAAAATATTTTTCGTGAAACAACCAAATCTTAATATTTAAATAGTTAAGTTTCATGAATTTAATCATATTAAATAAAACAAGGATAAGAACATCAAATAGTTATCATTGTTTAAATTAAATAAATATAAATAAATGTCTACCAAAATGACCCAAATAACATCAAACTAATTTATAATTGCATAAAAAATATTACTAGAAAATTCCATAATATCAATACTTCTTAGTTTGGAACTCAAAAGAATTATATAAACCTGTACCATTTGAAAGTATGATCAAATCATTGATTGGAAAAGAAATGAAGAGGAGGCATAGATAATAAGGCATTAAAATTATTACAACTCTACTGAATTTTGAAAATGGAGATTATTTCATAATTTTTCATATTTTGGCAGCATGGAAAGCATTTTGGAAAAATATGAAAGATATTCATCTGCAGAACAAGTCAACAACCAATCCGAACAACAGGTATTATCCTGATGATTTTCATTTCAGAGTTAAAACTGATAAAGTTATTGTTTTCAGAATTGATTTTCTTCAAAAAATTTATATATCTAGTACTGAACTTTGAACACCCTTTTATTAGGTTCTAATAAAAATCTGAAGTTTTCTTCATAATTGTCTTTTAGGGAAATTGGTCTTTGGAATGCTCCAAGCTCATGGCAAGAATTGAAGTTCTGCAAAGAAGCCTAAGGTGCTCAAATGACTCCATGTGAATTAGTTTGGGCATACAGTTCCTCTGGAATTTTGCATTTTGGCTAATGATCTTTAGTTAACAGAATAGTGTGACATATTTCACATTGATCATATAGGAACTTTGCAGGAGAAGATTTAGATGGCATGAGTCTAAGAGAACTCCAACACTTGGAGCAACAGATTGATACTGGTCTTAAGCGAGTTCGAACAAGAAAGGTGATGAATTCTTTGGCCTGATTTTCAAAGTTTTGTGAATCATTGTAAATCAAAATGCTCACTTTATAAATTAACCTGCTGCAGAATCAACTCTACAATGAATCCATTTCTGAGCTTCAGAAGAAGGTAACGTTTTCTTGCTTTTGATTCCTTCAGAAGAAGGTAACATTTCTTCTGATACAAAAATTCATTGCAGGAAAAAGCACTGCATGAGCAAAACAACATGTTAAGCAAGCAGGTAAAAAGAACTTGATTGACTGTCACCTTGTGTCTTTCAAATTTATAACATATCTAATTTTTTGGCACAAAAAATATAATATAGCTCGAGCAAAATGAGAAGACAATGGCAGAGGGTTCAAACTGGGAGCAGCAAAATCTTGGACAGAACCCAACCTCTTTCATGCCACTTCCACCTCCAGCTATTGGGTATCATCTCATCTCTCTCGTCCTCTTTTCATTAAAGATTAAGCAAAACTTTGAATCCATGCATGATTTATTACAACTGAGCAAGTTCTCGTACCCATTGATGAGAACAGTATCTGGGTAGGGCTAACTTTTAAGTTCTTGATGAGTGGTGCAGTGGCACTCTCCAGACAAGAGAGTTCATGAAAGAAAATGAGGAGGGCATGGCTCAGATTGAGGAGCCCAATACAATGCAGATGCCATCTTGGATGCTTCGTCATGTCAATGAATAGAAAACTGAAATAGAGATATCTAAGTATAGTTTACAAGTATTATATGATATTGAAGTGGAGTATCACTTCATTTCCGATGCCATTGATGTAGTAAAAGAAAACTGTGCTGTAAAATTGCTTCTGCATAAGAATGGATTTAATATTTTAACTATTTCAAGACTTGGAAAAATCTTACCATATTGAAAATGTTTTTATCAATTATTGAGCTATCAAAATATTACGAGATAAATATGTAATCATTGGATTATTATTTCAACGGCGAGTAATTACTGTATTCATTTATTTTTATATAAAGATTAAAGAAATAATTAAATCACCTAAAATATATAAAAAAAAAAGAAAGAAAGAAAGAAAGAAAGAAAGAAGAAGAAGAAGAAAAAAAAAGAAAAGCTTCCGCATAAACATATTGAGCTATATCAGTTTCTTTTTGTTAAAGAGGTTTTTTTTTTTTGGTCGGATTCTTTTTGTCAAAGAGTTCTATTTTTAGAACTTCCTAAACAGCTTGAGCCCACAGAATCAAGACCCAAAGAAGACTCCACCCAGCAGAGACAGCCGAAAGGAAGTAGACAATCACCAATTTACACAGACACATAGCCAAATGCAAACCCAACAAAGAAAGATAAAAACTAATTCATCACAATTAGATCTGCATTTGGAGAATACAGAGAAACACAAACAAACAAAGATCGGAGAGTACCCACAACATAACCCAATTATCACATGAAAGCCTCTCAAAGGACTATTCTCCGTGACTATATTCAAAGGGAACAAACCCATATATTTATCATACAACCTCCAACCAATAAAATATTGTATATGCAATTTCTCTACTAAATTTCCTATCTACAACCCTCCCTGATACGAAGAGGACAAAAAATTCACATTGGGAGGGAGAGGGAGACTCCGCGCATTAACTAGATCAAAGGGTTGTTTGAGAGCGAGAAAGAGAAAAAAAAAAAACTCTATTAATTGACATCTCGACATAATATTTCAAAAAAATCAAATTTCTCTTTACATATATAGAAGCAGTAATCGAGAATTTAGTATTTACTTTTAAAATCTTTAGAAATAATTTAAATTCTATTATCAAATACATGTATTTTAATAAAAATGAAGTCTTAATTCTTTTTAAAAAATTTTAATTAAATATATACTGTAGTACTTGTGTCAAATAAAATATTTATAAGTTAAAATGTATATATTATATAAATACTTAATTAGTATAAAAATAGAGTTAACTGGTGATATTTTAAGATTAAAAAAATAGAGTTTACACTAATTATGTAAGTTTAGATGGAGAGGAGGGTTTTCTTTTTTTTTTATTCCTTTAGATCCAAAAAATAGAGTTTACAGTTGGTAATTGTGTGAGTTTAGATGGAAAGGGGTATTCTCTTTCCCTCTTATTTCTTTCCATTTGTGCCGGTGAGTGACATTTAATGGTCTTTCTGCTACCGTGTTACTTGTCTCTATCATACACGTCTGTATGTACAGAAGCGCCAGACTTCTTTTTCTACGCCAAACGGCAATTTAATTTTTTCAAGCACGCATGCGGACAGAATTGCGAAGTGATTGAGTCTGCCTTCATCACATCAAATCATCAAATTGGGTTTCTCTCCACTCGACCCGAGCTCACGTATAACCCAGTCTGCTATGTGTTTCTGGATCGAAGTCTGAGGATTTGGGCTATTTAGCCTAAAAGACTGTTCTAGGTCAACTCTGTTTTCTTGGTTTTGGAACTCAACAGTCATCAATCGATACAAATATCACATAACTCAAAAAACCTTAAATATTATCAAAATAAAAGATTTTCTAAATCAAGAAATAATATTCCATCGACAAAAGAATTAAATATAAAATTATAAAATGTTTAATTGTTGAAAAAAAAAAAGACTAAGTAACGTTAAATATAGAAACTTCATAATTATTTACCCTTATAATTATAACTAGTACCTTTTTGGTTCAAAACTTCATGAATATATTTCACACTTTCAAGAATAATGTTGAAAAGTATAATATAAATATATTTAGTGTATAAACAATGATATTTATTTAAAAATAAAAGAAATCCTACACCAGATGAAGTATATTTTTAAAAAATATTAATTAAATTCATCTAATTTCTATACAATTTAATTAAAGATAAAATAAATTATATTTTAGTTTTTATATTTTAACATAATTAATAGATAATTTCATATTTTTAAAACTGATTATTAAAATTCTTCTATAATCGAATAAATTATATTTTAGGTTTTATATTTTAATATAATTAATGAATAATCCCAATATTTTTTAAATCAAACACTAAAATTCTTCTATAATCATCGGTTCATCTAAATTAAAAGTTTTTCCATTCATTTTTAACGTAAAAAATATAGAAATATTTTTATTACATGGATAAACTATACTTAAATTTTTAAATTTTTATATGTTAATGTATCGATCCCTATATTTTTCAAATCGTATATTTAAATTCCACTATAATCAGTCAATCCTTATTTATTGTAAATTAAACATTTTATTTTTATTTTTTATTTGAAAAAATACTTAAATCCTATTAACTTTTTTCTATAATATTTCATTTAACTAATTTTTAATACTTTTTGTTCTTCAATGTTCATTCATTAAAATTTTTCAATACTTATAACTTCAAAAATTTTAAAAAATACTTATAATTTCAGCTATTTTTAAGTGATACCAATTAATCTTTAAGTGGTACCAATTAACTTTTAAATAAATTATAAATTTTCATAAAAAGTATTTTAGGAAGAATTGTACTTTCTACAGTTTAACTATCCACTAATTTTGAGTTAATATCTATACTAGATAGAAGAATTATAATTTTAAATAGATTAAATATAAAGAAATTTAAGAATTATTGATCCATCAATTACGTTAAAATTTAAAGATCAAAATATAATTTATACAATATAAAATCTTTCATCAATATTTATTTTTTTTATGAATTGACTAATAAAATTATGAAATATTTATTTTCCTTTTGACTGATTAAGTAATGAAATTATGAATGAAAATACTCCGATTTAAATAATAGTATTGTTTATTGCTTAATTTTTTTATAATTCAATTTTAAAAATATAAAAATTAATTATTAATTATTTTAAAATTCAGAAATTAAAATAAAAATTAATTATTAATTATTTTAAAATTCAGAAACTAAAATATAATGTTACCGATACTAATAGTTTTTTTAACCTGTATTTTTGTTAAAATTTAGCATATTATTACTTTCATTAATTCATTTACAAAAACTTTAGAAAAAAAAGAACAGAGGGAGCAATTCACAATCACCCACTCATTTACTCTTGTTTAATTACATCACCAACATTAGCTTAGGATCTTTTAGCAAATGTTTCAAGTACAACAATGGTCATATTTTACTAATGTTCAAGTTTAACGAATATCCAATTACAAGTCCATAAATCAAACAGATGAATTTTAATTTTACAGGCATTGCGCCCTCTGGGTGACTCACCAGAAATACACTGGAGCATAGACTAACTTGTACAATAATCATCTGAATAATAAAGTTAATCAATTTTGCAGTCCTAATCAGCAAATACATAGTAACACCGAAGTTCATTTGTTTCTTCAGTTCTTCCCACCGCTCATCTCATCATCTTCACAACCTATCTCATCACAATCCAGAAACTGCTCCCTGCGAATGGAAAGAGTAGTTTGGAAAAACCATCAATAGGCATGACAATATATAGGGTAGGGTCCCAAGAAGATAGACTTAACACAATTAAATAACAAGTACAAATTAGTCAAATAAATACAAAATCCTTCATTCATAAACATCCTTGGCAATAGCATTGCTTAATTTAAAGCTAAACAAACAGTGGATAGTAAATCATACTATAAATTTAACAAAATACCTAGCATCAAAAGTAGTATTTTTCGACAAATAAATAATTAAAGAAAAACAAGAAACAAAGATAAATAACTCAACTTTTGCAAGATATAAATATAATGAATTATAAAGATAGTTAATAATCATAGCTCAAAAGAAAGAAGTGCAGATTTACAAAAGATAGTTAACTTTTGACAGGACACAGTGGCTTAATCTCCCAGATTAGAAAAAAAGAATAAGGAAGAGTTGTTGCCCCCATCTAGCTTAAAAAGAATAAATCAGGTTAGGGACCATTACTTAACAGTAAATAATGGATATTAATATTAAGTAATAGGCATAACAGCCATTACAGAACTCAAATTTCTTTTGCCTTGGGCGTTATGGTAATGAGAGGGCCAAAAACCTATAGACAACTGCTTTTACACAACAACGGCCTTATTTAAAACCATGGTAAATCCATTCTAGCTTCCCCCTTCTCTATCTCATTTTACTAAACGTTTGCACAGGTTAGTTCTATCTCTGCATAAAGCATTAAAGCTACAACAAACGTAATCACCATGAGAAAGCTTTTTCTTCCACAAAAAAATTTGAGCTTCCAAATCAAATCCTCATGAGAAAACATGATAATTAATGATAACCCCAAAGGGAAGAGGATGATATTATACTAAGAACTTCAGAAAACTGCAGCCAGTTGAAAGAAATAATAGGTATAAGATAGATCCATCAACCAATATAAATACCTTAATCTTCCACAGAGGCGTGCTAAAGCATCTGCTCCATTTCTGGATGCAGCATCCTCAATCTCCAAAGCATTTGATAGATTAACACTATCTGCAAGTCTAAATTCACACAACTCTTTTAAGGAACAAGCATCAGTCAACGCTGCAGAATGGCCACCGCCAGCTGCTAGTTTTCGCACTTCCCCTACACACCTGCAATATGGTGCTCGCCATCAAAATTCAGGATAATAGGAAGAAGCTATTTAACCAAATCAGCTACACCATACCAGTCCACCGGTGATGGATACCAAGCATATGTAGTTTGCTCATTAGCAGCCTGTCCATAGCTATTATAACCCCATCCATGTATCCTTCCATCCTTCAAAGAAATAAGTGTGTGAGAATGTCCACAAGCAACCAGTTGCACGCCACTAGGTACTACCAACACAGGGATATTTCGAAGAAATGATTCAGTATCACTAGGAATAAATGAAAATGATGCATTTTGGGGGCCAAGGCCTAACTGCCCAGCTTGACTACCACCCCAGGCATAAAGAGCTCCTTTTTCAGTCACAGCACAAGTGTGTACACCTCCACATGCGACTTTCTTTATGGAAATTCCATCAAGAGCAACCACACGCCTAGGCAGTAGCTCTTTATCCCCAGACTGAAGAGAAGTGTGGCCAAGTTGGCCCATATTTCCTAGTCCCCATGTATAGCTGAAAGGTTGACAGCAAAGAACCATTAGTGATACAAAGAAATAAAAATTAAAAAAAAATAAAATAAAAAGAAAGATAAAGATAAGGCCTGTTCTGAAGCATTTATACTATTTACAATTTGAACACGGCCAAAGGACGAAAATCAAATAGGTCTTCAGAACTGAAAGAATTATTTGAATTTATCAATCTCACAAATGGAGAAGCAACAAAGGGTAAGAAGTATTGCCTCAGGGAAAAAAAAGAAAAACTAATATCAGAATTTCCCCCTATAGCACAGTACATAAACATAACAAGATAACCAGTTATGTACAGGAGCCAAAATGGACTATTAAAATATGAGGGGAAAAAGGAGGAACAAGGGAGGAACAGCAAAGGAAGAGGAAAAACCACTAAAGACTAGGCAAACAGATGATTCACTTCACAGTCCCTCATGATGAAATAGGTCTTTCAATCAAAGACATCTATATTTATTAGAAGGAACCGCTTTGTGCCTGTTTAGGGGATTTTCATCCATGTGGGAAGGAGAATTTATGGGAGAATCCAAGATTGTGAGGCCATTGCATGGGCGGAACCAAAAAGATAAGTCACTATGTTATGAACCTTTTATTCAATAGATGTTACTTGATCTCATTGTAATTGATATGTAATTAGATCACAAACTACCTTAAAATGATGCCTCTCACAATGATTATACCAGGTTTTGCCAGCTACATGCTACACAAACTAACAAACCTTTTCACACACCTACTGTCTCAAGGTCATTGCTAAATCCATATTCTAATATTTATTCATGTTGAAAGTTTATCCTATCCCTACATCTTCATACAGTTCCTTCTATATGAAGTCACGCTGATATATATCTTGTGATAGTTGTAGATCTAGAAAATTTTCCACTCAAAACTTTTTCACCTCCATATTGAAATTTGACAAACATTATGCTTTGGTGTATTTTAAAATGCTCTTCTGAATTGGTTGAAGGCACAATGATATGTGAGAGTGGGCAAATAATGAAACTGCTCCTGAATTATACAGCCAAACAGCAAATCCAGACTTCTATCCAGATCCCATATGCAGTGACTGGGATGAAAGAACTTACCAATTGTTAACCTTGAGTGAGATAAGTTACAAAAGATCAAAAAAGAACACAACAACAGTAATAACTAAGCCTTAATCCCAAACTTAATAATTAAAAAAATTAAGAGAAAAAATTTTAGACACCTTTCATGTCCAACTTCTTATATTATCCCAATGAGACCACAGATCATGTGTCTGCATTAGTGTACTTATTTTTGGTAACTCCTAAAATATGCTTCAAAAGCAATCTTACACCCAGAACAGAATTACTGGGCACCAACAATCATTAGATAACATTTATAAGGACAAATTCATGCACATCAAGAACAATATTACCTAATGTTGGCATTGAGTATCAGAGATCATCACAAAGTAGAATCACTCATAGACAACCAGTTCAACTCCTAGCTATGTTCTGCTACTTACACTAAACCATAATTGATATGGAGGAAGGAAACATTAGTATATTAAGATCCTACCAATTACTAGACAACAGCCAAGGATAAACTCATGCGTTGTACATCGAGAATATGGGAAACTAGCCAATCATTGATTCAATGACGCAAAATAACAAAATTCAAAATGAACTTATGCTTGTTATGGTATAACCAAGCTAAGGGAAAAGAGACTTGCATATTAGAATGCATCGCATTTCCATTGCATCCCATCTCCTGATTAGACGTGAGATTCCCATAAGAAGATTTTTTCCAACCTTCAAACAATGTTACATGGGTCATGTAGACAATCACAATTCTCATTCTTAAATGTAGATTGTAGAACCTATCTCCATCTAAGAAGTCCTTCAGATAACTTACACCTCGCCTTTTTCAGATATAGCAGCTGTGTGGTACTCCCCACATGACACCTGGGTAATCTTCACGAGCTCAGGGGCTTCATCAAGAAACTTTGCATAAGCATTTATTAAACGAGCTCCCTGAAGTCCTTCACAAGTTACACCTCTGCCAAGTTGACCATATTCATTATAGCCTGATGAGTCAACAGCACAATAAGATTAATTAGCAGGAAGAAACTGGTATAAGTAGTCCTGTTTCTTCTCTTAAATCAAATCAAAAGTGTACCATCCACCAATCAAATAACAACATTAGCAAATATTTTTATGAATGCTGCATAAAGATAATTTGCACAAACATATGTACGTGAAACTGATTAAGTTGAGATAATGAAATCATTTAATAACTGTCTAAATGTAACAGATTATGTATCTGGAATAGGCTTTACCCCAAGCTTGTAGTAGGCCATCCTCTGATAAAGCCACCACATGTACTGCACCACAGGATACTTGACGGATAATCTGTAAAGGAAAAAATATAATATCTCAATTAATTCTAGCATATTGAAGCCATTAAAACAAACATTAAAGATATGTTAGCAGATACCACAAATTAAGCGTTGTGAGTTGAGACATTCAATTATTTAAAACCCTACTTACATAAGGCAAATTAAAATGTATGCAAACACATACATTACTACAATAGCTTGAAAGTAACAAGAACAGTATGCTACAATACCGCTCTACAATAATAAATTGACTGTTTTTTACTCTTAAAATGTAAAGAAAACATTAATAACTCTACTTCATAAAAAGAATCCAAATAACAAGATACAGGACTTCAAAACCATGGAGACCCAGTGTATGACAAGAGAGACCTTTTGATTGACGTAGCATAAATAAAGAGAAAGACCTCTCCACCGATATAAAATCAACTAATCAAAACCCCTTGAGCTTCCAATCAGGATAATTGTTCACCAACCATGATTAATCCATTGCATCAATCTTCCTCAATTGCTAAAAAAAATTGAATTTGAAACATGACAACATACAACATCTAGAAAGGGTTGATTAAAGCAAACACATGCACAACATATTCATTTGAGTACAGAAGGCTATGACAATACTTGCTTCTTAGAAAATGCCGTGTGAGCATCCTGCTTAAGGAAACTAATAAAGTTATTTCCAAGTATGTTATGTGCTCCCATCACTGACTCAAACAAGAACCACAAAGCCACAACTCAACTTCATGAATTTTGAAAAGAAAACTCAAACTAAAATGGATGAATTATTAGCTATTACAATTACTCAAGAACATGACACATATATTATCTTAAATCATTTGCTTCATATGGAGATTCTGCTTTGAAAGTACGTTGCCTGAAACTAAAAATGAAAATATAAACAAAATATATACCGTGTTTGGTGCAAAGGCCCCCCATAATAAATGTGGATAATTTGAACCCTGTATGAAAAGAAGAAAATTTACCAAAATCGTAATAGGTAAAGAAAAATGCATATCCATACTTAAAAGAAAGATCACAATTTTCACAGGGATAAACTACTTGGTTTTGTCCCCAAACCCAAAGTCTACTTGTTGACATGGATCCATCATTTTCACGAGGCTCTGCAATAGCAGCAGTACAATGTGCTCCACAAGATACAGATTTCACAAACTCAGTCTCCAACTGCTTGACTTTTTTAGGGTGCTTCCTCCCCTCCTCAGTGCCATCGCCCAATTGACCAAATTCATTAGCACCTGATCAAATTCATAGATTTATTAGTTCATTTCTTCATGGAATGTTAAAGAAACAAAAGCCATGCATAATCCTTGTTTCCTGATGTTGGCATGAGCAACAAAATTACAATATAGTGATCTCATAAGACAATCATGTGCCAGGGCCAAATTAGTAACTGTTACAATAATCAATTCTGTGTTTACAGAAGTATTAGAATGGAATCATGATAAAAGATCAAAATTCTGGAAATCCTAAAATTCATGGAAAAAACTTTAAAAGAATATAAAATCATGACCAAATCCCAGGTACAGAGCAACAAAATAAATGGTAATGACTGAAGTATGCTCAGGTTATATCTAGAAGCAATTAAATTCATGGAAAAAAAAAAAACAAAACAAAAAAATTTTACGGTCATTGTGTCTGCATATCACAGTCACATATCAAACCAATCATAACAAACACTCTCTCCGTGCACAAAGATAGGCTCGGTTTCTTGTTTCATCATTCTCAAATTATAGACCACTTTCCTTTCCCCACAGTATATTTTCTTTTTATTAACTTCCTAATAATACCCTATTCAATATGTATTAAAGAAAGTAAAATTAATTATTACAAGAATAATTTAGTAAGCAGTAAGAGTGAATTGTATATTATGAAGACAATCTACAATCTATTGCTTTCACTATATTAACTATATCTTTTTAATCGATATGAAAAAACAAATAGACCTATCGAAGGTGGGAGTAAAATTTATGTGCTCCAAACAACAATGTAGGATACACAATCAAGAAAAGTAATAGAGATGAGTAAAAGGGATCAAACCCCAAGTGAAAAGCGAGCCATCAGAGGCTACAGCCGCAGTGTGCTCACGGCCACAAGCTATATCTAACCAGCGAGCATTGGCACCCGCCGGGCACCCAAAGAGCTCAGGAGGAAGCTGCTTTGGAATCCGCAATTGAAGCTCCTTGCCCTTCCTGCCCGTTTGCCCACTGTGATTATATCCCCACACATAAATTGCACTCTTTGTTGGTAGGTTCATGGACGACCTTGCGGTCTCCCCAATAATCTCATCAATATCCATTTTATGATTCTATGATTTCGTTTGCGCACCTGAAGAAAACCTAGTAAACCTAATACGTTATGATCAACAAATGCAAGATGAAATGAGATTGAGGGATAATTTAATATGGAATATGTTCTAAATCAAATTGCACTTGGAATTCGCGATTCTGCTGACCCACTAAAGATTTCAACATAAAGATATCAAATTTTCAATGGGTAATGTTATGTTGTGTGTTCGTTTGCCATGAAATTGAAAGACACGAAAGAAAATTGACTGAGATCAAATGAAGGTTGAGGTATGCATTTGTGAAGGAAATGAAATGAGAAACGATGAACCTGAGAACAGAAATGCATACCTTTATATTTAAGTTAAACGGATAAAGACTATTTCTGGTAAGGTAATAAGAGAAATACAAGGGTGAAGCTTGAAGTGAATTGAATTTCCTGAGAAAATGTAAGAAAATAATTGTGTGTTAGATATTTGATTCCGCAGTTGAGACTCTCGCCTCGGAGACAATATAGGAAGCCGAGACCAACTCCCACGAAATTGGAAGTTGAGTCGGGGCGGGTCGATGTCCGAAATAAATTGTAGTCTGTGTGGGCATGGCTATTCCTCGTGAATTTTCTAGATGCAGGCTTTTTTTTTTTAAGAGTACACATAATCCTCTCTCATTTAAGTTTCAATAATAAGTTAATTTTTAAATTTAATTTAATTTTTTTATAAAGGGAATTATATTTATTGTAAATTCATCATTGACTAGAGATTAAAAGCTTTTAAATGGCTAAAACATTTTAAGTGGCCAATTTTTTTATAATAAAAAATTATTTTATTCATTTTAATAATAAAAAAATAAGAGGTTATTATTTTAATTTTTGAAAATCAATACACTTATAATTTTATCTATTATTTTTTATTTATTATCATAATAAATAATTTTAATTTTAAAATATAAAATTAATATTTTGTAAATATAAAAATTAAAAGTTAAAATTAATTGATGCAATCAAAAAGTAAAACTATATTATGATTTGTGAAATCTGTAATAGAGAGAATTGTGAGATGATAAATGTTGAATACACTTAAATCAGTAAAGAAAAAAATAGAGTGAATATAAATTTTAAGAGTAGTTATATAAAAAAATATTTATATTTATTTACATAAGAATGTTTACGTTTACTTTTATAGTTATTTTTTTCTTACACTATAAAAAAATAAGAAAATAAGATAAATATAACGGTTCAAGTTAATTTAACATAATAAAAATAATACTCATTTACCATATAAATAAATGTTATTGATAAAAAAATTTAAAATTTTTATTTATTTTATAATTTAATAAAAAAATTTAAAAATTAATATAATTCGACTCAAGATCTCTAAAGTTATTTATTTTTATTCGGTTTAATTTGATCGGTTTAATATGATATAAAAAATAATAATTTTAACTTTTTTATTTGTCACTTCTAATAAAAATGGCAATAAGTTTTACATTTATTAATTTTTTATTTTTTAAATATTTATTAAGTGTTCATCACAATAAATTTTATTATATTTATAAAAAATTATATTAATATAATAAAAAATAAAAATTATAATCTTAAAATTTACCGTTATATTATTAATATTTTTTTATATAGCTTAATAATATAAATAAGTACTTGAAAGTATAAGTATAAATATTTTATTAAGTGATTTTCAAAAAAAAATTTTTTATTAAGCGTAGATATAATTAAAATTAAAAATAATTAAAAGAATGGAAGCTAAAAAATAAAACAGTTATGATTATTGCACTAAATAAATAGAAATGAAGTATAAGAAAATAAAATTAAAAATTTTAAATTAAATTATATTAATTTTTAAAATTTTAAATTAAATTATAAAATAATTAAAAATTTTAAATTTTTTATATTAATAATATTTATCTACGTGTTGATATATACGTATAATAAAATAATTTCATCATCTTATTACGTCAATAAAACATATTATCTGATTTAAATTTTAAATTTGAATATAATTATAATAAAATTTATAATTTTAAATAATTTTATCAAATTTTTAAATTTTTTTATTAAATTGTAAAATAGTGGAAAATTAATTTTTCATGCAACTAACTCTTATAATAAATTTAAAAATTAAAATTTTTATTTAAAATTGAAAATTTTAATTATACATATAAAAACTCATTATTTTTTTTGGAGGAATAGGCCATTTAGAAAATTATATATTTTACTATTAAACTTGAAATGTTATTAATCTTTTAATAAAAGGTTTAAATAACTTGGGGGAAAATCTAAATGTTAGACAAAACAGATATTACCCCAAGTTCAGTTTTGGCAATTGAGGTTGGTGAAAAAGAACAAATATAGAAACGGTCAACGGTCAAACAAACAGCGAAACAGCACCTTCATCCTATAAATCAAATCCCATTCCTTACGATTTCTCATAGGCAATGCGAATCCGTTTCGTAGCTCGTCAAAAAATTCCAGCTTCGATATTCGTTCAGCATTCAGGTGAGCAACCCTCAATTCCACAATCTAATCCTCGCAAATTCCTGCTTCGTTTTTAGTTTACGCCGCAGTTCTCAAGTTATGTTCTTTTTCATTCTTGGCTTGGCAGCTACTTTTTCATTTTATTTGTTTCTTGAACTTATACAGTTCATTTTCTTGATACGTTATCGTCGATTTTGCTTTCTGTTGCCAATCTTTGTGCCTGTTCCTGTAATCGTTGGATAAGTAAAGCAAACCCATCTGTTGTTTGTTTTCAATTTGTTTATGGTTACAGAAAAGAGAACTTTTTAGGATATCTGAATTTGTTGACTTGCCTTTATTATTTGGATTAGCGTTAAGTGTCAAAATTTTCTCTCAATTGATCCAAAAAGGATAACGATTTTATTAGTCTGATCAACAAAACAAGTGGAATTTGTTACGTCGTTTATGAGCTCCTTCAGTGATGACATCTCAGTTAATGCTAGAAGGGAAATATTCAATTAAAGGTCTCATTAGTAAAGAAAGTGAAATTATAAAGGGCAGTGTTTGATCATGTTAACTTACAATTTCTTGGATTTTAATGCAAGAGGAATGCGGCCCCCTAATATCCTAAAGGGCATTCTTCTTTCTCCTTACCATTTTACTGGATACTTCCATAAAGAAATGGTTAGTCAATAATTTAAGAGTTCTTCTTATAAATAGTTTGCTAACATGAACTTTTTTAAGAACTTTTTTAATACAAACAATTCATTTTCTTTTCATGAATGGAAATGGAATGGTAAATATTAAGCAGTGTTACGATAGAAGGTGGATAAAAGGAAGTAAAATATATTCTTGATCCAATGAAGTGCAGAATTGCAGATGGAACAGAATCTAAAATAACTAGCTGCTTCTGGTTTGTGTTATTCCTTATTGATGGCAGTAGTTGTAAGTATGCACCTTTGACCTTATTATGCACCTTTGATAATGAAGAAACAATTTGCAATATTTTTATGCAACTGGCTCTTGAGCATCTCAAAAATTTTCTATGGATTTTGGAACTTTAAGACACTGGTGACTTTTAAGTCTTCTGGATTGGAGCCTGATTTAGTGCCTGTTTTTGAAAGGTAGCAGATTTCAAGTATCATGACTCAGTCATTCAGTAACAACAGTGGCAAGAAGCTTATTCAAATTGATGTCAGTTCAGACACTGTATGCCCATGGTGCTTTGTCGGAAAGAAAAACTTAGACAAAGCTATCGCTGCTTCTAAAGACCGATTTGATTTTGAGGTCTGTCTCTCCCTCTCTCTGATATTTTACTTTTGATCTGTTAAGTTTTGGTCTAACTTAATTCCATTTTGATTTTCAGATCAAATGGCATCCATTTTTTCTTGATCCATCTGCCCCTAAAGAAGGCGTGAATAAGCTGCAGTACTATAGAAGAAAGTTTGGATCTGGAACTGATGGAATGATGGCTCAGATGACACAGGTTTCTTTTACCATCTTCACTTTTCTCTTTTCCTTATTCTTTGTACATTACCTATCCACATGTTACTATATGCAATGGCATTTGAGTTTGGCTGGTAAGCTCAATTAAGCAATAATGGCAATTGGATGATTGCAGATTTTTAGGGGCCTTGGTCTGGATTATAACACATCTGGTCTCACGTAAGTTTGAAATCATTTTGCTATATGAGAAATTAGCTGATTTTTCTTGATAAGCAAACCATTGACCTTAACATCATTTTGTATATGCACAGGGGCAATACTTTAGACAGCCACAGACTTGTGTATTTTGCTGGCCAACAGGGTCTTGATAAGCAACATAATCTTGTAGAGGAGTTGTTCCTTGGTTATTTCACACAGGCTAAATATGTGGGTGACAGGTAAATACAGATTTTAGAAAACATTTTTATCTCCAACCTTATGACTAGCATTAGTATTCATCTTCATAATGAGATTTCTGGTGGTTTTCTTGTTTCTTGTGCACTTCTTGTGTTTTTGTGTTGTCCCAATACCATGAATTTCCAGAACTTTGGTGTGACTTTTAGAAGAGTTGCAACTAGATCCCGAGTGCTCTTCCTCAATGATGTCAACTTGAGAAGACAAATGCTCTTACCTTGGCTACACTAAATAAAAAATTGATATATTCAACTATTACGAAGTCTGTTATCACTTGAGCTTTCCATTGGTCCACTGACATACATGGGAGGATGCAGGGAATTTCTCCTGGAATGTGCTGCAAAGGCTGGGGTAGAGGGGGCAGCAGAATTCCTTGAAGATCCCAATAATGGAGTCAAGGAGGTCCGTTCTGTTCCGTTGCTTTCTTTTCATTTTGGTTGCATAAAGGCAGCTGAAACCATGCAATTTGATTGTTTTTTTTTGGTTTGCAATTTTGTAGTTGCTTTATCAAATTATTGTTCAAAGATTAAAGATTTTTTTCTTGTCATTTCCTTGCATTTTGGGATAGAGAAAATTTTGAATCCTCCCAGCCATAATGCCTATATATATATATATATATATATATATATGCTCGAATGTGTGTTCATTCTTATTCCATTTTAGCACCAATGAACCAGACCAAGAACTCTATGTCAAACCAAAAAAAAAAAACCAAGAACTCTCTCTCTTTATCTGGTTATTGTATTGGATTTCTTTGATTTGTATCCTTGGCTACAAAGTATTGTCTTAATTTGAGCTGAACTTTCTTCTTACGTCTCTTTGAAGGTGAATGATGAACTCAATAAGTACTCGGCAAATATCTCAGGAGTTCCATACTATGTGGTATGTGATAAAAGCTCCACTGTATTAGTACTCTTTACATCATTATATATATATTGAATGCATATTTTCGTCATTGAGGAACTATTTCTGTATCTTTTTGAACAGGTAAGTGGAAAGCACAAGTTGAGTGGTGGGCAGCCCACAGAGGCTTTCCTCAGAGCTTTTGAAGCTGCTGCAAATTAACAGTTTCTTTCTGTTGTATTTTGTTTTATTATACAAAAAGTAATAAGGGCCATAAAATATCCTGCCTTGTATTGTACTTGTAAAGTTTCTAATTGATGTTGGTTATGACTATGAAAAATTTGCAAAGACAGGAAGGTCAGTGATCCATGTTCTTGTTGTTATATGATGGTTAAAATAAATTATATTATTAAAGTGTGTTCATTTTTTTCTTAGATATTTCAAAGTATAATAATAATAATAATAATAATAATAATAATAATAATAATAATAATAAGCATAATTATTGTGCTCTATAGTTTATTTTAATTAATTAAATTATTTTTATAATTTTAAAATTATGTTAAAATATCTTTATACTTTTTTATTCCGTTAAATAAAATAAATATCTATTAGATTTAGTTATTTCATCATTAGTTTGTTGATTAGAACTGCAAAAAAAATTATATTTAAATTACTCTTCTTTAAATAAATTGATGGTAAACACAAGGGTGATTGGATTTCCTAATTGATATTGTTTGTGTTATTGATAATCAATTGTACACATTTTTAATATTTGAATTAAATCAATTTATGAATTTTATGTCATAAATAATAAGCATATTGAGAATCAGTTAAAGGATATTTTAATTGATTTGTTTATCGTGTAAGAAGTGGAAATATTTTGGATTTGAGTTTTTTTTATTTTTATTTTTTAAAAATATGACTTTTATAACAAGGAAAAAGAGTTAGCTCATATTATAATTATTATATATTGAATTGTAAATTTATTATTTCAATCATTAAGTTATTATTAAATAAAAAATATATTAAAAAAAAACTTTTTTCAATTTTAACTAATAGACTATCAAAATAAAATAAAAATAGATAGAAACTCACTAAAAACCATAATTTCATTAGTTAAAGCAAATTAGAGATAATTTTCTGACTCCAATCATTTTCTGATTCGATGTTAAGTTCTTTTCCTGTTTTATCTAAAACAATCTTAACATTGTCTAGTTCTGAAGATTTTCCACATCATTTGAGTTTATAGCTTTTGAGATTTTATTTTATTTTGTTTTAGTTTTTGGAGAGCAAAGCAACAAGAAAAGGAAGAGATCAGTTGAAAATTGAGACCTATTTTGTCCTCTTAATTTCCAATCAGATTGAATCTTGCCATTAGGAGTGAAAATCACAAAGTAGAAAACAACCAAAGCTCAAGTCATGTTTTGACGAAACTATAAGCAGTTTTTCATTCATATTGATGAGAAAATTTTTGAAGGTCACTTTTGAAGAGACGTATTTTTGAATGATTGTTATCAAAACAATTTTTAATATTTACCATAGATAACAACAAGCACTTCAACCTACAATATTCACACAGAACTCTACATGTCTCCTTTTGCTTTCTTTCTTCTCCTGTTGTTGCTGGTTTCATCCACGACATAAACCTACAAGCAAAGATCATGTCGTTTCATCGAATGCCATTACCTGCAAGCGCCAACCAATGGAAATGCTTCACAGTCAAACTAGAAAGTTTCAGGCAAAGCAATTGCTAATAAAATACTTAATGAGACATTCAACACAACCACAAAATGCATTACACCAACAGATATAACTAGAGAATTTGGCAACAGATATAAAATAAAGTTAAAAAGCATAGGCTCTGCACTTCTCATTTTGGTGGCTGCGAATTTTTTGTTTTTCTGGGTAGCATTAACATACTTTGTTGTTTTCATCTATTATCACTTCATTACCATTTTCACTAATCAATAAAATCATGAAATTTACATATATATAATACCCGCACGGTATAACTAACTTATTACTGTCTATGGACATGAAAAATATTGATACATGTTTTTTTTTCCTTTTAAATAAATGACCTTGTATTTCAAAAAGAATAAAAATCTTAGCATGGTATCAATATGATGCAACTTGGTCATCTGCATAGGTGCAAAAGTACCAGAAGGTACTTGATATTTTACATCATAAAAGAACTATATATTTTACATCATGAAAGAACTATGAGAAGTATCATTTTAATGGCATTAGCTAAAAATGATAATATATGAAGACTACATGTACTAAAATGATTGGCTGAATATAAATTCAGACTCCTATACTAATTGGGATTAACCCATTAAACACTTGAACTAAAATTATAAACTATTCAACACCAAAACTTATAAAAATCATAGCAATTAAACACAAATAGTCATATTTTTTAAAATTTATCGGAAAA